>NW_020664888.1:33994-40452 GCF_002925995.2 Terrapene triunguis | reverse complement strand
GGGGTCTAGTGGTTAGAGCGGGGGGGCTGGGAGCCAGGACTCCTGGGTTCTCTCCCCAACTCCGGGAGGGGAGTGGGGTCTAGTGGTTAGAGCGGGGAGGCTGGGAGCCAGGACGCTTGGTTTCTCTCCCCGGCTCTACTGTGTGACCTGTTCTGGGCCTTGTTTCACCCACTAGAACCTGTCTGGGGGCATGACAATGATTTGTATTTAGGTGGCACCTTCCATCCCCCGACCTCCTGTGATTCATAAACCCTCCTTCCCACCTGGAGGCCCCGGCCAGGTGCTGTGGTGGGGGAGGCTGCTCGCCTCCGACCAGTCAACCACGAACCTTCTACGCTGCTCTGGTCGCTGCGCCTGTAGCAGTACCCCCATTTCACAGGGGGTGAAACTGAGGCACAAAGGCGGGGCGTGTGTGCGTGATTTGGCCCAAGTCACCCAGCAGGTGAGTGGTGGGAATAGTATGTACGAACTCTGACTCCCAGCCCCCTGCTCTAACCACTAGACCCCACTCCCCTCCCAGAGCTGGGACAGAACCCAGGAGTCCTGGCTTCCAGCCCCCTGCTCTAACCACTAGACCCCACTCCCCTCCCAGGGCTGGTGGGTGTCCTGACTCTCTGACAGCATCCAGCTGCCCCCCAGCGGGAGGGGGCTACCAAGTGGCATCAATCATCCCTCAATGGGCAGCCGCCCCGGCTACTGATGGGCCTCATGAGAGGCACCTGGGGGCTGAGTCTAGCAGGTGCCGAGCCCTGGGTTGCTGCCAATGGGGGTGGGGGGGGGCTCTGCCCCTTTATAAATCAGCCCCTGAGGGGGGCAGAATCTGCAGCCGCTTTGAGAGCCCCGGGAGGGGTGGGGGCGTGAGATAATTTCCCAGCCCTGAGCTACCTAGGACCCCCCCACACACACACACTTCGAGTGAAATTAACCAAGTCCCCAGCTAGCCCCCCCCCCCCGATGGGCCACACCCCTCCTTCTGATTGGCCTAGAGGTTCCCCTTATCACCTTGGCTAGCCAATGAGAGGGGGGCGGGAAAGAGGGAAATGTAGCGTTTGAAGGGGGGGGAAAAAGCTCTGCTCAGAGGGTGGCTCGAGGCAGCCAGTAGCTGGGGGGGGCGGAGGTGAGAGGAGCACGTGAGGGGGGCAGGGAGTTGGAGGGGTTGGTTTCCCCCCACCAGCCCTTGGGCTCTGATTCCCCCCCCAGCCTGGCTCTGAGCTGGGGCCCGGCTGGCCATGGCCTTTGCCGACGCCGTCTTGCCCTCCATCAGCAGCCTGGCCGGCTTCTGCCACTTCCAGGAGAAGCAGTCGGAGATCCTCAAGGTAAGGGGGGGCTGGGGCGGTGTGGGGGGTAGGAGCTGCCCCTGACCTCCCCGGCTCGGCCAGCTCCGGCCCTCGATGGATTTGCTCCAAGGGGTGGAACTTGTCGCCGCTTTACTGGCTGGGTGGGTGCCCGGGCTGCCCGCAGCAGGGTGTGTGTGTGTGGGGGGGTGTCCCTCCTCTCTGGTGTGAAGCTGCAGCTGTGCTGCTCCCCAGAGGTGGCTGCATTTCTAGGCTCTGTGTTTTTGGGGGGCAGGAAGGTTTGGGAGCTCTGTTGGTCTAGGCAGGGAAGTGATGGGGGGGGGAAGAGGACTGTTCCTTGCCCCCACCCCGTCCAACCCCACCGCAGCTCTGCTGAACTGCACGGGCAACGCAAGTCCTGCTCCGAGCACCCGAAGGCCCTGGCGTAAGACCGACCGCAGGCAGGAGGCACCTGGTCGCTGGAGGAGGAGGTGGGGAGCCCCTTCCCTAGGGGGAGGTTTCACTGGGTGGGTGGGTCCTGCTAAGCCACCGCGCATGGGGCTGTGGAGCAGGACGCCTGGGTTCCATTCCTAGTTTGGGGGGTGGAATCCCAGAGTTCACCTTACAGGAGCTTCCAGTGAATGGTGCCCCTCCATCCCTGCAGTGTCCCCCACTATCCCAGCCCGGGGCTCTCCCAACAGCTCTGCCGGTGCCCCTCAGTCCCGACCTGCAGCCCCTGCTAGCCCAGCCCTGGGCCCCCCTCCCCCAGCTCTGCCGGTGCCCCTCACTCCCGACCTGCATCCCCCTGCTACCCCAGCCCTATTGAATTACTGAGCGTCAGCTGAGCCTCTGATCTGGGGGTTTTATTGAGCCCGGAGAGGGGCTGGGCTGAGAGCAGCCAAACTCACTTCACTTGCGCGATGAATGTCTGTCCCCGGAGGGGGGGCCCCACCTCTCCTTTAACATCCTGCCTGCGAGCCCCATCCCGGGGCGCTCTCCCCTCTGGGCAGCTGGCACGGCCCCGTCCCCCTGCTCCGCCAGGAGCTGCTGCGGGGTCCTGATAACCGGTTCTCTTATCTCTGGGTCCCAGCACGGCACAGTGTTGGAGCCGGTCCCATGAGCCCTGCAGGGCGAGGGGGGGGCTGGGCTCGGTGGAGGTTTGTGGCCAGTTGGTCTCTGGAATTTCGCTCAGTAGAACAAAACCTAGCTGGAAAAGGGGCAAGACGTGCTTAGTGTGTGTGTGTGAGCTGAGGTTAGAACCCAGGAGTCCTGGCTCCCAGCCCCCTGCTCTAACCACTAGCCCCCGCTCCCCTCCCAGAGCGAGGGCTGGAACCCAGGAGTCCTGGCTCTAACCACTAGTCCCTTCTCCCAATGTCTCCTCTGGCCTGATGGAGCCTGTTGGTTTCCTTTCTAGTGGTGGAAGGTGGAAGACGCCCTGGACCCCCCAGCGCCCGGCCCCACGGACCTGCCCCAGCCCCACAGCTCCCTGCAGCTCAAGCAAGAGGCGGAGGACTCCTCCTGGGACCTGGACTTCCTGCTCAGCAATTTCCCCAGCACGGAGGCGGGTGGCCCCAGCCCAGGCGGGGGGTTCGAGGCGGGGCCCGGGCTGTGCCAGCCGGAGGCCTACAAGGGGCAGAGCCCGGGCGGGTACACGTCGGGGGCTGGGCTCCCGGGCCCCACCAGCCTGGTAGCTGAGCTGCTGTCGGGGGATGAGCCCCTGGGAAAGGGGGGAGCGGGCACCTTTGGGGGGCATCTGCCGGCGTATCCCTCCAGGCCGGACTGTGAGGCCCAGCCCCCCGGCGGGTACGGGGAGCCCCGGCCCGTGGCCCTGCGGCATGGCTACCAGCTGACGTACGGGGGCTATGCCCCGCTGGCCCCCACCCTGCTGGCCCGGGGTGCCCCCTACTGCCAGCTTCCTCAGCCGCCCCCCTACGGCCTGGGGGGCGGCTACCAGGCCTTCTGTCACAGCCAGTACCAAGCCCGGTTCCAGCTGTACCGGGGCAGCCCAGCTCTGCCCTCCCCGGCGCCTGCGGGCTACCTCGGCCTCCTGGCGCCGCCCGTCCCGCCGCCCGGGGAGCTCCCAGCCAAGCCCAAGCGGAGCCGCAAGGGCTGGGCCCACAAGCGCCCCACCAGCCACCCCTGCAGCCACCCCAGCTGTGGCAAGACCTACACCAAGAGCTCTCACCTCAAGGCCCATCTCCGCACCCACACAGGTGTGTGTGTGGGAGGGGGGGCTCTGACTGCTCAGCCTGCGCTGGCTCCAGTGCGGCACTGGGGGGGCTGATCTTAGGGGGTGGCATGGGGCAGGGGCTTGGAGGGGGGTGTTGCAGGGTGGGGGACTCAGGGGACGCTGTGGGGTGTGTAGAGGTTTGAGGCTGCTGTGGGGAGGACTTGGAGGGGGCTGCTTGGAGCAGGGGGGCTCAGGAGGGGGGCTGTGGGGAGGTCTCTGGGGGGGACACTGTATTGTGGGGGGTGCCGGGCTGTGGGATGTGTGGGGAGGGGGCCTCCCGATGCAGGAGGTGCTGGCTCTCTGAGATGGGAAATGTCCTGTCCCTTTCGGGTTGTGGAAAAGGCCTGAGGCTCTGGTCCCTGCATCCTGACCAGGCCCCGAGGCTGGGGCTTTCGTTCTGCCTCCCTGCACTTCCCCCACAGTAGGTACAGCGGCCGTCACTTCCTGTCCTAAATGTTTGATGGGATTACTGGGCGGCTGCTAAACAGCCCCTGCGCTCCACCCCAGAGGTGGCTGCATCTCAGTGCTGGATCCCTGTATAACCAGCCATCGGGCTCCACCCCAGAGGTGGCTGCCTGGACTCGGGTGGGCGGGCTGGCCTGGGGTGACGTTCCCTCTGTTCCCGGCAGGCGAGAAGCCGTACCACTGCACCTGGGAGGGCTGCGGCTGGAAGTTCGCCCGCTCGGATGAGCTGACGCGCCACTACCGCAAGCACACGGGGCAGCGCCCGTTCCAGTGCCGGCTGTGCCAGCGTGCCTTCTCCCGCTCCGACCACCTGGCCCTGCACATGAAGAGACACATGTAGTGACTGCGCCCGGCTCTGCCTGCGCCACGGACTGGAGCGGCCGCGCCACCAGCGTAGCCCCGGGCACGGGCCTGTGACTGCCACGGACGCTCGGGGCCAGACGGGCACTGGCCAGCAGCAGAATTGGGGTGTGGGGGGGGTTGAGCTTCTCCTGTGGGGAATGGACCTGGGGGGGTTGTCTGAGTGCCCCCCCTTTGAGGGCACTAGGGTGTTTTGGGGGCTGGTAGTTCCCCGGTGGGGGGCAGTGGATGCACACACCCAGCTTGAGGGAGGTATTGTGTTGATCCAGTGTGTGTGTGGGGGAGGGGGGATTGGTTGATCCTGGATCTCCCCACTTCAGCAGCCCCCCCCACTTGGCCCTGGCCAGCCCTGCTTTGTCCACTGCCAGCTGCTTCCTTGCTGTGGGGAACCCCTCCCCTCCTGGGGGTGCCTAGAACCCCTCCCTCAGGGATCTGTCCTGCCTGATGGTACCTGCAACTCACCCCCCTCAGAACCTGGCCTCTCATGAGCAATGCCTAGAACCCAACCTGTCTGCTCTGGCGGCACCTAGAACCTCACCCCCCCGGAACCTGCCTGCTCTAGCGGCACCTAGAACCTGACCCCCCTGGAACCTGCCTGCTCTGGTGGTACCTAGAACCTGACCCCCCTGCAACCTGTCTGTTCTGGTGGCACCTAGAACCCGACCCTCTGGAGATCCCTCCTTAAAACCCCACCCCTATGGGGTCCCCTCTTGCACGGGGGCTGAGCAGGCAGCACTGAGATGGGTGCCCCCTACTGGCAATGAGCCCTTTATGCAGGATCTTTTCTTTCCCCTTCAGCATGACAAGCAGCAGCTACCTCCTTATTAAATGTCAGAAGGGGGAGGAGATACTCAGACTTTATAAACTGCAAGAGCTGGGGGTCCAGCATCTTTCCCCTGTAGGGGGCGCTGGCTTTGCTCTGGCCCCGGGGCAGGGAACTGGCTGGCTCGGGGGTGGGGACTGGGACATGAGGCCTTTCCCTGCTAGGGAGCGCCGGCTCTGACTTACTTTAATCATTAAAGAACCAGATGTAATTTCCAGCTCCATTAAATGAGTTTGTGGGTCTCAGGCCCATTCCCATGATCCTCCTGCCCCCCTCCCCGCCCTGCTGCCACTGCAGAGGCTAAACTGTTATAATCCCTCCCTGGTGCCCGAGCTCCTGCCACCCTCGGGGCAGGGGTGAGGATTGGGCCCGGCCCACAGGAGATGGGTGAGGAGAAGCAGCCGGGGGGGTGGGAGGAATTCTCTGAATGAACTGGCTCCATTCAGAACAGCTGCTGGCCCTGGCCTCATCTCACAGTGGTAGTAGCCAGACCTCCCAGCTCAGCATACACAAGTTGTGGGACTCTCTGAAGGAGTAAATTTACCCTGTGAGTGACTCTTTGCAGCTTCGGGGACCCAGTTCTTCTCTCTGCAGCCGTCAGTTCTGTAATTCAGATGCCTGTGCCCAGATTCCCTTTCTTTTCAGTGTGTTTCTCCCCCTGCCTAGTGTGTCTCATATGCCCTATACTGCTATCCGTGAATGGGGATTCCCCTTGCTGTGTCTTCCATGCAGAATCCACATCCCAGTGTGTTTGAACCTCTAACCCAGGAGAGGGTTGAAATGAAGTTATTTCTCCCCTGGCTCTTTGAAAGTGTGTCCTGGTGGATTGAACAGTAACAGCTGCAGGGGGAGACTCTGCCCAAGTATCACAGAAGCACTTACCCAGCTTGGGGTCTCTGTCAGGCTGGGTGCTGCACAGGGAGGAACAAGTCCTGCTCTACGTTGCCTCAGTTTCCCCTCCCACCCCGTGTCTCCGAATGTGAAAGGGACTTGCCCCAGCTCAGAGAGCAGGTCCGTGGCAGAGTGGGGAGGAGAACCCAGGAGTCCTGGCTCCTGCTAGGGGGCCCTGGCCATTCAGCCAGGTGGCCTCCCAGAGCCTAGTGAATACGATTGAATTTTGTTCAATGGCTGCAAGGGGGCAGCGCCTGGGAGGCTGGGTGCACAAGGGGTCTTGGGCTGAGATTGGGGCCCCTGGCTGCTACCGTAATGCACCTAATAAATCATGTACCACGCCCGGCACAATGAGGTCCTGGGGTGAGATTGGGGCCCCTGGGAGCTACCGTAATGCACCTAATAAATCATGTAC
>NW_020664888.1:30023-33984 GCF_002925995.2 Terrapene triunguis | reverse complement strand
GGCACAATGGGGTCCTGGGCTGAGATTGGGGCTCCTGGCACTACCGTAATGCATCTAATAAATCATGTACTTCACCCAGCACAATGGGGTCCTGGTTTATGACTGGGGCTCTGGGGCGCTATGGTAGGTCCCTCCCCCAAGTGGCTTCTGCCCTGAATTCCCGACCTGCCATTTTAACTGAAACATCATCACCCCCCCCGCTAAGTGTTCTCCCGCCCCCGCCGGAGGGGCTCTCCGGCTAATTATGAGCCCCGCCAGTGGAGAGGGGAGTTTCAGAGCCCCAGGGGAAAGCAGCTCCCATTGCCACACTATCAGCTCGTCTCATTTCAGTATAAGACCTGCTGGATTCATGAAAAATAAACCTCCTACAGGCTGCACCCTTTCCCGGCCGCGAGTCGTTCCAGGCCTTGGCCCTGGTGGGTGGAACCAGCCCTTACACTGGTGCATTTTGCCTTCACACACTTAGAACAAGAATTAAAAATAAATCTCGGAGCCCATTCTAATGCCTTTGGGGCGATCGGCCACCCCTGGTCCCCGGGGGCAGGGCTGTTCAGCCCATCCCCGGGAAGGGATTGGGGTTCAGAGGGCGAGCAGGCTCTCCTGCAGAGCGCTTGAACAGATGGGGCTTAGTTACCTCCGCCAGGAGATCTTGAAGTGGGACCTCAGACTATCAAAGGACGGGGCTAGAGCTGGAGGAAGCTCCACCACGTAACGCGAGCTCGGGGGACAGGCAGCGCCAGGGAGCGGTGGCGAATTCAAATCCAATCCGAGGCATGATGCCCACGTGGTTAGCCAGTGGAACTCACTGCTACTGGATGGTGCTGAGACCGGGGCCTCGGGAAGAGGGCTGGGAGGGTGAGCCGGACCCTGGAACGAGCCAAAGGAGGCAGGAATGCTGCTGACAATTCGGGAAGGGGTATTAACCTCGTACCGTGACGTGCCAGGGCTGAAGGGGAACTCTAGCAGAGCGCACGGTGCGACCTATGAGGGGGCAGGTTATCGCCCAGGTGCTACTGCAGGGGGTCTTACATCTTCCCCTGAGCAGGTGGAGCCGGGATGCCGGGGTAGATGGGCCTTGGCCAGGTCTGATCCCACCTAGCAGGCCCAGTTCCTCGTTTAATTGCGAATGGGTGTTTTCCTACCAGTGCGACTCTAGCTCCGGGACATTCTCCGGCTGGGTTACCCGAGGGGCTCAGCGTGGGGGCCCCCAATGGCCCCGATCCACGGATCGCATCAATTATCTTTTTACCAGCAAAATCAAGCATGGGCGGGGGGTGGGGGGGGTTTGGGAGGGAGGACTGAGTAGGGTCGCTGCTCCCCCTGGTGGTGGGAAGGTGCAGCTGCTGCGCTACCCTTCAGCCTGGCTGGTTTAGGGGGTCATCTTGCAGGAAAGCACCCCAAATCCAGCCCTACCCCCAGCCGCTTCCGTGCCCAGGCGGATCTGGGAGCGGGTGGCCGACGCGTCTGTGAAACACGAAGGGACGCTCGCCCTTCGCAGCAGCGGGGGGGGGGGGGGGGCAGAGAAGAGCCACAGGGATGATGAAAGGGTTAGGAGACAAACCCACCAACTTAAGGCTGCCCCCCCGGGCTCCTGGTGGGGAGTCAGTGCCCGGAGCCCGGGCGGGTGCTGGGCTTCCCACGGGGAGCTGGGAGCGTGGGTGCCAGCCGGGTTGGGAGCAGGGAGCCGGGACCCCAGGGGTCCCCGCAGGGAGCTTCCCACCCGCCCTGGGGGTTCACAGCAGGGAACCTACCAGCCTTTCTCGTCCCTTTCCCGGCCGCAGCCCGGGAGCTGTGAAATGGACAAGGGCAGCCGGCAGCCCCTGGAAGTCACGCAGGGTCTACAGGGACACGGCGTCACCCTAACTGCACCGACATACGGCCTGCGCCTCTGCCGGAGGTGGTGTAATGATCTCGGTGTAGCGGGGCCCTGACAGCGGCGGGAGCACGGCCGTAGTGTGGACACTGAGGGAGTTAGTGTCCACACTACCTAACCCTGGAGTGTAGACCAGGCCTCAAATAGCCCCGTGGATTTCGGGTAACGCAGAGAGGGGGGAGGGTCGTGGGGAACAACTCGGTAATCGTGGGCTCTTCCCACGGCTGGACGAGGGTGAGAGTTACCCACGGGGCCGGGGCCAGGGCCCCGAGGGGCGGGGTGGAGGCTCCATCACTGACAGCTTGTCTAGCTGGCCGGTTTTTCCAGGCGAACCGCGCGAGTTCAGACGGATTCATTCGGGGACGGGCGACGGCCTGAGTCATGTGGGCGGGGCGAGGGAATCGGCACATGGGGCTTTTCAGCAACGGGAGCAGGTGGGGCGGTGAGAGCCCCGGGGAACGTCTTAGCTACAGCGCACCGGGGCGGCCCCTGCTCAGGGAAGAGGCTAAAGCCTCTAAAAGAGATTGAGAACCCCATTGGGCCGGGCGCTGCCCAGACCCCCACCAAGATTAGGGCCCCGTCGTGCCGGGCGCTGCCCAGCCCCCAACCAAGATCAGGGCCCCGTCGCGCCGGGTGCTGCCCAGACCCCAACCGAGATCAGGGCCCCGTTGCGCCGGGCGCTGCCCAGACCCCAACCGAGATCAGGGCCCCGTCGCGCCGGGCGCTGCCCAGACCCTGACCAAGATCAGGGCCCCGTCGTGCCAGGCGCTGCCCAGACCCAGACCGAGATCAGGGCCCCGTCGTGCCGGGCGCTGCACTGACCCTGCCTGTGATGCAGTCCCTACCCCGAAGAGCTCATATGCTGAATAGACACATGGTGTGGAGGGGAAACTGAGGCACCGCGCGGGGACGTGACATGCCCGAGGTCAGAGGCAGAGTTTGGGCCCGGAGCCCAGGCGTCTGGACTCCCAGCTGAATGCAGAAGCCTTTGGTCCAGGCCGCCCCCCTCAGACTAGGCGGGTGGGGGAGAGCGCCCCCTGCTGTGCCCTCTGGGGACAGTCGCCCCCAAGGCCAAGGGGTCGCCCTGTCCCTCCTCCCTCGGGGGGGTGTGTGAACTGGCTGCCACCCCAGTATGGGGACGGGGATGCCCAGTAGCCATGGATACAGGGACCCCCCCACACACATTCCCGGCTCTCTCCCAGGTCTAGGGGGGGGCTGTTATAGAGATACAGCCCCCCCTCCTTGTGTTCTATCCCATGTGTTCTAGCTGGTTGCTAAGCAACCTGTGGTATGGCGATGGCAACCGTAACCGGGCGATGTGGGGTGGCGACCGGCCAGGCAGGGGGGGGGGGCTGTGTCACATCAGGCCCCCCCCCCCCCGTAAGAGAAGGATGGATGCTGTGTGAGTGCAGCCTGCTATGGGTCTGAGCTCCAGTACTGCTGCCCCCTGCAGGGGGATTCCCCATCAGCTCAGCTGTCCTGTCCTGGCCACTGAGTAGTCGGGGGGCAACTGGGGCGGGAGGGAGCGCTCAGCCCTGGCTTTACTGTCCGTGCCAGGCATTGCCCCCCCCGCTATGCCATAGACCAGCCATGGCCTGTCCCCCCTCCCTTCACTCCCAACCCCTCTGCAGGCCCTCCATTGCCCTCAGCCCGCCCCCACGGGAGCCGTCCCCGGGCCTCAGCCGGTATGGGGACCTCTGTAACGACTGGCGGGGGGGGGCAGCACGTGGAGACCCATGGGGCTGAGCGGCCCTAGGTGATGGAGCCCCCTGTCGGCGGTGGGTGGGGGCACCCCCTCGGGGGGGCCTGGCTGGCGCCGGGGGGCCCTGACGCCCGCTGTGCTGCAGGAGCGTGGCGGAGGAGAACGCCCGGCTGCAGGAGCTCATCGCGGAGGAGCTGGCGCAGGCTGAGCGCTGGCAGGGGCACTACGAGGGGCTGCTGGGGCGCCAGGCCCGGCTCCACGCCCTGCTGCAGGCCCAGAGGTGAGACCCCCCCTGCCCAGCCTTGGCGGAGGAGGTGCATGGGGGTGGAGCCTGTGCTGTGGTCCCTGGGGGGCAGGGAGGGCCATGCCCTAGGTGTGCCCCCCCC
>NW_020664888.1:28172-30013 GCF_002925995.2 Terrapene triunguis | reverse complement strand
CAGGTCTCCAAGCAGAGAGCGTGGGAGAAGACCCACAAGCAGGCCCTGCAGCAGCTGTGGGTGCAGGGGGACGAGCTGCAGGTGAACTGGGGGGCGGGAGGTCTGGGGCTGGGGCGCGTCACTGAGTATGGGGGACAGCAGTGCAGAGACCAACTCCCTCATGGACCCCCAGGGCGGGGAGAGCCCCTCTTCACACACAGCAGCCCCCCACCCCGTGACACTCCCCCTGCACCCCACAGAGGGGGCAGCTGGGGCACCAACAAGGAGATTCCCCCCCTTCTCTCAGCTCCCATCTAGGGAAACTGAGTCACTGAGGGGTATTCCGTCCGGGCGGGACGACGGCTTCTTAACCATGGACGTCCACCCAGCGTGGGTCTGCTGGGGAATCTGGACTCCACAGGGACTATTCCTGAGGCACAAGGGAGGGTCTTGGGGGGTCTCTGACACCCCTTCCCCCCAGCCATGGGCAGCAGCAGCTCCTGTGGTGAGCAAGGGGAGGGGAGTGGGGAACCCAACTGATGGACAGGGCTAGTGTGTCTGTGTGTGTGTGTGTGGGGGGGGGGTTATGGGCAACCCTATGTTTTTCCTCCCCCGCCAGAGGCAACTGTGGGACACGGAGGCCAAACGCCAGGCCAAGGCCGACAGGATCCGGGAGGTAAGGCCAGGCCCCAGCTCCGGGTCTCAGCACAGGCCCCTCACTCCCGACCCACAGCCCCTGCTAGCCCAGCCCTGCCTCCCCCAACTCTGCCAGTGCCCCTCACGCACGACCCGCAGCCCCCTGCTAGCCCAGCCCAGCCCCCCCAGCCCTGCCGGTGCCCCTCACTCCCGACCCGCAGCCCCTGCTAGCCCAGCTCTGCCCCCCCAGCCCTGCCTCCCCTGCTCTGCCGGTGCCCCTCACTCCCGACCTGCAGCCCCCTGCTAGCCCAGCCCCTCTAGTCAGTTCATGTCCCTCCCTGGAAGTCTCCTACTGCTTGGTTTGAGCAGGAGCCTGGTAGGATCACAGGGTTTTCCAGATGGGATGGGACCAAAGAATTCCCTCACATCTTGGGCCAAGGGGCCGATCTCCGGGCCCTGCCCCCTCTTCCCTCCCCCAGCCCCAGTCAGCCCCCCCCACATCCTCCTCCCTCAACCTGTGCTCCCATCACCCCGTCACAATCACACATCCCACCTAGAACCCCCCCAACCTTCCCCCTCTGCACCCTGTTCCGCCCCAGCCTGCCATCCCTAGAACCCCCCCAACCTTCCCCCTCTGCACCCTGTTCCGTCCCAGCCTGCCATCCCTAGACCCATCCAGGTTTTCCCAGGGTCTCCCCTTTGTGGAGTTTTGTAGCTCTGAGGTGGCCTCCCCCACCCACAGCCTGGTCTGCACCCCCCAGCCCAGGGTTGGCAGAGATCAGGGCAGCTGTCTGGTTGGTGTCACGGGTTTGAGCGGTGTCCTTCTGGGCCCAGACCAAAGCCACACTCCTGTTTGGGGGCGGGGCTGGGTTTAGAAGCAGCGACACATGGAAGAGCTGAGCCGGACCATCCACGGACTTGCTCGAAGGACCCAGGTACGTCCTGTCCCCTCCCCGGGATTGAATCCAGCCGGGTTTCAGGGAGCCTCACGGGTCAGGCTGCAGGGCCCAGATCCTGCCTAGGCTCCTACGTCCCCTGATTCCGGTGGAGGAGCCTGAGCTCGGGAAAGCAGCTAGCAAAACCCAAATTCCTTCCTCGGCCAGGTAGCCTGGTCCTCCAGGGAGTGGGGGCTGGGCTGGGGCTCGGGACACTGTGGCCCTGTTCCCTGATGGGGGACCTTGGGCACGACGCGGGGCCCTGATCTCGGTCAGCGTCTGGGCAGCGCC
>NW_020664888.1:23101-28162 GCF_002925995.2 Terrapene triunguis | reverse complement strand
GCGACGGGGCCCTGATCTCAGTCGGGGTCTGGGCAGCGCCCGGCACAATGGGGTCCTGATCTCGGTCGGGGTCTGGGCAGCGCCCGATTTCGGTGGGACCATCTCACCATAGAACCGTTGGGCGCCGGGTTGCCCGTGCGAATCCAGCGGGTGGCAGCTGGATGCCATTCCCAGCTATTGAGTGGAATGTGCTCGCTGGGGGCTCAGGCTAACGCCGGCGCATCCTGACCCTGTCACACGTCCACACCAGCCCCATGGGCTGAGGCCTGACAGGGCCACAGAGCCCGAATTCCCCTCTCCCCGGGGCTGGGGGGCTGGGGGGGGGGGCTGTTGCAGGCGATCGGATTGTAACCGGGGTGGGGGCGCGATCTGGTCCCTCCAAGGTCCTGCACGGGAACATCAGCTGCTGGGACGATCAGGTGCTGGAGGCTCGGCAGGAGGCAGAGCTGTGAGTGATTGGGGGGCAGCCCCCCCCCACCTCCCTGGGATCCAGATCCCAATGCCTGGAACTCAGAGCCACCCCCCCACCCCCGCAGACCTCCCCCAAGCGAGATAGAGAAGCAGCTCCCTTAGCCAGCAGCGGTATAAGGCTGTTATATCAGGGCGGAGCAGGTGTTTTGGGGGGCCCTGGGTGGGGCAGGGAGCCCACCCAAGGCTCCCTGTGACTGTACCGGCCTCTCCGGTGGTGTGGGGTAAGGGGGGGCTGATGGGTAGCCAGGGGCATTGCTTGGGGGGATCTGGGGGGTCCTGGGGGGCAGCCACTGACCAGGGCTGAGACATTGTCAGCAAGTTGTAACCCCCCCTGCCTAGGATGGGGGTGAAGATGGCTCAATTTGGGGGGGACCCTGGTGTCATGGTCACCCCACCCCCAGGCCTTAGACACTGGTCACAGGGGTGGGTAGCACCCGGGGGTGGCTGGGCTGGGGGCTGTGCTGCTGGCTTGGGACCCATAGGAGAGCAAACCCCCCCCCCGCTTCAGCCTGTGGCCCCCCGACCCCCAACACAGGCAGGGCCCAACAACAGGGGGACCCCCTGGACCAAGGGGACCCCAGGACTCAGACATGGCCCCTGGCTGGCGCTGGGTGGGGGGCCCAGGGGTGGGGCCTGGGGGGCCCTCTGAGCTGGCCTCCACTGTGGGGGAAGCTGACTGTCAGACCTATTCCTCCCAGATTATGGGGGTGTCTTGGGGGCACTAACGTTGTATCCTGCCTCAGCTTCCAGAGGGAGGCGCTATACGGACCCCTGGGGACCCCGCCCGGCAGCCTCCTGTGGGAGGAGAGAGTGCATGACCAGACGGTATGGGGAAGCCGGGGGGTGGGGGCAGGATCGGAGGGCTGTGGGCAGAGCTGTGCTGGGCAAGGCGGGCAGGAGGAGAGTGGGGGGCTAGGCTGGGAGGAGGTGGGGGTCAGGCCGTGGGGGAGGGGGAGCTTGTAGGAGGCTGGGGCCAGTCTACAGGGAGAAGGGGGAGGGGGAGGGGAGACAGGGGGCAGTCTATGGGGAGGTGGGATTGGGCAGCGGGGGGGGGACTGTTTCCAGTGGGGGGCTTGGATGGGGACAGCCAGTCTCTGAAGTTTGGGGGGCATGTAGGGGGCCCACATTCCCCTGGCCCTGCCCCCCAAGCCCAGAGTGGGGGGGGCTCCATCTCACTGGGTTTGTTGTCCCCCCCACCCAGGAGAAGCTGTTGTGTCAGGAGTCGGGGGCCTCAGGGCCAAGGGGGCGACTCCCCCCAAGGTGAGGAGCCCCAGCAGCCAAGGAGGGGCTGGGGGGTTCTGGGGGGGATGAGTGTCACCAGGGCTCTGGAGCTGGGGGGCCAGGACCTGGGAGAGCCTCTGGGGGGAAGGGGTCTTTGGGGAGCATGGGGGGAGGGGTCTGTGGGGGGCGAGGACTGGGGACAGGGCAAGGGCGGTGTCTGGGGGGTAGGGGTCCAGGGGGGCAGGCCAGGGTAATGTCTGTGTGTCTGGGGGGTGCATGGGGGCTCCCCCAGGCCCCCCATCTCATGCTGCCCCCTGTCTCCCCAGGCTGCGGCTGGCCGGGCAGCTGTTCTGGGCCCTGGCCAAGGGCTTGTTCCTGGCTCTGCTGGGCCCCCTGGTGCTGGGCCCCCTCCGCGCCCTGCTGTCACGCCTGCCCCCCGTCTGCCGGGCTCTGGCTCTACGTGTGCCCCAAGGAGACGCTGCCCCCCTGAGCCACGCGGTGCTGAACCCCAACCGCTAATAAACAAAGAAACCACAGGAACTTGTCTCTGGAGTCATTTCCCCCCCCAGTCCCCCGGATCAGACCCATGGGCCTTCCAGCCTGGTCTCCGCCTCCCCCTCTGATGGGCCCATTTAGTCTGGTATCTGGTCCCATCTCCGACCCCAGCCAGTTCAGTGGCTCAACACCCTGCCAGCCCAGGGGGACGGGGGGAAGTGGGTGGGGACATGGGGGCCGGTTCCCTGGATCCCAGGGAGCTGGCTCTTCTCTTGGTGTCAGGCTCCACTGCCCAGCAGCGAGGAGTTCCACAGGGAGCACGGGCTGAATGAGCAGTGCTGAAGGGATCTGCCTCCCAGTGAGGGGCAGAGCTGGGGAATCACATTAGCTTGGAAGGAACAATTGGGCTCTCGGGGCTGGAGTAATTAATAATTGATCATTAATAACCCCTAATTCAGGAAACTCTCCCCCTCGTCTCCAGGCCCCTACCAGCGATGAACTAACTGGTCCTCACAGACAGGCTGCAGTCGCGAGGCCATTATCCATGTTGTGTGGATAGGGAAACTGAGGCACAGAGCACACACCGATTAGAGCCAGGACTAGAACAAAGGAGTCCTGACTCCCAGCAGTGCCCCTCCCCCTCGCCTCAAACATGACCCCACTCCCACAGCCGAGAGCGGAACCCAGGAGTCCTGGTTCCCAACCTTCCCCCATCCCACGCTAACCACTAGACCCCACTCCCCTCCCAGAGCCAGGGGTAGAACCCAGGAGTCCTGGCTCCCAACCTCCCCTCCAACCACTAGGCCCCACTCCCCTCCCAGGGCCAGGGGTAGAACCCAGGAGTCCTGGCTCCCAGCCCCAGCCCCGCACACCCTGTAATTAATACTCCCTCCCGGGCCCACAGGACAAATTAAATCCTTAATGAACAATTAAGTCGTTAGCTGGCAGGAAACCCTCCCCCGGGCCATCTCCGATGGGACCCACATCCCAGCCCCCAACCACCCCCCCTTTACACCCACCGTGCCCCATAGCCCGGCCCTGGGGTGGGTTGGGGGCTGGCTGGGAGCCGGAGGGGCGTGGCGGAGGAGGGGCCCCATGGGTCACGTGTTGCCCAGCTGGGGAAGGGGAAGTGGGGCTGGCGCAGCGGGGCAGGCAGAGGGCAGGTCCGGGAGCTCCTGGGACGCTGCGCTTCCCCGGATCAGGTAACCCCCGGCTCCGAGCCCCAGAACAAGCCCAACCGCGGCTGGGCCGGGCCCCTCCAGCTTCCAGCCCCGGGCAACGGCCCCACGCCCACCCCAGAAGCGGCTGCATCTCAGTGCTGGGCTGGGGGTCCCTGTATAAACAGCCCCCCTGCCCCACCCCAGAGGCGGCTGCATCTCAGCGCCGGGTCAAGGGTCAGGCCACTGCAAGGTATCTGCTGGGTTCAGCCCACAGACCCCCCCAGAATTCAGCCCCACAGCGGCACGGGCTTTATGGGTTTATGTGGGGTCAGTGCAAGGGGAAGGGGCTGGCTTGGCAGCCCCCAGAAACTGACTCTGTGCAGCCCCAGAGAGGGGGTGCCCAGGCAGCAGCAGGGAGAGACCCCCCCAAAAAAATCCTTCTGCCGTGGAAGGCCCCCCCTGGGGGGGACAGAGCCCTGGTGCTGTGGCCAGTTCAGCTCCACAGAATTTTGGGGAAGAAGAGCCGGGGGGGATGGTCCAAGCATAGAATTGGGAGCCAGGACTCCTGGGTTCTATCCCCAGCTCTGGGAGGGGAGGGGAGTGGGGTCTAGTGGTTAAAGCAGTTGGGGCTGGGAGCCAGGACTCCTGGGTTCTATCCCTGGCTTGGGGAGGGGAGTGGGGTCTAGTGGTTAGAGCAGTGGGGGCTGGGAGCCAGGACTCCTGGGTTCTATCCCTGGCTTGGGGAGGGGAGGGGAGGGGAGTGGGGTCTAGTGGTTAGAGCAGTGGGGGCTGGGAGCCAGGACTCCTGGGTTCTATCCCAGCTCTGGGAGGGGAGTGGGGTCTAGTGGTTAGTGCACTGGAAGTCAGGTGCATAGGAAGCCACTGCCCCTGCTGGAAGAGATGCGGCTGCCTCTGTCTCGTGACCCCGACCTGCCTGTACTTGCTCTTTGGCTGGCGTCTGCAGCTGGGCTCCCCCAGCCGGTTTGCTCTGCGCTTTCACAGCAGCGTCAGCAGAGGCTGGGGAGGGAGCCGGCCTTGCAGATGAGCCCCCCACTCTGCCCCCTAAGGGGGGATCCCTCTAAGGCCAAGTGGGGCATGCTGGGATCCGTCAGCCAGTGCTGAGATGCAGCTACCTCTGGAGCGGGGCACAGAAGGGAACCACCCGCACTAGCTGAACGCCAGGCCCTGCCTGTGGTCTGCTTTGCTTTGTCCGGTCCCCTCCCCCCGAGCCACTGGCACAGAAAGAGGAATTGGTTTGAGGAACTCGGGGCTGGGACGGGAGAGTGAGTGCTGGGAACAGGGCCGGGCCCCCCTTCCCTCCCTTTGGTTTGTGATACTGGCCCAGGGCGCCTCATCCCCGGAAGGACGTCGGCCCCACCGAGGGGCCTGCAGACAAGCCACCCAAATGATCCTGGGGGGTGGGCTAAAAAGCCCCCAGCTTGAGCTCCCCACTGATTCTGGACGCCTCCAGTTTGGGAGCCCCCTGCCCAGGGCCCGAGTCGGGCACCCCTGGCTCACCCAGACATCAGTGAACGTGAGGAGCAGCTGGTGCGTAGAACCCAGGAGTCCTGGCTCCCAGCCCCGCCCCCGGCTCTCACCCACCAGACCCCAGACCCCACTCCCCTCCCAGACCCAGGAGTCCTGGCTCCCAGCCCCGCCCCCGGCTCTCACCCACCAGACCCAGGCTTAGAACCCAGGAGTCCTGGCTCCCAGC
>NW_020664888.1:0-23091 GCF_002925995.2 Terrapene triunguis | reverse complement strand
CCCACCAGACCCAGGCTTAGAACCCAGGAGTCCTGGCTCCCAGCCCCACCCCCATCTCTCACCCACCAGATCCCTTCCAGCCCCAGGAGTCCTGGGTCCCAACCTTCCCGTCTAACCACTAGGCCCTCCCACCCCTCCGAGAGAACCCCCGAGTCCTGGTTCCCCGCCTCGTCCCTGCTTTGACCCACCAGCCCCCCATCCCCTGCCGGTGCCACCCTGGTGGGAAGCAGTTGTTTTTGTAGGGCCTACATGCGTGTGTGACTCCCATGCTCCTCCCGGTGGTACCTGTGTGCGTTGCAGGGGCTGTTCCCATTGGATCCTGCTTGGTGTCTTCCCCCCCTCCCTCAGGATGCTGCCCCTCTTCCTCCTGGCCGTGGCCCTGCCCCGTGTGGCTGCGGGGGGCATCTCCTGCTATGACGATGCCGGGCAGCCCGTGGACTGGTGAGTTCCCCCCATGCCAGCCCCCCCCCCCCATTCACCCCGTAAAGGACAGCGTGCCCTGGGGCTTCGCTGGGAGCACATCCCCCACGGGCTGGCTGGGCGGGTATCTCCGCAATGGCACCTGTGCCAGGATACCCCTGCTCCTGGCATCGGGGGAGGCACCGGGGCTCCCTGTGTATGGCTCCCCCCCAGGCAGGGGTCTGGCCCCAAAGGGTTAACAGGGTCCGTTCTCCCCCCCCTCCCCAGGTTCCTGGCCTACAAGCTGCCCCGGCCCCAGCACAGCCCCCCGGCCGAGGGCATGCGCTACATGTACCAGGATGCCCGCTCCGGCGGCTGGGTGTCCGGCCGCGCCCTCATGAACAGCACCCAGAGCGCCGTGGGCAGGACCCTGCTGCAGCTCTACCAGGGGGCAAACAGGCGGGTGAGTCGGGGGGAGGGAGGAGCTGGGACAGAGAAGGGGCGGTGGGGCAGGGGAGGTGGAGCTGGGCAAGGGGGTGGGGAGGCTGTGGTGGGGGATGGCGCAGCTGGAGGGCAGTGTGGGGAGCAGGGGCAGGGGGCAATGGGGGAGGCAGAAACTGGGGAGGGGGAAGTAGGTGAGAAGCTGGGGAAAGAAGGGGCAGTGGGGGTACGGGCAGAAGAGGGGGCTATGGCGGATGGCTGCTGGGGGAAGGGGCAGCGGGGGGCACTGGGGAGGGGCAGTGGGGGGCACAGGGGCAGGGTCTCCCAGCACTCAGCCCCCCCGTTTTTGTTGCAGATGGAGGACACGGCCTACGTCCTGTACAACGACCAGCCCCCAAAGAACGTCACCTCCTCCACCAGCACCAGGGGGCACACCAAGGGTAACCCCCCTCGCCCCCAGCACGGCCAGCCTGAGCCCAGCCACCGCCGGGGGGCCCAGAGGGGCATTGGGCAGCACCTCCCCTACTGGGGAGGCAGTGAGTCTGCCCCAAAGAAGGGAGAGAAACGTGGGACTGCCCCAGACAGTGAACCTGGCTCTGGGAGGGGAGTGGGGTCTGGTGGTTAGAGCAACGAGGGGCGGAGCTCGGAGCCAGGACTCCTGGGTTCTTTCCCCAGCTCCGGGAAGGGAGTGGGATCTAGTGTTTGGGGGGGAGGGGCTGGGAGCCAGGACTCCTGGGTTCTCTCCCCAGCCATTTGGACCCCGACTCTCCTCCCTTGTGTCCCGTCTCCCAGGCGTGGTCCTGCTGGACAGAGCCCAGGGCTTCTGGCTGCTGCACAGTACCCCCCACTACCCGCCCCCTGCGCTGGAGACCTATGCCTGGCCCCACAGCGGCCTGCACAACGGCCAGTCCTTCCTGTGCGTCACCTTCCCCTACGCCCAGTTCAAGGAGATTGGTAGGTGCTTCGTTTGCCCGGACGCCTGGGTCCTCCCCCAGCCCGGGGAGGGGAGTGGGGTCTAGTGGTTAGAGCAGGGCCTGGGAGCCAGGACTCCTGGGTTCTATCCCAGCTCTGTCAGGGGAGTGGGGTCTAGTGGCTATAGCTGCAGGGGAGGGGGGAGCCAGGACTCCTGGGTTCTATCCTGGATTTGAGTGGGGAGTGGTGTTGTACTTAAAGTACTGCACAGGATCTTTTCAGGGGGAATAAGGCAAAACACCACATTTATTAGCAATACATGTATTCATTAACACTGTATCATATGCATATGATATATAGTGCACTTACACACACACACACACACACACACACACACACACTCCGTTTTGTTGTTGTTACCAACTGGTTGCTCCTCTTAACTGCACTGGCCAGGTGAGTTAGATGGGGGAGGGGTGGAGCTGGGCTTCTGCAGGTCCAGATCGATGCTCCCATGTTGACAAGACGAGACCTGGGGTCCTCTGCAAGACACCTCACTTCTCTAGCAGCTTCCCTCTCCTGCAAATCTACACCAGCTTCAAAATCTGTGTTTGTGTCCATTGGTCCTTTGTGTTGCTTCCTTCTGGGTGTTGTCCCACTGCTGCAAAGAGGGTGTTCCCAAAAGCAGGTGCTTGCTTCTAACCCCCGAGGCCGTCCCTATGTCTGCTTGTCTTTAGTGAGCCCACTTGACACGTTTTATTGTCCTGGGGTCTGGCTCCCATCCCTTCTGCAAGGGTTGCAGCTGTCTGGAGGTACCTGCCTTCCATGCCTTGCTCATCCACACCTCCTTCATTCAACAGGGCAATTGATTAAGGGGGGTGAAGGGAGATCTTGTTCTACTGCTAGCAAAAGACATTTTTCTTCTATCTTGTTCTACCCTTAGGGGCTATAACATTATACCAAGGGCAGTGCAAAGTTTCTACATGAGGCTTTGATACAAGGTTTCCATATACCAAGGCTCATCAATACAAGGTTTCTATATGAGGCTTTGATACAAAGTTTCATGAAAACAGAGGTCACACGTGGGTAGACCCACCACAAGGTTATATGAAGAGGCACAATGTAAAGTCATATGAAAATTATCAGAGATTTTTTATCCACAGTGGGGTCTAGTGGCTATAGCTGCGGGGGAGGGGGGAGCCAGGACTCCTGGGTTCTATCTGAGCTCTGGCAGCTCTGGGGACTGATTCTGTGTCTACCCCAGTGAGGGTGCAGCCTGGTTGTGGCACAGTGACACCCCCCCCCCCGCAGTGTGCCACCCCTGCCCCCCATGGCTCAGTGGGGCTCAGTCTCCGTGGCCTGTTGCTGGGGCAGCATCTGTGATGGGGACACCCGGGGCTGGGCTGAGCCCTAGCAAACTCGTGTCGGGGGGGGGGCTGCGGGTCTCGTCCCGCTGCCCCCGCTCTCCACTCCCCCAACTCGCTCTAGGTACCCAGCTGAGGTTCTCCGACCCCGAGGTGTTCGACGCCCGGGTGCAGGGGGCCTTCGCCCAGGACCTGCCCGAACTGCGCCTGGCCTCCGAGATGAAGCACGTGCAGGAGCCCCCCTGGAACCGCAGCGTGGCCCTGACCTCGCTGGGGGGGCGCCGCTTCCTGAGCCTGGCCAAGTTCCGGCTCTTCCACGACGGTGAGAACGGGCGGGAGGGGGAGGTCCCAGACCCACTCTCATGCAGGGGGGGGGCTTGTGTTGGGGCTTATCAGCCCCCCATGGCCTTATAACCACCCCAAGTGGTGCTACCCCCCAACACCTCGGCCTCCCCAGATCTCTACCCCACAGCCTTCTATCCTCCCTCTGATGTGTTCCCACAGTGCCTCTGACCCCCCCCCATTTCCCCTCCCTCCAGCTCGCTAACCCCCCCACCCTGCTCTCTGCCCCCCAGATCTGTACTCTGGCCAGCTCCCCCTGAGGTCTCTTCCCCCCCGGATCAGCCCCACAGTGCTGGCCATGGGTCATTTCCCCTCCCTCCAGCTCGCTAACCCCCCCCCGCTCTGTCCCCCAGATCTCTACTCCGGCTGGCTGGCCCAGGCGCTCTCCAGCGACCTCTACGTCCAGTTCTGGCCCAACTCGCGGGGGGTCCTGCCCTCCAACTGCTCGGGGTCCTACCGGGTGTATAACATTGAGGAGTTGGGCTTCCCGGCCCCGGGGCCCGACTTCTCGGCCACCGTCGACCACTCCAAGTGGTGCGTGAGCACCGAGAGCGCGCCCGGCTGGGCCTGCGTGGGCGACATGAACCGCAACCTGGAGGAGGAGCAGCGGGGTGGGGGCACCCTGTGCCAGCAGGACCCAGCCGTCTGGAAATCGTATTATGCCCTGGTGCAGGACTATAGCAAGTGCAAGGAGGGGAGTGGGGGCTAGTGGGTGGAGCCGGGATGGGGAGTCAGTCTCTGCCCCGGTGACTCTCTAGGGGAACCTTTCCGTGCCTCAGTTTCCCCATCTGGGACAACTGCACTTACCTACCTCTCTGGGGCTGTGGGGTGGGGTGATTCAATGGTGCCTGCGAAGCTGTGGGGGTCTCCATGCCCCTGTATAAATGCAATAATAATCCTGTGATTTCTAAGTCAGTCTCACGATTTTCTCGGCTTGAAGCCTGATGGCGGTGCTCTGGGGGCAGTCAGGATGGAGGGGCAAGGACATTCCTTCAATAACCAAGGGGCGCTAGAGGGGAGAGGTCAGCGCCAACCAGGGACAGAGGACACCTGGGTTCAATTCACTGTGCTGCCTCTGCCTCAGTTTCCCCACCTGTACAAGGGCGAGAATAGCTCTTCCCCACAGCGGGGTGGGGGGAGGGGGAGGATAAATGTTGTACAGGCCAGGAGCTGCCCAGATGCTAGGGTGACCCGGCTGTGATCAGTGAGTCTCTGGCCCAGCTGGGGGAGGAGTTTAGGGGTCCTGCTCTGCCCCCAAAGAGGTGCTCCAGGGCAGGGTCAGGGTGGGGGGGCAGGAGGGTTCACAGGGTCACCTCCAGACTGCTGCATGGGAAGTCTCAGCACCGGTGAGGCTGGGGGGCCCAGTCATGGGCGCTGGGGAGGCCAAATCTCTGCTCTGGTTACCAATGAAGGTGTGTGTGTGTGTGGGGGGGGCGGCTATTGATACTGACTGGACCCCTAAGGTAGATCCCCATCTCTATACACCCCCCAGCTATCTGTCTGCCCCCAGGCCCACCCGTGCAGTGCCTGGCACTGGGTGCTTGCCTGTTGCTGGGCTGTGTGCCTCAGTTTCCCTCCCCTGGCTTCCCCATCCCAGCACTCTGCCCTCAGCCAGTGTCTATTTGGGGTTAATGTTGTTCCCCCTGGGGGGGGGGTTAGAGCACCCTCCCCCCCGGGTAAGCAGGGGGTCCAAGTGAAGCCTGGGGTGCTACCAGGGAGTGGGCCCAGGGGCAGGTTATTCCATCAGTGCCCACTAGGGGGAGTGTTGCACCTTCCTCTGCAACCCCTCGTCCTGGCCACTGGGGGAGGTGGGATGCCAGGGTAGATGGGCCCGTGGGTCTGACCTGGGGTGGATCCCTTCTGACCAGCCGGGCGGTTTCTCCCCAGTAGCCCCACCGGGAGTGGCCCAGGCTCGTGGGGCAGCCGAACGCGCCAGTCTCTCTGGCCTGCGTTGGGGGTGGCTCTGGGCATCTCTCTGTTGGGGGGGGGGGGGGGGTGCGTGGGGGCGGGGGGTCTCGGGGGGGGGGGGGGGCGTGTGGCTGGTGTCGGGTGTTGTAGCCGCTGGGGTGTTGTGGCACGTGTGTGTTGTGGGGATGGCTCTGTGTATGGGGATTGTGGGGGGTGTTGCCTACAAGCTGTGTGTGGCTGTCGTGGGGTACACGGGGCTCGGTGTGGGGGTTGCAGTGTGTGGTTTGGACTGTGGAGGGTGTGGGGGGGGGGCTGGCTGGGGGCAGTGTGTGTGTTTGGGGTGGGGTGAGGGGGGTCTGCGATGGAGTGTTTGTGTTTGGGGCTATTTGGTGGGGGTGTTGTGGGGAGTGTGGGTGTTGGGGTGTTGCAGTGTGTGTTGTGGGGAGGGGCGTCATGTCTTTACAATCTCTGCCAGCAGAGGGCGTCCTGTGCTCCCTTCTCTCCTCCTCCTTCCCAGCTCCAAGTTGTTGCTTTGAGATCTGGTGTCGAAGGTCCCTAAACCCAGGACGTTTGGCTTCCGGAGTTTTGGTAGGGCCTACTCTTACCTCAAGGCTCAGCAGGGATGCTTGGGGGAGGCAGCTGTGTCATCGTCCCTGCCTGGCTGAGCCTGCAGCCCCCCTGACCTGCATCCTCCCCAGTCCCTGGGGCGGGTCCAGCCCCATCCACCATAGGAGCATGGGGGTGTAACTCGGGATACAGGCCAGGCTGCCCCCTGGGCCCTACTAGTACCCCCCAGAGGAGGGATGTGATCTCACTGCTCCCCTGCTCTAAGCCACTGACACCCCAACAAGAGTGGGGGGCTCTGCCCACCTCTTGCAGCCTGGGGCAGGGGACGATCGCCCTCTGTCTGCCCCATGCCTCAGTCAGAGGCTGGGCAAAGGGCCCAGGCCCCAAACCTGGGGCAGGAAACAGCAGCACCAGAGGCTTTGGGGGGGAGGGGAGGAGAACTGTGGGGCCCCTGGGTCTGGGGAAGGGGGGCTGGGACAGAATCTGGGCTGAGTCCAGATCCCGGCCGGGTCACGGGGCAGAAATGAGTTTGCTGGATCTCGGCCAAAGCTTTTAGAGAGCAGGTGCCCGTCACAGAACCGGCCCGGCCCCAACCGAGCCCCCCACCCCACCCCGGCCCACTGACAGGAGGGAATGGAACTGTCTGTGATACCTAAGAGCCCAGGGCTGGGCTAGCAGGGGGGTGCTGATTGGGAGTGAGGGGCACTGGCAGGGCTGGGGGGGGCCAGGGCTGGGCTAGCAGGGGCTGCGGGTCAGGAGTGAGGGGCACCGGCAGAACTGGGGGGGGAGCCCAGGGCTGGGCCAGCAGGGGCTGCGCGTTGGGAGTGAGGGGCACCGGCAGAGCCGGTGGGGGGGGAGCCCAGAGCTGGGCTAGCAGGGGGATGTGGAATGGGATTGTAGAGACCAGCAGAGTTACAGCAGTTCCCCCCACCCCTGCAGATGGGGAAGGCTCTGGCAGGCGGCCCCCCAGGGCTGCCGCCTCCCCCCCCCCCCCCACTTTGGAACCTGCCCCATTGCAGGCTGCAGCCAAGGGGTGCAGATTTGCTGCCCTGGCCCCGGCCCGGGGATGGGAGCTCGCGCTGGGATTCTAGGAACTGGGCAGAGCCCCATGGGGAGGGAAAGAGACGCCCTACCCCTGCCCCCCACTTACTGCTGGACCCCCGTCCCAGGAAAGGAACCCAGGAGTCCTGCCTCGCACCCCCTGCTCCACCCCCTAGCCCCCCCTCCCCTCCCAGGGAACCCAGGAGTCCTGCCTCCCACCCCCTGCTCCACCCCCTAACCCCCCCTCCCCTCCCAGGGAACCCAGGAGTTCTGCCTCCCCCCCTCCCAGCTGCATAAACAGGTAATCTGTGGGGTGTGGGGGGGGGGGGGGGCGGCGGGCGCTATAAATAGGCAGCCTGGGAACATGATGTCCCAGCTGGGAGCCGCCTTACACAACTCGCCTGCCCTGACCCAGCTGGCGCCAGGGGAGTGGAGGGGGGGCACAGCCCAGCTTCCTTCCCGTTCAGTCCCGCCCCCGTTTTAACCACTAGCGCCCCCCCTCCTAGGGCCAGGGATAGAACCCAGGAGTCCTGGCTCCCAGCCCCCCTGCTCTAACCACTAGCCCCCTCTCCCCTCCCAGGGATAGAATCCAGGAGTCCTGGCTCCCAGCCCCCCCCTGCTCTAACCACTAGACCCCACTCCCCTCCCAGCTCCCCAGGCCTCGTGAGCTTGTCCCTGCTGGGCATATTCCAAGACCGTCCCCTCCTTGGCCGAGCACCACGGCCACCAGCCAGGCTGGCTCCAATACCTCCTGGCTCAGCCCAGCCACTGGCCGGTTGAGCCCCCTGGAAGAAAGGACAGCTGGGGGTGGGCTCTGAGGAGCCAGCTGCACCCCCTGCTGGAAGGAGAAGGAATTGCTGTGCCATGGATCATAGACCCCTCTACTGCTGACGGCTGAGGGGGATTCTCCAGCCGCTGAGCTGCCTGGGGCCTGTGATCTTGGAGCAGGGGGTCTGAATGCTCCCCTCACCGCTGAGCCCACGTACACGCCGGGCACAGAGCAGTAGATCACCAGTGTTTGGAACAGCGCCAGGAGCTGGGAGCCAGGATGCCTGGGTTCTATCCCCAGCTCGGGGAGGGCAGGGGCTAGAGCAGGGGGGGCTGGGCTGGGCATCTGACCCCGTGTGCCCTCCCCAACCCCCCGCCAGGGGTCCAGGACATGGCACTTCATCCTCCTGCTGCCTCGGCGGGTCCTGCCTGATGATGTAACTGGAGCCAGGCCACCAGCCCGAGCAGCTGGGCCTGGGCCAGGCCGTTACATAACAGCCTCCAGCTTGCGTAACCTCCTTCCCGCCCCCTGGATCCCGCCTCGCCGGGGCCTGGGTGTGGGGAGTCGGCGTGTGTGCAGATCAGGCCCCTAGGGTCACCTCCCTGTGCCTCTTGATGTCACCTAGGGGGCGTCTCCCACCATGGGGCTGGTGCCTGCCCCCGGATGGGAGCCGGGGGCCCCCTAGAGGAGAAAGCCTCCATGTTCCATTCTCTGCCCCCCTCAGCTAGCAAGTCCCTCCCCTCAAGTTTGTCCTGATGGAGGTTGTTGAGAGACCCCAGTATCACACACACACACACACACACACACACCCCAGCAAAGATCACAATATGGGACTCACAGACACACCCCTCCCAGATTCCCGAACTGGGGCGAAGGGCCGGGTGCCAAAATACAGTGTAGGACCAACACTCTCCCTCTGCATGCACACTCACACACACACACACACACTCACACACGCTCTGCCCACTCACCACCTGCCGCAACTAGGGCAAAGGGCGTGTGCTAAATTCACAGCTGCACAAACACACCCCTCGCACTGCACACACACACCTGACACCAACGCTCACACCCCAGAGTGCACATCCCCTGCTGTGCGCACATGCCAGTCTGCACACCACCACCAACACACACACACACAGTGTCTCCCACGCCCTCCCACCCCCACAATGCACAACACTGGCACAACACTTGGAATACCCTCAGACCTCATACACTGTGTCAGATCCCACATACAAACATACCCTCAGCAACACACACACTGTACAGACACTCCCTCCAACACCCACACCCACACACTGTACATGACTCGCACACACACACTCATTCACACCCCCTCCTATATACACTGTATACTTCCACATAAACCCACACTTCCCTCACACACACACAGCCCTCATACACCCTCGCCCACTCAATGGACACACATGCACATGCACACGCATCCCATATGCACTGTGTCCATATTGCCACACACACTCAGTGTGAACACACACACACACACACACACACACATGCTGTAAAGGAAAGACACCAACATCCAGCTGCTGGAGATTTGCCCCCCTCTCTTGCTCCCCTTGCCCCTCCCATGTGCCCTTAACTCCCAGACGGGGTGGGGTGAGGGGGTTGCTGAGACTGGTTCCTAGAAGGACAAAATGAAACGTAACCAGCAAAGATGCCAAGGGCGATAGACACAGGCCAGGGGGCAGCTTGGGGGCGGAGGGATCGGGGGTGATGGACGGGGGCCGGGGGGCAGCTTGAGGGCGGAGGGATCGGGGGCGATGGACGCGGGCCGGGGGGCAGCTTGGGGGCGGAGGGATCGGGGGCGATGGACGGGGGATGGGGGGCAGCTTGGGGGCGGAGGGATCGGGGGGGGCAGAAGGTGGCTTGGCGGGGGGGGACAGGGTCAATCAGGATCGCTGAGAGCAGCCCCCGGCCCCGCTCCCAAGGGGTGGGTTTGAAATCATCGGGATGTCTAAGCAAAGAGGCAGCCTGGGTTACTAGCCAAGACACGAGGCTGGGCCTCAGGGCACCGGGTTTCTAGCCCCAGCTCTGGGAGGGCAGCGGTGGCTACTAGTTGGAGGGGGGAGGCTGGGGGTCAGGACTCCTGGGTTCTATTGCCAGTTCTGCCACTGAGCTTAGGCAAGCCTAACTGTGCCTCAGTTTCCCCTCCCACCCTTTGTCTATGCAGATGGCGAGCTCTCTGGGGCAGGGTCTGCCCACGGTGGGGCCCCGATCTCAGTTGGGGGCCTTTAGGCATTACCGTAATTCACCTAATGAGCAGGACTCCATCGGGTCCCCCGGCTCCATGCACCTGCCGGATCCTGCCCCAGTTATTCCGGGCCCTTTGACATCAGTGGGTTGCCATGGCAGCGTCGGGTTGCCACAAGCTCCGGCCCAGAGGAGAGGTTGGTTACTATGGAGAGAAAAAGGGGATGTAGGAAGAAGGGGCTGGATGGGGGGAGGGGAAGATGGGTGGCGAGCTAGGGATAGAACCCAGGAGTCCTGACTTCCAGCTCGGGGAGGGGAGTGGGGTCTGGTGATTGGAGGGGGGTGGGCCAGGAGCCAGGACTCCTGGGTTCTATCCCCAGCTCTGGGAGAGGAGTGAGGTCTAATGGGGGGGGGCTGGGAGCCAGGACTCCTGGGTTCTATCCCTAGCTCTGGGAGGGGAGTGGAGTCTAATGGGGGTGGGGGTCTGGGAGCCAGGACTCCTGGGTTCTATCCCCAGCTCTGGGAGGGGTGGGGGGCCCACTGGCTCCTGGGGGTGCCTCTCAATGGCTCTGCCACTCCCCTCCCTAGCCCGGCTCCCGCGGAGCATCCCAGCCCGTCGCCGGGGGGCGGTGCCTGTTGCCATGGCGCGCGGTTGCCAGGGGGACGGGCGGGGGAGGAGGCGGTGACGTGCCGGGGTTACCCGAGGTGAGGCTGGGACCCGGGCTGAACTTGGCACAAATAGGGACCGGAGCGGGCGCGCGCGGCAGACGCGGTGGGAGGCAGCGGCGAAGGGGCGTCGGGGCCCTATTGCAGCGGAGCGACCGGCGGGCGGTAAGGACCCGGGGCAGCGCCCAGCCCGGCGGGGGCCACCGTGACACGCGGGGACCCGGGGGGGACAGGCACCCTCCGCCCCACAACCTGCGTGAGGTGGGGGAGGGGCTGTGTGTGTGTGTGTGTGTAGCTGTGTGTGTGCAAACATGCCTGGTTCTGTGTGCGTGTGTGTGATGGCTCTGTGTGTGTGTCTGTGTGCGTGTGTACATGGCGCTGTGTGTGTGTCTGTGTCTGTGTGTAGGTGTGTGCGTGTCATGGCTGTCTGTGTGTGTCTCTCTGTGTATGCATGGCTCTGGGTGATTGTGTGAGCAGTGTGTGTGTGCACACATGGCTGTGTGTGCTGGTGTGGCTCTAGACGTCACTAGGCTTGTATAACTTTTGTGGGTGTTTTATCATTTGTTTGCATTTCTGGCTGCTTACGCTTGTCTGTGTTCATGTGGTGGGGTGTGTTTGCGGGTCTGTGTGTGTAGAGGGATGTGTATTTGTGAGGGCATGGTAACATGGGTTTGTGTGTATGACTACATATTTAGCATGTGTGTATTTGTGGTCTCTATGTGCGTAGCTTTGTTCTTTGAATCTCTCTGTACTTTGCATTTGGGCTTGTGTAACTAGAGGGGTTGTGTATTTGTTGGGCTGTTGTATGTGGGTTTGTTTGCAGGTGTAATGTATTGTGTGTGTGTGTGCAGATGGGGGTGTTGGGGTTGGCATGGATGGCGAAGTGTTTGTATAGGCATTTTGTGGTGGAGAGTGCAGTTGCCTAGTTGTGGGTGTGTAGATGTGGGTGTATACACTTGTGTGTTAACAGTTTACATATATGGGTGTGTGTACATCTTTGTGCCAGTGTGTTTGTGTGTGGGTGTATATGTCCATATATGGGTGTGCAGATATGGTGGTATATTTGTATACTTGTGTGTGTGTGTTAACATGGATGTGTGTGTTTTGTGTTTGCATATGTGGCTGTGTGTATTTTGTGCTTGTGTGTACAGCTGTGTGCATTTATATGACTATTTCTTTGCATTCCTGTTTGTGTGCTTAGAAGGATTTGTGTATTTGCGTGTGAGACTGTGTGTAGTATATAAATAGTGGTGTGCATTTCTTTGCAGCTGTGTTTGTGTGACTGTGTGTTTGTAAGAGTGTGTGCCTTTATAATGTGTGTGTCTGCGTGTAAATGTGTATGGCTGCACACATTTATTTCAATTCGTGTGGATATATGTGTGTAAACAAGTGTGATTGTGTGTGTTTGTGTGCTGGATGTATGTGTGTGTGCTTACATGTTTGGATATATGGGTACCTCTGTGTATGTGATTGTGTTTCTGGCTGGCTGTGTGTGATTGGCTTGCTCTGTGTCTGTGTGTGTCTGTGTGATTGTGTGGTAGGCTGGCTGTGTGTATATGTAATTGTGACTGGCTGGTTCTGTGTCATTGTGTGGCTGGTTGTGTGTGATTGTGTGGCTGGCTGTGTGTGATTCCTTCACTTTCTCTTTTCTAAATAAAACATTCACAATCCCTCCCCCTGCGCTGGGGATTAACCCTGGGAGTGCGGGGGGGGGGGGGGGGGGGGGGGGATCGACAAACCCCCCCCCCCACTCCTGTGACGCAGCCAAAAATAGCAACTGGCTCAGAGCAAGTTTGTTTGTCCTGGGGGGGAGGCGGGGGGAGGGCAGTACGTCCTGTCCCAGGGCTGGAATGCCTGGAGCAGGGACAGCGGGTCCGGGATCGCCCAGGCTCGGGTAAAGCCCAGCCAGCGTGCAGGGAGGTTGGGGGGGGGGGGGATATGGGATGTCAGGGCCGGATTCTGAGCTCAGCCCCCGCCCCAGGTGAATCCACGGTGGTTTTACACGGCTGTGAGTCCCCCGGCTGTGCTCCGCACCATACACAGCCGGCCAGAGCTGAGCGGGTTCCCGGAGTGAGTCCGGCCTGCGCCAGAGGGTGGGTGGGGTGAGGCTTGGCGGATCTATCCCTGTCTACGGGGGTGTTGGGTGTGGGTGTGTACGTGTGACTGTGTGCACGTCGTGTGTCTGTTATGAGGGTTGTGTGTGTCTGTGTGACCGTATGGGACAGTGTTTGAGTGTGACTCTGTGTGTTGTGTCTGAGAGAGAGGTGAGGTGCTCTTGATCTGTGTGTGTGTGTGTGTGTGTGTGTGTGTGTTAGGCTGATCAGGGTTTGTGGCCATGGTTGTGTTAGGCTGATTTTGTTTTTTTGTGTGTGTGATGGTGTTTGTGTCACAACCTGACAGACAAGGAGGGAGGAGGCCAGGGGGAGGGGCTGTGCAGTCCCATAAGTGACATTTATGCAAATTATGTATGGAACTAATTTGGATATATAAAATTATTTACATATGACACAAACTTCAGCTTCAGGCCAAGTGCGCGCGCGCGCACACACACACACACACACACACAGATACACTCACATGCTTGTGATACACCCAACACAAGCACAGCCACACTCGCTGTCGCATACCCAGATACAGTCACAAGTGTGCACTCACAAGCACAGACACCATCATACACACACACACACACACACGGAAATGCGTGCTCACAAACACTTGCACACACCCACAGGGACGTCCGCCAGGCTTACCCCCCATTAGCTTCCACACATCACCTGACACACGCTAACCCCCCCTTTTCCCCCCCGCAGCCGGGCGCGGCCCGTCCCCTGGCGCCATGAGCTCATCACCAGAGGAGCCACCTCGCCTGCCCTCGCCAGGCCCAGCCAAGCTCTGCATCACCGTGTCCTGCTTCGCTGAGGATTCGCCGGCCCGGCTGACGGGCAGCGGGCTGCTGGTGGCGGGGGCCAGGCCCCAGGACCCGGCCGCGGGGGGCGCGGCCCGGCGGAAGCGGGAGTTCACCCCAGAGGACAAGAAGGACGACGGCTACTGGGACAAGCGCAAGAAGAACAACGAGGCGGCCAAGCGCTCGCGGGAGAAGCGGCGCGTCAACGACCTGGCGCTGGAGAGCCGGGTGCTGGCGCTGCTGGAGGAGAACGCCCGGCTGAAGGCCGAGCTCCTGGCCCTCAAGTTCCGCTTCGGCCTCATCCGCGAGCCGGCCGAGCCCCCGAGGCCGGCCGCTGCGCCCGCCCCCTACCCGTACCCACTGGGCACCGAGCCCCTGCCGCCACCGCCGCGCTACGGCCGCCCCTTCCAGTCGGAGCCGGGCGGGGGGTACTCCGAGGACTCCGGGTTCTCCACGCCCGGCAGCTCCAGCATGGGCAGCCCCGTCTTCTTTGAGGAGCGGGACGGGTTCGAGGGGCACTGCCTGGTGCCCGAGGCCCCCGGGGAGGCGGGGGAGGCAGGCCGGGGGGGGCGCTATGACCCGGCGGGGGATGCCGTCAAGAGCTTGCCCCACAAGCTGCGCTTCAAGATGGCCGGGGGGCCCGAGGAGATGGGGAGCGAGGCCCAGGCCCCCTATGCCCCGTCGCCGCCCGCCGGGGACTGGCGGGGGGGCGCAGCCGGAGGGGAGGACCAAAGGAACGGGGCAGCAGCATCAGGGGTGGGGGCTGCACCGTTTGGGGAGTGCTACAGCACTGGGGGGTCGCCCCCCCTCCCACTCCAGGAGCCCGGGTACCAGACGGAGAATGGTGCCCTCCGGAGCCAGCTGGCATCGCTGTCGGCCGAGGTGGCTCAGCTGAAGAAGTTCTTCTCCGAACAGATCCTGGTCAAGATGAACTGAGGGGTGCTGGGGGGGAAGGGGGTGGCTGGGAGCAGGTGTGGGTTTTCATCTCCCCTCCCTGGGGCCCTCCCCCCCATGTTCGCTTGCCCCCTCCTCGTGTATATTTGTACAGATTTCTGCCCCTTGGGGCGCATGGGGGGTTTTCTATCGTGTATCCGTTGCCGGAGACTTTTAAAATAATAAACATGTTTCTTGGGGGATGTGCCCCTGTTTGTTTGGGTGGCTCCCCCAAGATCCTAAGCAGCACAGACAAGATCAGACCTGGGGGCCCATCTACCCCCCCCTCCCCCCCCCCCCCCCCCCCCCCCCCCCGGCCATGGCAGATCACTCCCAGCTGCACATCCCTCCCAGCCGCTTGCCAGTCGGTAAGGAGGGCTATAACTTGCTGGAGGATCCTATACTGCCCCCCCACCCCACACGCAGGGGGGCAGGAGCCTGAAGGGAACTCAGAGGGGCAACGCCTCTAGCTGTGCACAGCGCCACCCTCTGCCCATAGCGCTGTCGGGCAGCGCCAGCCCCCGGTGCTGTGGTTAGATCTGAACCCAGATCCCACCTCCCTCTCTAATCCTGCGTGTCATGGCAGAGCACTGCAGGGTAGCAACGTGGCACCCGTGCCAACCACTGCACTGCCACTGGGCTTACACATGCTGAGATGCAGCTGTGGTGGGGCACGGTGATGGGACCCAGGGCCAGCTGATGGCCCAAGAAGCTCCACCTCTGCGGCCCTGATCTCAGGGTCACAGGCTGCTGCTGGGGAAAGTACATGAGGCTTGGGTCCCTGCCTGCCCCAGCCCCCTGGCGTTTGTAACTGGGCCTCTGCCCCACAAGGCAGGCTGAACACCATCCAGCCGGGCCAGCTCCGACCCATGCGCTGCAAAGTTCTCTGCACAGTGGTGCTCTGCACCGTCCCAGGCCTCGTGCCCTGCCCTGGCACCGGGTGGCAGGACCTGTTGCCCCCTGCAGAGGGCAGGTTGCCCTAGTGGCCAGCCTGTACTCTGCCCTAGTCCCTCCGCCTTCCGGTGACCTCCGCTGGCGGCTTCTCCATAGACCCATGAGCGCAGGCGGGTGGTTGGCGTGGCTTACCCACAATCCTGCCACCCTCTGTTTCTGCTGAGCATGTTGAGTGCACCAGGCGGCAGCCCCGTTTCTGGCTCGTCTGGTGCCTCCCGTTGAGGTTCTGGGCAGAGTCTGTCTCGATTGTCACATCTGTGACCCCCTCCTGGCACGGCCCATGACGGCCGAGCCACTGGGCCAGGAGGGTGCAGCTGGGCAGGGGGTGCCCTGTGACTGTGGGGCCCGGTCCCGGTCCCTTTGTGGATCCCAGCTCCGGACAGCATTCCTCTGGGCAGTGTCCACTGGCTCCTTTTGGGGCGCAGCAGGAGCCGTCCTGGGTCCTCTGCTCGGGGTCCCCCTCTGGAGCCCTGTGACCTCCTCTCCCATCCCAGCTCTCCCAGTTTTTGTCCCCACATTCAGTTGTGGCCTGGACTTTGTGGTCCCTTCGCTTGGGGGAAGCTGGGTGGGACTTAAGTCTTGGGCTGGCCTCCGCCAGCACATGTCAGTACCTGTAACCGGTACCTGGGGAGGGACTGGGGGGTCAGTCACTCTTCCAGCTGCCACAGCTATGGGGGGGGAGGAAGAGGGGCAGCCCTGGGAGGGAGCCTTGCTGTGGGGCCCCAGGAGGACAGGCCTCTGCAGTTGCAGCTCACATAGGGTGACCAGACAGCAAATGTGAAAAATCGGGATGGGGTGGGGGGGTAATAGGAGCCTATATAAGAAAAAGACCCCAAAATCGGGACTGTCTCTATAAAATCGGGACATCTGGTCACCCTAAGCTCACATGAGGGAAGGGGCCCTACTTGAAGGTGGGAGAGGGGCTCTGATGGGGGAGGGGCCTTGGGCTGGGGGGGGGAGGATGAACAAAACACAACTGGTCCCCTCCCCCTAGCACCCCAAGGCATCCTGCTGTCCAGAATGTCAGCTCATTAGGTGGGGGGGGGGCGCGGGGGCTGAGCTGACACCCCCTGACTGCTCCCCTGTGCAAACTAACGCAGCCAGGAGGCACTGGGCCTCCCCAAACTACATTTCCCAGGATGCACTGAGGCCACAAAACTACACTTCCCAGGGTACTATGGGACTTTAAAAAACTACATCTCCCAGGATGCCCTGGGACCTTAAAAACTACATTTCCCAGGATGCTCTTGGGAATGGAGCTGCATTTTCCCGGATGGGCCTTGCCCCCTGTCATGCAGCCACCTCTGGTGTGGGTTGTGGCAGTTGTTCGGGGCCAGAAGTGGCAGGGAGGGATAGCTCAGTGGTTTGAGCATGGGCCTGCTAAACCCAGGGTTGTAAGTTCAATCCTTGAGGGGGCTATTTAAGGAAAAATTTGCCTAGGGATTGGTCCTGCTTTGAGCAGGGGGTTGGACTAGATACCTCCTGAGGTCCCTTCCAACCCTGAGATTCTATGACTCCCAGACCCCCGTGAAAGTTGCACTGGGAGTTAAGGATGCTGGGTGCAATCCTCCAGGCTGGCACTCGGCCAGGATGCCAGGGTTGGCTTGTTATTGCAGCGGGAATGGAGCGAAGATACCTGGCTTCTGTTCCCAGCGGTGGGGTGGGAATGGGGGTCTAGTGATTGGGGGGTGCGGTGCTGGAAACCAGGACTCCTCCGTTCTGTTCTGGGGTGTGAGCGGGGTCTAGTGGTTAGAGGAGACGGGAAGGTTAGAGCAGGGGGATGGGCACCAGGACTCCTGGGTTCTGTGGCTGACTCACCCACTGATTCAGTGTGTGGCCTCAGGGACACCACGTCCCTTGCTTTCTCCCTGTATGAAGAGGAAGGGCTGTGAGGCCAGTCAGAGCTGTCATGCCCCAGACACACAACTGGGCTGAAATCTGCCCCATGCTCGCCTGACCCTATAGCTAGCCTGATCTGGCCAGCCCCGTTGGTCCAGGCTACCCCATATCGATCCTGTCAGAGCTGAACCTGCCTCTGAGGAGCAGCACTTCCCGTAGGTCCTATGTAAACAACAGTGTGGTGAGTGGCACAGGTGCCTGCTGATGGGGCAGGGAGTGCGGGAGGGCCCTCACCTCTGGGGGGAGGAAAGCCCTTTGGAGTGTTTGTGCTGGGGGGCATGTCATTGGGGGGGCTGTGTGTGTGTTGGGGGGCTTGTCCCACCCTGGGGAGACACAGAGACCCCCATCCCAGGAGGCTGCCGAGCCGGCCCACGCCCCAGCGCTGGATCCACTGTAAATACTCCCGTGACCTGTGTTGTCACCGGTACCCTCCTTTAGCGGTAGGGTGGGGCTGAACGGCTGTCACACGCAGCCCGGCCCACAGGTGGCGCTGCAGACGTGGTTATTGACGGTGACACAAATTCAGGTTCCTGTCACCTTGACGCACTGTCTCTCTCCCCGCCCCCATCTGCCCGCCCCCATCTATCTGAGCACCAAGGTGGGCGAGATCATATCTTTTATTGGACCAACTTCTCCTGGTGAGAGAGAGAGAGAGACGAGCGTTCGAGCTTCTTCTCCAGGCCTGGGAAAGGTGCTCCAAGCGTCACAGCCAAATACAACGGGGGGCGGATTGTTTAGCATAAGGAGGTTGGACGCTTTCTAAGGCACCCGTCAAGGGGAAGTGGCTTCTTAACACCCCTGCAGTCGTAGGCCAAAAAAGGGGGGTTAGCGGGTTACAGATTGTTGGACTGGCCATAAATCCAGTGTCCTTATTAAGCCCACGATTTTGGGCGTTTTAGTGAAGTTGTCCATTTAAGCTCCTAGGCTCGGCTTGCGAAAGGGTTGTGCAGGTTTCCTTTGAGGAGAGGATGGAGAGGTCAGATATGGAGTGATCACTTTGTGAAAAGTGCCCGCCCACAGGTGACAGGGTGGTTTTGTCTTTTGTCCTTGCAGTCCGTTCAAGAGCGCCGCCTGCGATTGTCTGGTTTCACCCACATGGCTGCTCTTGGGGCATTTGGGCGCGCTGGCTGAAGTCCAGCGCACATTGCGATAGGCATGTGGCGGTCCCACGGGTCTTGAAAGGTGTGTTGTGTGGAGATATGTCTGCAGGTTTTGCATCTGTTGTTCTGGCAGGGTCTGATGTCGCTTTGAGTTGGCAGGTCCTGGTCTGTGGGGAGCTGGCTTTTGATGATAAATTTGGCAAGGTTGGAGGGTTATTTGAAGGCCAGAAGAGGGGGTTCAGGAAAGCTTTCTTTCAGGATGTGGTCCCCATTAAGTTTGGGTTGTAATTGCTGAATGATACCCCATTTGGCTACCAGTGTGGGGTGGTAGGTGACAACTAGGGCAAGTGGTCAGAGGGGGTTTTATTTCCATATTAAAGCAGGTTCTCTCAGGGTATTTGGGTGGCCCGTTCCATGATGTGATCTACTTCTCTGGTGGAGTGTCCTTGTTTGGTGAAGGAGGTTTTACATACGTCGAGGCCTTTCTCCTTGGAACATGTTCTGTGGTACCTGAGGGCCAGGCGGTAGGTAGCAGATTTCTGGGTGTGTCTGGGGTGGTTACTGGATCTGTGGAGGTAGGTGTGGTGATGAGCTGCAGGTTTCTTGCAGACAGTTGTCTGTACGGTTCCGTTGTTGGAGCTGATGGCGGTGTCCCGGAAGTTGATGCTGGTGCGGATGTGTTCCAGAGAGAGACTGATGGATGGGGCGGTGGTGGTTGAAGTTGTGGTGGAAATCCATGAGGGAGTTTAGGTTGTCCGTCCAGAGGAGGAAAATATCCTCACTGTATATCATGGGTTTCGTGGTGCATTTGTCCAGCAATTCTTCCTCACGGTGGCCCTTGAAGATGGCTTATTGGGGAGCCGTCCTAGAGCCCAGGGCTGTTCCCATGGTTTGGACAAAGTGTTTGTTGTGGAATCTAAAAGTGTCTGTCTGTCTGCCACCTCCTCACCTCCCCCCCCCATTTTCTACCCCGTTGGCTCTGGGAGAAAGCGCCAAGGGGCTGGTTTGAGATGTACCAGGTGGGCGCTGGAGGCCGCCGTCGGAGACCGGAGTGGAGATTTCAATAGCCAGTGAGAGAGATCGGGCGGGGGGAAGCCGTAAAGGGCCGTGATAGGACATGTCACAGCTTCAGGGTAGCTGCCCCCGTGTTCCCACTCCGCGGTCCACCGAGGGCACCCACATCCGGCCATCACCTTTTGAGGCTGCCCTGCATTACACTGTAATATTGCCAGCAAGCTAGAGTGTAACTCCTGCATCACCCCTGCCTGGCCCTCTGCATATCCTCATATATGGCCCAGCCACCCCATACCAAGCCAGTCAGAGCTGAACCTGCGCCTGGGGAGTAGCACTTCCTGTAGGCCCTACATAAACAACACCGTATGCTTTGCTTTCTCTCCAGCGGCTGTGGCCGGTGTGTTGCCTGCCCTTGTAAGCAGGCTCGGCAGAATCCTGGGTTTATTTTTGTATCATTTCAATGGATAAAACCGATGTTTATTTTTAAGCCTTTTGGTCTCTTTGTATCTCTGTAAATGTTCACAGTTGGGTGAAATTCGGGGGTTTAAGCTTTTTTTTTTTTTTGATGGATTTAAATGTTCACAGTTGTGAGAAATTGTGAGGGGGCCTCAGACAATGGGATGGGGGAGTCTGACAATAATGATTGAATTACAGTAGAAACTGAAGAGGCAAAAAGTTAAAACTTTATAACCACTAAACCCACAAATCACATGTCAAATCAAATCGTCTGTCCAACTTTTAGCCTGAAATCCAGCTCGAATACATTCTCGAGCAGTGTTTTGCTTCCTTTGGCTGTCTGTAAATTTCGATGATTATCAGTGGAAATAACTTTTCGTCCATTTGCGTGTACTGCAAAATCAATGTTTCTCGACACTTACCGATCAAAATCTAATCCTTCCAAGCTTAGTTATAAGTTACCACAGAGCTCCTTCTAAGCAAGCCCATTTATTAGTGTTAAAACAATCGAAGAACCTACATGCATGGTAAATAGCTTACCGGAGCTCACCCACATCTCCAGTCTAGGGCTCTGGTAGATTCCAGTTCTTAAAATCCCACAACTGGGTTTTTTCCCCATGGTTACAAGTTCATAGAGCCACCATTTCATTATACGTCTCAGGCCTTTTATCTTGGCCTTCTATAGAAGCGATCACCAGACAAAGATCCCTCTCTCCAGCGCATAGCTTCCAAAGGGTGGGGTTTTTCATAACTGGAGTTGGGGAATTTGCATTCGCCTCCCCCTAGATACTCCCCAGGAAATTCGCTTCTTGGCCCCAAAACCCCAAGCTTGTCTGGCACAGTTTCAAGATAGTCTTCTGAGCTCCCAGGTCTCACATCTCTTCATACGATCCTGGCCTACAAGAATCCATACATTTAATACAGGAAGGTCTTTGAAGGATATTGCTTGAAATTGGCGTACCCGTTGCAGAAACAAGGTGGGGGAGGAAATATCTTGGGCCAACTTCTGTGGGTGGGAAACACAAGCTTTTGAGCTTGTCTCTTTCACCCACAGACGTTGGCCCAATCCAGGATATTACCCCACAGGCCTTGCGGTCTCTAATATCCTGGGACCAACATGGCTACAGCACCACCGCAAACGACATCTCCATCACAGGACGCAGTGGCAGGGTCGTTTTCACCATGGTGCGCAGAGCTGCTTGGTGTAGTTGGAGTTGTCAGGAGAGGGGGAGACCTGTTTTGTTCCTTGCAATTGGCTTGGGGCACAGGTGTCGCTGTTAAGTTTGTCTTCCTTTTCCTCCACATGCTGAGACGGCAACGTGCGACAGCACCAGCCACTTCCGTTGGTGGTGCGAGACAAGGGGAAGCCAGCGGAGGGCCGCACAGAGAGCCGGGGACGCAGTCACCGCGATAGGCTGGGAGGACGAACTCCCCATATAAGTCTGAACAAATCTTCAGAACATAAGAACGGCCATACTGGGTCAGACCAATGGTCCATCCAGCCCAGGATCCTGTCTGCTGACAGTGGCCAATGCCAGGTGCCCCAGAGGGAATGAACACAACAGGGAATCATCAAGTGATCCATCCCCTGTCGCCCATTCCCAGCTTCTGGCAAACAGAACCTAGGGACATTTCAGAGCATGGTTTTGCAGCCCTGCCTGTCCTGGCTAATAGCCATTGATGGGCCTATCCTCCATGAACTTCTCTAGTTCTGTTTTGAACCCTGTTATAGTCTTGGCCTTCACAGCATCCTCTGGCAAGAAGTTCCACAGGTTGACTGTGCGTTGTGTGAAGAAATACTTCCTTGTGGTCGTTGTATACCTGCTGCCTATTAATTTCATTGGGTGACCCCTAGTTCTTGTGTTATGAGGAGTAAATAGCACTCCCTTATTCACGTTCTCCACACTAGTCATGATTTTATAGACCTCAGAGATCTTATTCCTGGCTGGGGCCTATCACCTTTAAATCAGCCAAGGGCCACCAGCTCCCATTTCCTGGGTGCTTCTTTTGATCAAACGCCGAGGAAATGGGAACTGGCCGTTATCCAGCTGCCTTGCTCCTGAACCTGGCTGTCCTTTTTCCCTCTGAAACCTTGCGTCCTGCAGTTCCCCGTCGCCGCTAACACTGGGGGACGCTGTCCTGCTCCCACATTGAGTTCTCGCACATCTGGCTCATGTAACAACTGCCTTATCAACGGCATCGCTAACCTCTGTGCAGTGAATCTCTCTGGGGCTGGGGGCGGACAAATGTTAATGCTCTTGGACAGTCTGTTTATGATTTTCCTCCTTTGGGACATTCCCCCCAGCTGTGCAAAAAGGAGGCAGTGTGGCCAAGTAGGTAGAGCGCCAGAGTGGGATTTGGGAGATGCGGGTTCTGTTCCCGGCTCTGCTACTGGCCAGCTGGGTGACCTGGAGTGAGTCGCGGCCTGTCCCCATGCCTCAGTTTCCCCATCTGTAGGATGATTCTGACCTGCTGTCACAGATCCACAGGGTTGGGGCGACCCCCCCAGCTTTTAAACAGCCAAGGGAGGAACCCCTTCAGTGTGCCTAGCCCCCAAGGGGTCCCGCGCTTCCTTCATGGGAGGCCACGCAGCCTCCCCACCTCTGGGCTCAGGACCCCTGCTTCGCTCCGTCAGCTCTGCCCAGCGAGTCTAACAGAGACAGACTCCTGGGGCCAGACTTCGTGTCCTCTCCAGGGATCAGCGACACCCACCAGCCGTCTCAAAGCCGAGTCAGCTGGAACCCGGCAGCGGAAAGTCCTTAAGTTAGCAGAAGACAAAGTCCAGCCTGGCTCAGAGCAGGCCTCCACGCGGCCGTGCTGCTGTGGAAACCACCTCGGCTCTGCCTCGCGCTGTCCTTGTCCAGCCCGGCGGGTGGCAAAAACCCAGCTCTTGGTTTGCCTCCTGTCGCCTCTTGGTCCCTCGGCCTCCTCCTCCGGCAGGATCCTGGTGAGCTCCGGGCTCCAGCTTTGTCCCAGGAGCAGACGTGACCCTTCTGCAGCCCCTGGGGAACGGTCCCGAGGCAAGTCAGTCACTTCCTAACGACACTATGGGAAATTCCCCCGTCGCCGTCGCCACCCGTCCTTTGTAAAGTGCTTTGAGATCTGTGGAGCCTAAAAGCTTGTGAAAGGGCTCTGGGCCTCTGCCCCATTTCCAGTATTTGTAACTCGCTTTGGGGTAGATTTTCCCCAGCTTAAATGGGGCTGTTTATATAGGGA
>NW_020664887.1:0-16198 GCF_002925995.2 Terrapene triunguis | reverse complement strand
ACAAACTAGTTTGAAGATGTTCATAAAGAACTTGGCTTTTTGAGGATAAGTTGGGTATGAATTTGTTCCAAAACTCCATCATATTGAAGAATTGCATTTTCTGATACTACTGTAGGGACTGAGTATTGCTGGATCTGCTCTCACTCCTCTTCATCAATCACATGCTCTAAGAAATATAGTTGGGTTTCTTTTAACCTACATTTCTCTTTAATTTTAGTCCAGCATCCTCGACTGCCTTCGAAATAGAGCTGGCAGAAAATGATGTGTTAGGAGAAAACTTCAACATTTTGTCAAAACTGAAAACACTTTGGTTTCCTGATAAAATGGAAAATGTTGGAGGAAATCAGAGGTCTTCCTCAAACACTTGCCTTTTGTCAAAATTCCAGTTGTTTCCATTGTGGGAATGAAGGGGAAGTTTCAACTGAGAATTTGACCAGTGCCGCTGTAATGGGAACTAACTCATTCTGTCTCCAGGCCGGTCTTCTGCCCCTTTTTTCCTAACATGGGTTGGTTCTCTTGACCTTTCACAATTAAATATAGAAAGGTCATTCCTTCTGGGGTAGCTAATCATTCCAAAAAACACAAAGCAAACCAGACTTCTGCCTTCCCTTCCTTCCTTTTGGGGTGGAGGGGGCTGTTTTTCTTTCACCTCATCTTCAGCCCATCCTCTGGGCTCAAGCCTTTCATTGTTATGTCTGGGATGCACAGCCCTCCTTCCTAGGACTGTAGAGGGAAACCTCTAACCTGGCTGTTCTCTTCCTTCTTTGGAGTTTCCTATTCCAGCAAGCCTGGCTCCTAGTCACCCAAATCCTTGTCAAATGACTTCACTCATTGCCTCCACCTGGGGAGGGGAGTCAAACCATGCACAAGTGCAGCTGACCCCCCTCAAACCACTTACAGGACCAGTTTATCCTATGGTACCTACTTAAAAACCTGTTTTAACCTTCTGTTATGTTCTTCCTTTGACTTCCCATAAACTAAAATGTCATCTTCATACATTTCCAGGCCTTGCAGTGTCTTGTTAATTTTTCTTTGGAAGATTTCTGGGGCAGTTCTGATGCTGAATGGGATATGACAAAAGCAGTAACTTCTGAGTGATATAGTAAAAACTGTCAACTTGGCACTCACAGAGTAGAGTGAAACTTTTCAGAGTCTGTCAGCTGCATCTAGTAAGCAGAATATTGCTTCGCCAGTCAATTCAGAGATGAGGGGCTAGAATCTTGTTCCCCCATTCATCCCCTTTGTTCTGCTCTGCAGTTTTATAATTATCCCCCCAAAAAGGTCTGAACTTTTTTCAATGTGGTTGAGTACACACCAGCTTAATTGTTTCTCTGTACCTTACCTGAAGATCTTGGGCTGGAATATGAACAGGCTTGTGATAACCTGATCCCAGCCAGAATGCAGAAGTGCAGAGGAACATGGAAAATAAAAATGAAGTATTCTGAAAAATGGTAGGTGAAGATCAAAGGATGGAAAGTTCACACTGATTCAGATACAACTTAGTGCTAGTTTGGGAAGTGTCACTAATTATAAGAAGTACTAATTATAAGAAGTGTCAGTAATTATAAGAATAATAAGAAACACTCTGTTCAGACTCTGGCAGGCTGAACAGAGAATACAAGAACTGAGGGCCCAATCCTGTCTCCCAGGGCAAAACTTTCACTGTCTTCAGTGGTGCAGGATCAGATTATGAAAGAGCAAAGAGCCTGAACTACTCAGTACTGCCTCCCTGCTCCTGCTCCCACTGAAAATAATGACAAAATTCCTATTGACTTCAATGGTGCAGGATTGGACCATACAAGTTGGGCACAAGCAAACTCATTTGCATTACTACAAGCAGAGTTAGGAAACGAAAGTGACAGTAAACTATGGTGAGGGCAAACATTAGCTGAGCCCTTCTGTGGTGGTACTTTGAAATGACAACATCTCAGCCAGTGAAATTTAATTGATACCAGCAATTCTGTAATAACATCAAATCTAATGATAAGGTGTATTGCAAAATTCGTTGACATGCTTTCTTGTGTCATGGGCATTACAAAATCATGAAGTGGCCTTTGAGCCACCTCTTGTTTTGTTCTTAGGTGAATTTTATGCTTGTGGAAAACGTTGGAGGGGTATTGGCAATTCTAGATGTCTGAGTGCAGTGAGGGCAAAATCTTTTCAGCTCTGTTAGGATCTTCCCAGTTCCTGCACTTGTCAGCTACAATCACCAATAGCATTAAACAAACAAACAAACAAAGAACAATAAAAAAATCCTACTTGCCTATAACATTAAGACTCAAGTTGTGCGGTTAATGAGGAGGCACAGTGCTGCTGACAGCTCTGCTGAATGTCCACGCCTGGGAGGGTGCAGCATATTTCCCATTGCATGTCCTGTCCATTCTGGTGGTCAGTGCAAGGGAGGGGGAAAGGCTGCTTGTATTCTCCCTTTTTGCAGTCAGACCAGGGACAGAAACATTTTTATAAAGGGAACAAAGAACTAAGAGTGTGTGTTTGAATCCATTGGAGATCCCAGCCAGATGCTAAACTATAGTTAAGCAGGAGGTGGGGGATGCAAAGGATTGCCTCAATCCCTCCTCAACTCCCAAATCCTGGGGCTGCCTGGCTGGTTCCTGGAGTGAATTAGCATCTAAGGGCGTGTGTGGAGCTGTATTCTGCATGAAATCCCCTGCACAAGCAGCTGGGAAGCGGTTGGCATGGGAGTTACTATGGCAGTTCTCCACCACCCCACTTGAGAGTCACCCTATGCAGGGGAAATCTTCATGTGGCTGGTTAGGCTGGCTCTGAGACTGATTTGTAACTAGAGGCTCTGGCCCTATTTCTCTAAGCCAAGATTTTCAAACATGACTAGTGTGTGTGTGTGTGTGTGTGTGTGTGTGTGTGGTGGGGGAGGGGGAAAATGCCAATCTGACACATCTGTAAAGGAGCATGACTTCAGCAAGTGCTGTGCGCCCTCTTTCTGAAAATTCAGCCCCTTGCTTTTGGACATGACAGAACGGAGGCACCCAAACCCATTTGTGACACAGTGCTGCACAACACAGCACTCTGACCACTGCAACTCCAGTTAGCTGCCCTGGAGCACACCTGAATATGGGAATTGCGCCCAGTTGATAGACTGGGATGGGCTGGAGAGAGTTAAAAGGCTAATTAACTCATTAGCCCAGAGGGTACAAAAGGCATAAGAATGGCCATACTGGGTCAGACCAAAGGTCCATCTAGCTCAGCATGGAGCCCGCTCAGATCATCGCGGCAGTTATGGGCACTGTAAACACCACGCACATTATTCTGAAGTATATGCAGTACCAGAAACTTCAAAAGCAGGCGAGGAGGTGACAGCAGTGCGGTGACGAGAGTGATGAGAACATGGACACAGAGTTCTCTCAAAGCACGGGCCCTGGCAATTTGGACATCATGGTGCTAATGGAGCAGGTTCATGCCGTGGAACGCCGATTCTGGGCCCAGGAAATAAGCACAGACTGGTGGGACCACATAGTGTTGATGATTCCCAGCGGCTGCGAAACTTTCGCATGCTTAAGGGCACTTTCATGGAACTTTGTGACTTGCTTTCCCCTGCCCTAAAGCACCAGAATACCAAGATGAGAGCAGCCCTCACAGTTCACAAGCGAGTGGCAATAGCCCTCTGGAAGCTTGCAATGCCAGACAGCTACCAGTCAGTCAGGAATCAATTTGGAGTGGGCAAATCTACTGTGGGGGCTGCTGTGATCCAAGTACCCAACGCGATCACTGAGCTGCTGCTATCAAGGGTACTGACTCTGGGAAATGTGCAGGTCATAGTGGATGGCTTTGCTGCAATGGGATTCCCTAACTGTGGTGGGGCGATAGACGGAACGCATATCCCTATCTTGGGACCGGACCACCAAGGTAGCCAGTACATAAATTGAAAGGGGTACTTTTCGATGGTGCTGCAAGCACTGGTGGATCACAAGGGACGTTTCACCAACATCAATGTGGTATGGACGGGAAAGGTACATGACGCTCGCATCTTTAGGAACTCTGGTCTGTGTGAATGGCTGAAGCAAGGGACTTATTTTCCAGACCAGAAAATAACCGTTGGGGATGTTGAAATGCCTATAGTTATCCTTGGGGACCCAGCCTACCCCTTAATGCCATGTCTCATGAAGCCGTACACAGGCACCCTGGACAGTAGTCAGGAGCTGTTCAACTATAGGCTGAGCAAGTGCAGAATGGTGGTAGAATGTGCATTTGGACGTTTAAAAGCGCGTTGGCGCAGTTTACTGACTCGGATAGACCTCAGTGAAACCAATATTCCCATCATTATTATTGCTTGCTGTGTGCTCCACAATATCTGTGAGAGTAAGGGGGAGACGTTTATGGCGGGGTGGGAGGTTGAGGCAAATTGTCTGGCCGCTGATTATGCACAGCCAGATACCAGGGCAGTTAGAAGAGCACAGCAGGGAATGCTGCGCATCAGAGAAGCTTTGAAAACCAGTTTCATCACTGGCCAGGCTACGGTGTGAAAGTTCTGTTTGTTTCTTCTTGATGAAAACCCGCCCCCTTGGTTCACTCTACTTCCCTGTAAGCCAACCGCCCTCCCCTCCCCTCCCCCCTTTGATCTCCGCTTGCAGAGGCAATAAAGTCATTGTTGTTTCAAATTCATGCATTCTTTATTAATTCATCACACAAATGGGGGGATAACTGCTAAGGTAGCCCGGGAGGGGTGGGGGAGGAGGGAAGCACTGGGTGTGGTGGGGGAGGAGGGAAGGACAAGGCCACACTGCACTTCAAAAGTTATTGAATGCCAGCTTTCTGTTGCTTGGGCAGTCCTCTGAGGTGGAGTGGTTGGGTGGCCGGAAGCCCCACCACCACGTTCTTGGGCATCTGGGTGAGGAGGCTATGGAACTTGGGGAGGAGGACGGTTGGTTACACAGGGGCTGCAGCGGCAGTCTGTGCTCCTGCTGCCTTTCCTGCACCTCAACAATACGCTGGAGAATATCAGTTTGATCCTCCAGTAGCCTAAGCATTGCTTCCTGCCTCCTCTCATCACGCTGACGCCACCGATCATCTTGATCCCGCCATCTCTCCTCTTGCTCCCGCCACCTGTCCTCACGTTCATTTTGTGCTTTCTTGCACTCTGACAGTGTCTGCCTCCAGGCATTCTGCTGGCTCTTTCAGTGTGGGAGGACTGCATGAGCTCAGAGAACATTTTGTCGAGAATGCGTTTTTTTCGCCTTCTAATCTTCGCTAGCCTCTGGGATGGAGATGATACGAGGAGTATTGAAACATTTGCAGCTGCGAGAGGAAAAAAAGGGAGAGTAATATTTAAAGAGACACATTTTAGAGAACAATGGGTAGACTCTTTCACGGTGAACCAAGCTGTTAACATTACATAGAATGTGTGCTTTCTTTACAAAGTCGCATTTTGCCTCTTATATTGAGGCCTGCCGGTTTGGTGTGAGAGATCACAGACACAGGGACGGCGGGCAACAGAATTCGGCTTGCAGACAGACATGGTAAGCCACAGTCTTTTGGCTTCTTTAACCTTCATAACATATGGGGATGGTTTCAAACAGCAGCGCCCTCATTTCCCATACCAAGCACCCGTTGGGTTGGCCATTTACAAATGGGTTGGCCATTTAAAAGGAGGGGCTGCAGTCTTCGGGTTAACGTGCAGCACAAACCCAACTAAACCCTCCCCCACACACCCAATTCTCTGGGATGATCGCTTCACCCCTCTCCCCACCGCGTGGCTAACAGCGGGGATGATTTCTGTTCAGCCACAGGCAAACAGCCCAGCAGGAACGGGCACCTCTGAATGTCCCCTTAATAAAATGATCCTATTTCAACCAGGTGACCATGAATGATATCACTCTCTTGAGGATAACACAGAGAGATAAAGAACGGATGTTGCTTGAATGCCAGCAAACACTGGGACCATACGCTGCCATGCTTTGTTATGCAATGATTCCAGACTATGTGCTACTGGCCTGGTGTGGTAAAGTGTCCTTCCATGGAGGACGGAATAAGGCTGCCCTCCCCAGAAACCTTTTGCAAAGGCTTTGGGAGTGCAGGAGAGCTTCATTGAGATGTCCCTGAAGGATTTCCGCTCCAGCTCCATACAAGTTAACAGACTTTTCCAGTAGCTGTACTGGCCACCAATGCATCCCAAGTCTTCAGGGCAAATTAATCATTAAACACGCTTGCTTTTAATCCATGTATTATATTTACAAAGATACACTCACCAGAGGTTCCTTCTCCACCTTCAAGGTCCGGGAGCCCACCTTGGGTGGGTTGGGAGGGTACTAGATCCAGGGTGAAAAACAGTTCCTGGCTGTCGGGGAAAACGGTTTCTCTGTTTGCTTGCTGTGTGTTATCTTCAACCTCCTCCTCCTCATCATCCCCAAAATCTGCATCCCTGTTGCATGAGAATTCATTGATGGAGTCCACGCACAGGGGTGGGGTAGTTGTAGGGGCACCCCCTAGCATGGCATTCAGCTTATCATAGAAGTGGCATGTCTGGGGCTCTGACCTGGAGCGGCCGTTTTCCTCTCTGGTTCTTTGGTAGGCTTGCCTGAGCTTCTTAAGTTTCACGCGGCATGGCTGTGGGTCCCTGTTATAGCCTCTGTCCTTCATGCCTTGGAGATTTTTTCAAATATTCCGGCATTTTGTCTTTTGGAACGGAGTTCTGATAGCACGGATTTGTCTCCCCATACAACGATTAGATCCAGTACCTGCCATTCAGTCCATGCTGGAGCTCTTTTGTGATTCTGGGACTCCATGGTCACCTGTGCTGATGAGCTCTGCATGGTCACCTGTGCTGATCAGCTCACCATGCTGGCCAAACAGGAAATGAAATTAAAAAGTTTGCGGGCCTTTTCCTGTCTACCTGGCCAGTGCATCTGAGTTGAGAGTGCTGTCCAGAGCAGTCACAATGGAGCACTCTGGGATAGCTCGCGGAGGCCAATACAGTCAAATTGTGTCCACACTACCCCAAATTCGACCCAGCAGGGTCAATTTCAGCGCTAATCCCCTCGTCAGGGAGGAGTACAGAAGTTGATTTTAAGAGCCCTTTAAGTCGACAAAAATGGCTTTGTCGTGCGGATGGGTGCAGGGTTAAATTGATCTAACGCTGCTAAATTTGACCTAAACTCATAGTGTAGACCAGGGCTTAGTCGTCTCTTTTTCAAGCTGAAAAGTCCCAACCTTATTAAGCTGTTCCATACCCCTAATCATTTTTGTTGCCCTTTTCTGAACCTTTTCCAATGCCAGTATATCTTTTATGAGATGGGGTTTTATGAGAAGTGGTTCAGCTATATTCACCTCTTGGACCAGATCCTATGCTCCACTTAGGACTAAATCAAGAATTCTCTCCCCTCTTGTGGGTTCCAGGACCAGCTGCTCCAAGAAGCAGTCATTTAAGGTGTCAAGAAACTTTATCTCTGCATCCCGTCCTGAGATGACATGTACCCAGTCAATATGGGGATAGTTGAAATCCCCCATTATTACTGAGTTTTTTATTTTTATAGCCTCTCTAATCTCCCTGAGCATTTCACAATCACTATTACCATCCTGGTCAGGTGGCCAGTAGTATATCCCTACTGCTATATTCCTATTATTGAAGCATGGAATTGCTCTCCATAGAGATTCTATGATACAGTTTGGTTCATTTAAGATTTTTACTTCATTTGATTTTACGCTTTCTTTCACATATAGTGCCACTCCCTCTCTAGCTCAACCTTTTCTGTCCTTCCGATATATTTTGTACCCTGTATTACTGTGTCCCACTGATTATCCTCATTCCACCAGCTTTCTGTGATGCCTATTATATCAATATCCTAATTTAATACGAGGCACTCTAGTTCACCCATCTTATTATTTAGACTTCTATCATTTGTATATAAGCACTTAAAAATTATCACTTTTTAGCTGTCTGCCATTATGTGATGTAATTGAATGGGATGTTTTTTCATTTGACTGTTTCTCATCAGACCCTACCCATATTTTATCATCTTCCATCCTCTCCTCCTTACTAGGACATAGAGAATCTCCATTAATAGATCCTCCACTAAGGGATGTCTCTGTCTGAACCACATGCTCCTCCGCACCTGTCGGCTTTCCCCCAGCCCTTGGCAGAGCTGTCCCTATGATACGGGAAATCGGGGCGAGTTGGGGAAGTCCTTGGGGAAGGGATGGAGTGGGGGCGGGGAAGAGGTGGGGCGGGGGTGGGAAGAGGCAGGGCGGCGGTGTGGCCTGGGGAAGGGGGGAGTAGGGGTAGGGCCTGGGTGGAGCCGGGGGGGAGGGAGCTCCTCGCCAAGGCCATCCCTAGCCATTTTGGGGGGCTGTGTGGGCTTTGGGGGGCTGGCCACTTCCTGTGGGAAGTGGAGGGACCCAGCCCCAGCCTGCTCTGCTCCCCTGGCTCCCAGGCTTAAGTTGGGGGGCAGGGGGGAACTGCCCCCCAGCACTCACCGGCGGCGTGGCTGGGAGCCAGGGGAGCAGAGCAGGCTGGGGCCCCTGGGCCCCGCACCCACCTAGGGACGGCCCTGGGCCTTAGTTTAAAAACTGTTCTACAGGAAGAAGGCACAAAAGGGAAGTGTAGCGGGGTGGTTACCCCGCTCCTGCCCTGAAGGACTTAAAACAGCCCGGGGAGAGGGCTGTGGCGGGGGGGGGGGAAGATGGGCTTATTGGGGAAGCGGCTGCAGCTGGGCCACGCCCCAATCAGGCCACAGCTGGCCTGTATAAAAAAGCTGTGAGCCAGAGGCCCAAGAGAAGTCTCTCTCCAGGCTGGGAAAAATCAGGGCCTGGCTGCCTGCAGAAAGAGTACTGGGAGTGAAGCAGCGTGGGGGGAGAGCCAGAGGAGCAGGGGAGCTCCAGGCTGGTAACTCCCCAGGTTGCCGGGCCTGGTCCAAGGCTCATAGAGGTACTGGGAGGCAGAGGAAGGCAGGAGGTCTGAACCCCCTTGCCCATGATGAGTGGCTTTTACACTGCAGTCTGCCCCAGGGAGCGGGGGCTTGGTGATGACTGGCAGTAGCCCAGACTGAGGCAAGGTGGGGATTAGAGGGTTGGGGGTTTTCCAGAGAGGGGAGACCCATAGAGACTGGTGGGGGTATTGCCAGGGGGAAGCCCCCGGGTAAAGGGGCACCGGGGTCCGGGAGGGACACGAGGGCCAGCTACAAGAGGGACGCCAGCCTACAGAGGGCGCCCAGGCTGGAAAAGAGCTAATTCCCTGAGATGACCAGCAGGAGGCGCCGCAGGGGTGAGTCCCGCACCATTAGAGGGAGGAAAAGAGTGGGAGCTGCTTCTTGCTTTGTGAGTGCCTCAGGAGCTGTGCAGTCTATAAAAGTGGTGGAAAGGAACACTGTAAATACATCACATGAGGTGTTCTACTAGAAAAAGGTCACTTGAAAAGAGACAGAAGTGGGATTCCACCCTGTCACACCTCTTTTCTCTCCTGAAAATCTTGGTCCCATGTCCAAGGAAATAACTCTGTGAACACTGGAGAGGGGGCATTTCACAAAAAAGAGGCCGATGTGGGGCCAATCATCTTTTGTCCCCCTTCCCTCCACTGCTCAAAGGGGTCAGCAATCCTTCACAACTGGTATGTTTGCATTTTCATTGTCTGTTAATGAAACACCTCTCTTTTCTTAAAGGCCCGTATGCTCCTTACTGTAGCTAAATCTGAAACAAAGACAGTCAGACTCTGAGCACCAAGTGAAGCACAGAAATATCAAGAAACAGAAACGGAAATGTACAAAAATGAAAAGCGGAGAGAAGAGAAATATAAATGTATCCTGAGAGGTGCAACAGCCAACGAAGTTAATGCTGGCTGTTCCAGGAAGAATTAATACAACAAAGCAGGAAAAATGTTTTGGAAGAATGCTTGGGGAGGCCTAGGCTACGTCTTCACTACCCGCCGATCCGGCGGGTAGCAATCGGTTTATCGGGGATCGACTTACCGCGTCTCGTGAGGACGCGGTAAAATCGATCCCTGATCGCTCTGCCGTCGACTCCGGAAATCCACCTCGACAAGAGGCGGTAGCGGAGTCGGCGGCAGCAGTCGGCTTTCCCCCGTCCTCACCGCCAGGTAAGCCGACCTAAAATACGCAACTTCAGCTACGATATTCACGTAGCTGAAGTTGCGTATCTTAGGTCGGAACCCCGCTGTAGTGTAGACCTAGCCCTAGAGAAATTTCTAAAGCTAAGAGTGTCGAGGGCAACATTTCTGCCCTGTTCGGTTCAGCTCGTTGTATGAGCTATTGGAACTATTTCTTTTAATGTACCAGATAGAAATGACGTTTTTCTTTTGGAGCTGACAGTTTGAATTCCTTTTCATGTGCTAAATGTATCTGGCTGGTGGCTGCAGTATCTCTGTGATAACCTCTACTGGTTATTGTAGAGGGCTGGAAATTCAGACTTCTGAGTTTAAGTCCCACCTCTGCCACTGACCACTGCTAAAAGTGCATGTGAATGAGAGAATGCAATATATTTTTCCTGCATGTCTTGTCAACTCTGGTGGTCAGTGCAATCTAGGGGGAATGGCTGCTTGTATTCTCCCCTTCCCTCCTGTAATCATACGTTCTCTGTGACCTGGAGCAAGTCAGTTTATTCATCAGTAAAATGGATCTATTTCTCCTCTTCTTGTGAGATTTTGCTAATTAATGTTTGGCAAGTGCATGACATGCTCATTTGCAAGGCGCAGTCTTCGGGAGATATAAAGAATTCATTATTATACGGCCTTGACCACACAGTGGTAAAGAAGCTCAACACAATAAAAGAAAAAAAGCGAGGAAGAGGAGCCTGAATTAACCACATGCCACAATGGCCTCAGCACCCTCATGCTATGCAGGTCTTGTTTCCCTTAGTTACAGACTTGTAAGAACCTGAAATTGGGATGGAACTTTTTCTGCCCTTGTCTTGTCAATGCTGTTCAAGTCTGGTGTATTCAACACCCATAAAAAGATTATTTTGTCAGATTCAACACTCCTGCAAAGTATTCCCTGCCCTCAGGGAATCCTCAGTTAACTAACATTGTTGACCTTAAATTGTGATTCATTGCTTGAGTGTACTACTCTATATCTAGTTGAAGAGTTTGCTGAGCAGAAGTCCCAGATTCCCTTGCACATGCAGTTGAATTAAGCACTTAATGAAGTGGGTTTTTTTTCTACCTTGCCTCTGGATTCTTAAATACTAGAGCTTCAAACACAGCAGCCCTGAAGTGAACCACTGTACTGAGACTAGAAAACATTCCTTACCTTCTGTGTTCAGGATTCTGTGTATCTACCAGGACATATTCTGCTCTCCATTATCCACACCCACTATTTCAGTAACAGATCAGCAGCTTGGCCCTCACTTTGTCCCTGGAGAAACTCCAAGTCTAACACTGAGAAAAATCAAATTGAGTGTTATGGTACAGTGGTAGCTGCACCATGATTATGGTTCCATTAAAGAATTTCATTTTGATAGTGGAAAAAATGGAGAATATTGGGAGTCTTTGCATGTGTTCTAGTAAAATGAAAGTTTGATTATAATCTTTGGCTAATTACAGATAGGTGTATTTATTGTGCAATGTGAAATTCTGGAAAGTTTATAATAAGCTGCTGAAAAATAGATAGTGGGCAACATTTTCCCCCTGGGGAGTGTCTTTTCTTTGTGCTCATCTAGCAGAAAAATAAGATTTCAGCTATGGTCAAAAATTTCATGTATCATTGTTCCCATAACAGAGATTCCTAGAATTCTTTTTTAGGGAAGTGCATAGCTTTTAAAGAAAGGTACTTTTTAAAGTGGTAACAACAAACTTGTTTGCCAGTCTGAAGCTGCCCAATTTCAAATTGATGGTATAAAGAAAAATGTGCTGTCACTCATTATATGCAGGGAAATTTTATAAATATGAAAGCTCTCTGAGCGATGAGAGAAAAGACTGGCCATTCAAATCTCACCTATAAGTGCTGTTTTAAATTCCTATGCAATTCACTACCCTTATTTTTGAGTAAGGCTATGAACACTTATCTAGAAAATAGTTACAGAAGCTCTTCTGGACAACCTCCACCACACCTATTTTTGGAACAAAGAGCTTATTACAAGGTCACTGTAGGCCCAGAACCTAGCTTTCTGCTATGACAAAGCCTTGTCTTAGCCACTGCACCACACTGCCTATCATTGTGACTAAGCCTGTTCTGGTTATCTCTAACAATTGCAAACCACATACCTCTCCCAGAGCCAGAGAGAGAAACCCAAATACTGGATCCCCAGTACTGTATTGCTGATTAATAAATACTTGTGTAACCCTCCGGGGAAGTGTTTCCAGAACAGCTGGTCAGAAAATGTATTGATTTTTTTTCACCCATAAGAAAACTTTCACAAAAGTGAAGAAAAATTAATTTTTATCACAACTTTTCACAGAAAACTTCAAGTTTTTGAAGAAAAATTTGAAACCATAATAGTTTGTTCAAAACCTAAAATGTTTGATTCTGAAATGCTGCTATGGTGCCTCATAGGTGGTGTATGGTGCCTCATCGGCTGCCTCTTTAGCTTGGAATCTCGATTTGGACCACATCTTTTATGAAATACCACAGTCTCTCTTCTTAGTGAGGGAGGCCATACATCATGGGAGTCATATGATTGTGGTGTATCATGAGAGATGTAGTCCATCTGAGGAGCATATGCAGTATATATTTCCAACTTTAACTCTGACTAAACGTGGAGAATAGAGTGGAAAATACAAATATGTAAATGAAGTGCTTCACAATTTCTAATTACATAAAGTCTTTGGAGAAATGGAAGTACTGTAAATAAATCACAGTATATTTCTGCTCTTTGTAGAGACATGAGAAATGACAACAGGAAGACAGAATTAAAGTTAGAAATATATTTCAGGTCATTAATTGGTAACATTACAGTAATTGTAATGATATTTTAAAAATGGAAAGTAGAGTTGCTGAAAAAGATTGGAATATTTCTTGACAGTCAATTATTTGACAATTCCTCACCTGTATATTTTCTAGATTTTAAGACATTTTCTTGCTGTTTAAAAATTTGCTTACAGCAACCTTAAATGAACATAAATGTAATTTTATTTCCATGAATCACTATTGGGGTTTTGAGAAAAGACTTGCCTAGAAGGGAATTTGAGAGGTCTTATTTTGATGAAAGATTCCAGTGCATCGTACGTCAATTTAGTTTGTCTTCAGGAATGATCATAACATATATTGCCAGGGTGTGGGGGGACATACAGGAGTCATAAGGTCTAATCCAGTGGCCATCAAAGTCATGGGGAAGACTCCCCCTGACTTCAGTGGGTGTTGGATTGGGCCAATAGCACAGGGCAGCAGAGCATTCTACATTTTAGAAAGGTTATGCACCAAACTAACATATAAGAAAAAAATTCTGCCCTCAGAGGTTTCCATACAAGAATGTGATTCACTCTTGTCTGTCTTCAGTGTTATGCAGTCATAATGGCATTGAAACTGAGAGTTACATCTGTGTCAAACTGGAGTAACTGAAGGGTGAGTCAGGCCATATACTGAAAAACTGTAGCTGATTCGTGTGCACAGCCAGGCAGTGAAATGTGCAATGATTCATTTGACTTCTAAGCTAAATAGCTATTAACCTATATGTATATATAAACTATAGTCTCTGAAAATTATACAGTGGCTACACTGAATAATTAGCATCAAGAAAGAAAGCAGCCAATCAGGAGGGAATGTTTTGCTAGGAAACTTTAAAAGAAGCCATCATACACATTTAAAATTAAGTCAGAACTCAATAGATGTCCCCTTCCTCCAGCCCAGTTTGTGTTTTAATGCTTGTCTACGTAAACCTCCCCCAGATTTTTAAACTATGGAAACTGTCAGGAAGCCAGTTATACAAAGATGCCATTTTGATTTATTCAAGAAAAATACACATTTAATACAGAAAAATACTATGAGGAAGAAGAGACATTGAGCATGTGCAATGCATAGTATTATGGAAATATTTACATTAAGAGTCTTGCAATTCTATGTCCTCTTCATTCACTGCAGGCTTCCATTGTCCACAAAGGTGTCAGATCATGTTGGTGATGGCATGTTCTGCTCATGTGTGGGTTTCTAGATAGGATCTCTGCATGTGGGTAGATGGATTTTTTTTCACACCAGGTGTTTGGAGGAATTTCTGCAATTTTTGAAGGAGTGGAAGTCAAAATCCAGGACCAAGTTTCTTCTGTCCCTAAAAAATAAACAGTGGAGGTAGGACACTGGGCCAAGTCAATGCTAGTACGATTTATAGGGCAATTGCTGTATTCAAATGAAAGCAGTTAGAATGATGTCTGGGCAGGGAGTGGGAAAGCTTACAGAACTCTGTCACTATCAGAATAGCCTAATACTTGAGTGGGCAAGGAGTGAGAATGATTGGCTGAATTGCTACTAGAAATGCGACGGATGCAGGTTTGGAATATTTTTTTAAGGTGAGCTTTAAACGTCTCGCCAGCAAAAGCATAGATCACCGGGTTCAGGCAGCAGTGGATGAAGGAGATTGATTCGGTCAGCTGCAGGGCCAGCTTGAGCCTTTGGCTCGTCTCACAGTCGCTGATGATGTGCAAGTTCTGCAGAGAGTCTAGAAAAAGCACAATGTTGAAGGGAGCCCAGAAAAGGAGAAAGATGACCACGATGATGAAAATCAGTTTGATGGCTTTGATCTTGTTCCGGTTTTTGCAGCTCTGCAGATTTTTCAGGATGTGGGAGTAGCAGTAAATGAGGATGCTGCGCGGGATCAAAAGGCCCAAGATGTTGACTTCAAACTGAGTGAAATATCGCCAGGTCTCTTGGCCTGGAGGTTATTTGGGGATACACTCAAGAGACTGTTCAATTTCCACTTTTTGGTTAAACGCCATATTTGGTATGGCAGCCAGACCAGCCGTCATCCACAGGAGTAAGCTTATAATTATGCCACAAGTGGCTGTCCGAACTCTCATAGCATAGACAGCATGAACGATTGCTATGTACCTGTCTATGCTCATGAGGGTTATAAAGAAAATGCTACTGTAAAAGCCTATGTAATAAATGCCAGCCATCATTTTACACACTGCATTTCCGAAAATCCATTCTTCTGAAGCATAGTGAGCTTGAAATGGGAGGGGGACAACAAAGAGCAGGTCAGAGATTGCAAGGTTGAGCAAGCACACGTCGGTCATGGTGGTGACTTTCTTCCTGGTCAAGAGTACACATATGACCAAGGCATTTCCCACTAGGCAGAAGACAAACACCAGGCAGTAAACTATTGGAAGAAACAGTGAATTAAACCTTCTGAAACCATTGCCTTCACTGCAAGGAGAGGTACCTTCATCATACACATACTTATATTCTGTGGGGTTCGGGAATGGGCTTGTAAGAGTCATCTTTGAGACCTGTGTACAAAAAAGAGATAATTAATTGATTATGGGTATAGAAGGGTTGCAGAAGACCGCATTTTGCCATTGTTACTCATGCTGAATGAAATCAATGTGTCTGCTTGAGGAATAAGGTACTGATCAGTGTAAAGGCTTGTTGAAACACAAAATTATGCCATTTTAACTAAATTGATTAGATAAAGCAGTGCGCACCTTTCATGTGGCGTCCCATAACAGTCAATCAGCATGTTATGTACAGAGAATCTCTTTCCAAAAAATAAAGATCTATTTTCATGCAAAGATCTTTAGTTAAAAATAATAAGGAATGACAGAAGACCTATGCATTTATGTCGTCTAACCTAAGTCTCTGCTATAATTCCAACATAATTAACATATTCTATAATTATGTTTAATATTTATAAAGCAACAGATTTATGTCGAATAAATATGCCATGTGAAATAATATATAAATATAATTCATCTGATTCTGATCTCATTTACACCCATATAATCCAAGAGCAATTTTACTAAAATGAATAGGAGATTCAGGTGCTCAGCATCTCTGAAGTTTAGGCTATTGTTATGCTGCTGATACCCTCATCTCATCTTTGTGACTTCGAAAATTCACTGTTTTCCATGGAGGATCTCTTCTCCCTTCTCCACCTCAGTTGGCCTAACAATCAAGTAAAAAAAGCATCGCTGTCTAGATTATCTAGAGACAAGTATCTCTCAAGGTGTGTCTCCCCCTTGTCAACTATAGTTAGTTAACTACAGTTAAGATGACAGTATATTTAATATAGATGGATTTTACCTTTGACTAAGGAGGCAGGACTTGGTTTGGTATCTGTTCTACTGTGTCGT
>NW_020664886.1:77625-78874 GCF_002925995.2 Terrapene triunguis | reverse complement strand
AGATACTGAGCCGGGCCCCTCACCTGCTACCACCAGCTCCACGGGGTCGCTGGGATGCGACCAGACAGGCAGGTCCGATTTGGTGCCATATTGGCAGCAGTAGCTCCCTGTGTCTCTCCGGCTCATGTTGTGGATGGGAAACTCAGCCCCGCCTCCAGCAGTCATTGCCCAGCGCCGTACGTCTGGGTTTCCAAGTTTATACATGAGGAACGTCGCTTTCTGGCATCGACACTCACACCGGATGGTCACGGTTCCCACCAGGGCGACCCCCCCGCGGGGGCGCAGGGAGATGGAGGGTTTGGGGTATTGAGAAGGAGACAGGCCATGAGACAGACCCCGGCACAGTCACTGTACCCCATCCTCACCGCACTGTCCCAGAGATGGGGCCCCTGGGAGAAAACCAGCCAGAGGAACCTCTCCGAGATCCCAGAGATTCCTGGGAGCTACGACCAGCACTGCCTGAGGACCTAAACCCAGAGCACTCGCGGTACCTGTCTATCCACTTAATGGTCCCCCCCAGCCTGGGAGCCAGGATGCCTGGGTTCTATCCCTGGCTCTGGGAAGGGAGTGGTGTCTAGTGGTTAGAGCTGGGGGGGGGCTGGGAATCAGAGGTGCTGGGAGCCCCCACCCTAAAGCCAGCCCTGACTCTAACCAGACACAAGGTGCAGGGAGGATGATTCATACAAGGGGAAATGGAGGCACAGTCAAGTAAGTGACACCCCCAGGACTCCCGGGGCAGGGATCCCCCCCCCCGTGTCAGCCCTGAATCTACAGTGGCTGGGAACCCCCCCGCCCATGACTCTGTCACTGCTCCTCGGGCCCCTCACCTGCTATAACGATCCGCACGTAATCACTGGGATCCGATCAGTTGGGCGGCTCCAATCTGGAGCGAGATTGGCAGCTGTAGATCTCCCCGTCTCCGCGTCTGGCGCTGGGGATGGTGAATTCACCCCCGTCCCCAGCATCCAGCTCCCCGATTTGGATTCCATCTTTATAAAGAAATAACCTCCTGGCCTCGCACTGACACTGACAGCGGAGGGTGACGGCTCCCCCCAGGGCGATCACCCCGCTGGGGCTGACGGAGATGGAGGGTCCGGGCGCAGGGAGCTCTGCGTTCACACACAAACAGGAGTGAGATGGGGAGACACAAACCCCTCCCCGTGTGTCTGTAACCTGCCCTTAGCGCCCAGCCCCAGGGACAGCGCCAGGGTAACAGACACCTCACTGCAACTACAGGGAACCTGTGAGC
>NW_020664886.1:57662-77615 GCF_002925995.2 Terrapene triunguis | reverse complement strand
CTAAGATGGCCGACACCTCAGCCTGGGGGTGGGGAACAATTCTGCCCCCCCCCCAGACCGTCTATAGGGGCAGGGAGGAGTGACTGTGGGGTTGGGGGCATTACGGGGCATGGAAGGTGAGGCAGGAGGGATGTGGGTGAGGGACTGAGGGGACAGAAAAAATGAGGGACCCTGAGGCTGAGGGGGCTGGAGCTGAGGTGGGGGCTGGAGCTGAGGTGGGGGCTGAGCAGGGGGCAGTGAAAGGGGAAGCTGCTGGGGGTAGAAATGGGAGCCCGGGGGAACTTGGGGGCACCGGCTCCCCCCTCGCTCCTCAACCCCCCCAAAAATCCTGTCCCCTGGCTCTGACCTTGTGAGGAGGGGAGCCTGGCTGCTCTCAAATTCCATCCTGGCCCCTCTCCCCTCAGCTCCCCTCCCAACACCCCCCAACCTACATCCCTCAAACTCCCAGCTCCCCCCCATCCAGTTCCCCCCAAACATCCGCCATGTGGGGGCTCAGGAGCGCCAGGGGCTAAATCCCTCTGCACCCTGTTGTGTTCATGGAGACGCAATAAAGGGCCTAAGGCAGGGGTTCTCAAACTGGGGGTCAGGACCCCTCAGGGGGTCGCGAGGTTACTACATGGGGGGTCGCAAGCTGTCAACCTCCACCCCAAACCCCGCTTTGCCTCCAGCATTTATAAAGGTGTTAAATATATTTAAAGTGCTTTTAATTTATAAGGGGGGGGTCACACTCAGAGGCTTGCTATGTGAAAGGGGTCACCAATACAATAGTTTGAGAGCTACTGGCTTAAGGTGCGAACACGCCCCAGCCCCTGCCCCACACTGAACAAGGTTAAACAGAGGCCGGGGGCGGGGTCCAGAGCCCTCAGCCTCTTCAGCCCCACAGCAAACCCCCAACTGACCCCTGGGACCGGCTGTTACAGACACAGCAGAGCAGGAACCAGGGGAGCCGTGGCAGGCGCTGTGTGAAACGAGGGGTTTGTTCCAGCCCCGTTCGCTGGAGTGAGTCTCTAGCCGGAAAATCCTCCGGGTTTGGGTGTCTCCCCGCTGGCCCCGGAGACGCTAGCGACTGTCCTGGCGGGGCAGAGGAGCCGGTGGAGCTGGGCTGGAGCCGGCGTCACCGCGGCTGCTGTTAAAGTCCGACCCCGTTTCCTCCCGGGTTGGGGGTTTGGCCGGGGGAGGGGCGATGGCATCAGGGTCCCTCTCTCCGGCCGCTCTGCTCAGGACGTCTCTGCGGAGCAGGGTCCAGATGGCCTGGAGGGCCCAGGAGATGGGGGGTGGCAGCCACGACAGTGAAGCCAATTTCCCTCCCCACATCTCTTTGAGGACCCAAGTCCAGAGAAAGGGCCCATGAACCTCGTGGCAGGCGGCACCTGGGGGGAGTTGGGGCTGATCAGCTCTGAATTGATGGTGATGCCGGGCTGGGCATGGGGCAGGCTGAGCTGCTGGAAAAGCAGGAGCTAGACAGGGGTTGGTGGGTGAAGGTCTCCAGGTCTAGAGCGGGAGGGAGGAAATCAAGGAGAACAGATGCCCTGAGTGCTGGCCCCGAGGGAAGGGGCCCCGGAGGAGGGTGGAGAAGGACCCCGATGGAGAGGAAGCAGCCCAGGTTTGGGATGGGACAAAGGTTGTCTGGTGGTTGTAGGTTTCTGGGCTGGACCCTGGAGTGGCAGGCAGGCTGCAGTTCCCCTACCAGCCACAGGGGCAGTGGCACAGAGCCGGCAGAGGAGCAGGAGCCTGCCTGGACCAGTCACCCAGTGGGAGTTTGATACCCCAGATGGGGAGGACCAGAGCAACTAGCCAGAGGCCAAGCCCCAGAGATGGGGTATCCTGCGTGATGCAAAGGGAGCAGCCGGGCTCTAGGCAGCGAGTGTAAGACCCCAGGGTGAGATACTGAAGGAGGGGGCATCGGACAGGATATGAGCTAATCCCCAGCCGTAGCTGCAAGGAGGCACCCCGGTGGTGAGTATAACACACCTAAGCCCCTTCGTTCTCAATTTAAACTGATTTTTATGGGGGAAAATCCCGGGTTTTACAAAAATGCGGTTTATTCCAATTTTCACCCTTCTTTTGTATCATTCAAATATATAAAAAGTAGCTAGTTTTATTAGGAAAATACAGTACACATTGCCTGAGAGATCTGTATTACGCTAAGCCATTAGTCTGTGTGGATATGCAGCGCTGCCGGTTGAATTAAGGCTATGGATTAGTCTGGAAGATACACCCAATAACCAAACAGGTGCGCACGCAAGCTCTGAAGCGCGTTCGCATCTGAACGTACCGATGAATCTCACACGCCCACCACGGACACATTTCAAGCTGCTAGCAGAGAACAGGTTAAAGATATGACACACTAAAATAGGAAGAAAACGACAATCTGTCTCAGAACACATTTCAGGACACAAGGCATCGAAGTTATAGGCTAACAGTTCTAACTCTACAACAGTAAACTGTTTATTCAAATGAAAAGTTTTATTGGGGGCACATGCCATGGCCTCAGATTCCCTCCCCCCTCCCATGGACACACGCCCTGGCTGTCTCCGATACTCACCAAGGAAGAGGATGAGAACAGATGCCCCTCACCCAGCTCCACCAAGCCCCAAATAAGGAACTCAGCTGGTGGCTCCAGCTACAGGAAGCCAATGATGGCTCGTCTCTTCCTGCATCCATCACACCTTGTCTCTAATCTGCCGGCGAAATCTAGTGCGGTCAAAGTAAGCAGATGTCTTTGCAAACCTCAGGAAACCTGGGGACCGCCAGCCTGGCCAATCATCATGCAGCTTGCAGCTTGTCCATGTCTCTGTGGGGAGGGGGGACAGGCCACCCTCAATGTACCCTGCAGCCTTGGGGAAGGGGCACTGGGCTGGGAGCCAGGACACCAAAAGGTCTGGTTTTCAATCTTCGACTGACCACGATTTCCATGAAAATTCCACCCCCTTTTCGACCCCTGGGTTCAAGTGGCTGATGACCCATGTATGTAAAATTAGTATGTGATCATGCACTGAAAGGATGGCGTTTTAATGCATGTCTACAAGGGGGCACTGGAGGGTTTGACTCTGCAGCCTTCTCTCTCAGTCTGGGAGGGAGTTTGGGTGCAGGAGGGGGCTCTGGGCTGGGACAGAGGGTTGGGGTGTGGGAGAGGGTATTGGGTGCTGGCTCGGGGAGGGAGCCGAGGGCTGGGGCAGGGGATGGGGGATGAAGGGTGCGAGCTCTGGGAGGGAGTTTGGATGCAGGAGGGAGCTCCAGGCTGGGGCAGAGGGTTCAGGTGCGAGAGGGGTGAGGGATGTGGGCTCCGGCTCAGCAGCACTTACTTCGAGTGGCTCCTGATTGGCGGCATAGCAGGGCTAAGGCAGGCTCACTGCCTGCTCTGGTCCCTGTGGCCCCTGGTGCTGAAGCACTGGAATGGGTTACCTAGGGAGGTGGTGGAATCTCCTTCCTTAGAGGTTTTTAAGGTCAGGCTTGACAAAGCCCTGGCTGGGATGATTTAGTTGGAGATTGGTCCTGCTTTGAGCAGAGGGTTGGACTAGATGACCTCCTGAGGTCCCTTCCAACCCTGATATTCTATGATTCTATGATTCTATGACCTTAAAAACCTCTAAGGAAGGAGATTCCACCACCTCTCTAGGTAACCCATGTGACAGGTTGGATCACAGAAACCCCCTTGGGACTTGCCAACTGATGTACCAAGACTACTTCTGCCCCAACTTTCCCTGCCTGCTCGGGACTCAAGCACGCTGTCTTGCTGAGCCAGACACGCCCATCTGCTCCCACACAGACCCAGGGTCTGAACCACATGCCCCAAAGCTGCAGACTAAACTGAAAGCAGCTTACAGAAGTGTTCCTGTCTTTACCACTCAGATGCCCAACTCCCAATGAGGTCTAAAACCCAAATAAATCCATTTTACCCTGTATAAAGCTTATACAGGGTAAACTCATAAATTGTTCGCCCTCTATAACACTGATAGAAAGATATGCACAGCTGTTTGCCCTCCCCCCCGCCCCCCAGGTATTAATACATACTCTGGGTTAATTAATAAGTAAAAAGTGATTTTATTAAATACAGAAAGTAGGATTTAAGTGGTTTCGAGTAGTGACAGACAAAACAAAGTGAATTACCAAGTAAAGTAAAATAAAACATGCAAGTCTATGTCTAATATAGTAATAAAACTGAATACAGATAAAATCTCACCAGTTCCAATAAGCTTCCTTTTACAGACTAGTCTCCTGCTAGTCTGGATCCAGCAATCACTCACACCCCCTGTAGTTACTGTCCTTTGTTCCAGTTTCTTTCAGGTATCCTTGGGGGTGGAGAGGCTCTCTCTTTAGCCAGCTGAAGACCAAATGGAGGGGTCTCCCAGGGGTTTAAATAGACTTTCTCTTGCAGGTGGAGACCCCCTCCTCTCTCCTATGTAAAGTCCAGCTCCAAGATGGAGTTTTAGAGTCACATGGGCAAGTCACATGTCCATGCATGACTCAGTTTTTACCAGCCAAGCCACATTCCTGGGAAAGCTCAGATGTGGATTGGCATCGTCAAGTTCATTGTTGGCTTAAGTGGTTTTTGATTGGGCACTTAATTTGCACTTTTCTCAAGAAGCTGACCAAATGCTCTGCTAGGCTAGTCAAAATCAATCCAGCACACAGCCAATATTCATAACCTCGAATACAAAAATGATACATGCATACAAATAGGATGAATACATTCAGTAGATCATAACCTTTACATAGATATGTTACATGGCCTATGTAGCCCAAAACATATTCCAGTTATGTCACATATACATTCATAAGCATATTCCATAAAGCCATATGGGGGGCACCGTCACAACCCATTCCAGTGCTTCACCACCCTCCTAGTGAAAACGTTTTCCTAATATCCAACCTAAACCTCCCCCACTGCAACGTGAGACCATTACTCCTTGTTCTGTCATCTGCTACCACTGAGAACAGTCTAGATCCATCCTCTTTGGAACCCCCTTTCAGGTAGTTGAAAGCAGCTATCAAATTCCCCCTCATTCTTCTCTCCTGCAGACTAAACAATCCCAGTTCCCTCAGCCTCTCCACATAAGTCATGTGCTCCAGCCCCCTAATCATTTTTGTTGCCCTCCACTGGACTCCTTCATTGGGCCAGGCTTGGGCCCCCACTTTTTGCCACAGTGACTCCCGTGGCTCCCCTGCTCCAGACCCCTGGCCGAGACGTCACCCCCTTGGGAGCGATGTGCCCGGCAGGGACTGGGCAGAGATGCGGCACAGCCTTTGCCAATCTAGCCAGCATTTATCAGTCGCCAAGATCGAGGACTGAAGGGGGCTTGGGGTGGGTCTGGGACAGGGACACGAACTGAGAGCCCCAGGCTGGCAATGTCTCATCTCTGGGGGACACTGGGGCAAAGGTTTAGTTTGCCGCTGTTTGGTACCTGAAGGTCTGCTTTCCAGGTGAAGGGAAACTGAGGCAGGGCTCACCCATGGCTCTATGCCTGGCCACAGGGGTCTGCACTGGCACGGCCTGTGCTATAACTGAGCAGCTTCTCTCCAGCGCCTGGCTGGCCATGGGGGCTCGGCACACAGGGATCGGGCCCCAAGCCGGCACACTATTGTTCTAACGCAGGGTTAATGCGGGGCAGGTTGTAGGTGCTGGGAAGGGTAAGAGCACAGGAAGGGCCAGCCTGGACCACAGCTGGGGCCGGGCTCCCAGGCACCGCCCTGTCCTTCGGGGGCTGTGACATACCAAAGTACAATCCAGACTAATGAGCAGCTGTGTCACCCCTGCCCTGCACCTTTGGGTGCCTTGCAATGCCTTGCTGAAATAGCTTCCACGCAGGCCACTCACGAACAGCCTCCAGCATGCAAGCCACCCCCTGAGTGTCTGTGTGTAACTGCAGCCTGCCAGCAACACCCTGGCTCTCACCAGCCCTGGTTATACTGCAGGGTGACCCCAACACACCCCTAGTTGATATTTCCCCCAGAAAGCTGTGTCCTGTGCTGCCCAGCCCTCTCCTGGACAGCACAAGTTACATTCAGTCCATTGTTCCTTTCAGAGAATAACATGCACACCACTCGTCACCCCAAATGGAGTTTCCCAAACACTTCAATTTAAACACACTGGATCAGCTAAAACAATAAAGTTTATTAACTACAAAGAGAGAGATGTACAAGTCAGACATGGATACAAGAAAACTTAAGATAAGACATTTACTAATCCCTAACATAACAAACTATATCCGGTTCAAGCAAAGTTTCTCCCTGCATGCGTTCGGCAGTCTTACTCACCCAAACCCCGGTCAGGATCCCTCTCCCAAAGTCCAACGAATGCTTCCTTTGTTGCTTCCGGTGCCGTGAATGCGATGGGCGGGGAGACAGAGCTGGGTGCCTTGGGGTGTTTCTCCCTCCTTTTTATAGTTTCTGTTCCCCTCATGAAAAACATTTGCAGCTGCGCACTAGGAGATGAAAAATCTGTGTGGAAGGATGTTTCCTGCTGTTTTTTTCCCCACCTGTTTGACCTGACTTTGTCTTCCCTTCTTGCTTGATGATTCTGTTTACTGCTTAAGTGCAAATTAAGCAGCGCACACATTCCATTGCTTAGGACAGACTTGTTTGCCGACTGTCTGCCTGGGACTCTGGGGTTTGGCACATGTGTTAATAACACCATACAGGTCTAACTTCACATACCATGTCCCCACACATATTTTACCAGGATAGTAATGACCAACAACTTATGAATTTTCAAAGGAGTCCTTACAAGCCAAACTTTTACAAAGATTGTTAGAGTAGCAAGTCAGGTGTGAATGACAGACTTTATACAAGCTTGTGTTGTCCAGGAGAGAGCCGGGCAGTACAAGACACACATTTCTGGGGACAGTCTGGGACTGGGAGTGTGCTGGTGTCGCTCTGCAGTGTAATCCAGGAGTGGCTGGCAGCACTCACACAATGTAACTGGGAGTGACTTACCTGCTGGAGGCTGGGTGTGAGCAGACCGGGAGTGGTAGCTACCACAGCACAGCAGTGTAAAAGGCACCTGGGATGCTGTAGGATTGAATATGACCATTTATTCATTGATATTACCACTGCTATACCATTGCAGCAAATCTTGTACAGAGTATGTCATGTGAGGTGTCACTGGAGAAGTGACACTCTATCAAGGCGTAGGGAGCATGAGGGACTGCAATCTGGGGAGGGGTGAGGGGTGACACTGCCTGCAGAGGGGTGATCCCAGGGGAGCTGGCACCTCTGGGGAGGAAGGAGACAAACACACGGACAGAGACATGAGGCCAAGGGCTGCTCTAAAGCTTTATTGGTGTCGATCACACAGCAGAGAATGACCAAAACTGGGTTTGTCAGGCACAGAGTGAGCCAAACCTGACTCCAAGCATGGGCCCTGGCGTCTGCCCTGGTACAACCAGGATGGGTTGACGCAGGGATGGGTTGGTTGTTGATTGATTGCATCGCAGCTTACAATCTCCTCCCACCTTGGCGTCCGCCCCCAAGGGCTGCTTTCGGGGCTGGCGGGGCTGGGTTTTTCACTGCTGTTAGGCAGAGGTTCTTGTTGACGTCCTTCTCCTCGCAGCTCTGGCAGCCCTGGTCATCGCACTGGTACATGGGCACATTACAGAGCGTTTGCCATGAGTTCCATACAAGCTGCTTCCCCTGATTTCTGTCCTGACCGAAAACCTCCTTGAAGGCCAAGGCACGGCGATCTTCATCTATGGCACTGAAGATCCCGTCCATGAGTTCCTGGACGCGGTGGTCGTCCTTCAAGCTGAGGCAGATGCCCAGGCAGGGGGAGTAATAGGTGAAGAAGACGAAGCAGCGGATCCAGCAGCATTGGTTGTTCAGAAACCACCTGGTGTAGCGGTTGTTACCAAACCATTCTTCCAAGTCGTGGGTCTCCTGGCACCTGGTCTGGCCCTGGGCCTTGTCCAGGAGGCAGGAGACGGGGCTCAACCCATTCTAGTCCAGGCTGAGCATCAGCCACTCGGAGTGCAGGGAGTGTTGGCCATTTTTGTCAGTTTTGGCAGCGACAGTGTGATTCCCCTCATACAGAAAGTCCGTCTCCAGCTTGGATTTCATCGCCTGGAGCTCGGCCACGGGCAGGTGCCTCTCCAGATCATTCGGGCTGGTACCTTTGCACACGGACTGCAGCAAGGAGATGGCCACCGTGTACTGATCGTTGGGGGCAGGAGTGGTGACAGGGCGATATCTGGGGGAGAGGGGGCAGGGGGGAGCGGGGAGCAGGAGCCCAGGGGAAATCAAACACTGAGCACAGGGTTAATGAGTATGAACTGTGCAAACACCTGCACAGTCCACAAACATTCATCCTCCCCCTGCACCCCCAGAATCACCCCTCCCAGCTCCAGACCCCATCTCTCCCCTGCACCTCCAGAATCACCCCTCCCAGCTCAGGGCTCCATCTCCCCCCTGCACCCCCAGAATCGCCCCTCCCAGCTCAGGGCTCCATCTCCCCCCTGCACCCCCAGAATCACCAGTTCTGAGGCAATGGCTCTAGATAACCCTGTGATACCAGCAGACACAAGGGGTCCCTGCTGCTCCCTTTGTGGCTAGGGGAGTGGGGCAGGCCCAAAACACACACACACACACACCAGGCCGGTCACTCACTTATGAACATGATCCACGATTTTTTTGAGCGCGGATGGGTTGATGCTCCTGGTGGTCTCTGGCCCGAAGCAGAGGAGAAGGGGCAGCCGCAGGAGTCCAGCCCTGGGCATCCGTCCCAGCACCTGCACAGGACCCCACAGCGTCAGTGCTCCCAAGCCCTGGGCACTAACTCAGAGCCCCCCGACCCACATCCCCTAGCCCCTGGAGCTTGATGGGGTGGGGGGTAGGTGAGTGGCAGAGGGGACCCACATGAGGCAGGGGGCAAATGGGCAGAGGAGTCACCCCTGGGGCTCCATGGGCCAGGAGGTGGGGGGTAAGGAGGACTCACCAGGTTTTCCATGGGGCAGGAGTTCGGGGTACCATCCCTCACTGACAGAGGCTCACACCAGATCTCCAGTGATCTGTCCCTCTTTTTATAGACCCATTCTCCCTCCCTCACTCCCCCATTCTGGAGAGGGGCGGTGCCTGCTCCTGCTGTCCAGTGACCAGCCCAGGGGAGGCGGCACCAGGCACCACTCAGCTGCTTCATTCAGTATTGCCTTTAAAGGAACCTCCATGGGGCTGAGCCAGGAGGGGTGGAGGAGACAGCAGTGGGGATCCCCCCCCCAGGATGACAGGGGGTGCCCCAGCATAATCCCCAGCTGCCAGGATCTAACTGCTGGGGGAGGGCTGGCAGACAGTGCCCACTTAAACACAGCTCCCCCCTTTCCCAGTGACTGGCTCAGGCTCTCTGCAGACTCTGGCAGCATCGCTGCATCCATCACACGAGGGGATTTACCTAGTCTGGGAGGGAATGTCTTGGACAATGGATGAGGATGGCAGGTGATGAGGCCAGGACAGATGGGGTGTGGCGAGGACCAGGCAGATGGGGGATGGGGTGTGCTGAGGGCTGGGGCAGACAGGGTTGGGGGATGGAAAGTGGTGAGGGCTGGGCAGACTGCAGGCTGGAGTGCTGGCCCCATCCGGGTGGGCCTGGTTTGTCTGATGCTGGGGGTGATGGAGTGAAGTTGCTGATTTTCCACCATGTGAGCAAGGGCCACAAAGCTTCACCACAACCAGGGGGCTTCACATCTCTGTCCTTGTGTCCAGTGCCCACATCTCTGTCCATGTGTCCGGCCCTCTCCCACCTTGTCCAGCCAGCCAATGGGGCAGAAGGCCGAACGTGCCCATCTCTCGCTAAGCAAGTTCGGTTTGCCACTGTCTGTGCCAGCAGCACTGTGCAATGAAATGGGACATTGGGCACGTCCCAGTGGGTGCCAATCGGCCCCGAGCCATTGGAGTCAATTTGGCAGATCCCAGCGGGTGCCAATCGGCCCTGACGTCAATGGAGCTGCTCCAGTTGGGAATCCTCGCTCCACGCTCACCCTGGGCTGGGGAGAGGTTCTAGGTGGGACCTTAGAGCACACGCAGGGATGGGGGTTCTAGACTGGAGTTCAACACTCACCCAGGGATGGGACAGAGGTTCTAGGCTGACGCAGGTGCACATGCCATAAGAACGTAAGAATGGCCATACCGGGTCAGACCAAAGGTCCATCCAGCCCAGTATCCGGTCTACCGACAGTGGACAATGCCAGGTACCCCAGAGGGAGTGAACCTAACAGGTAATGATCAAGTGATCCCTATCCTGCCATCCATCTCCACCCTCTGACAAACAGAGGCTAGAGACACCATTCCTTACCCATCCTGGCTAATAGCCATTAATGGACTTAACCTCCATGAATGTATCTAGTTCTCTTTTAAACCCTGTTGTAGTCCTAGCCTTCACAACCTCCTCAGGCAAGGAGTTCCACAGGTTGACTGTGTTGTGTGAAGAAGAACTTCCTTTTATTTGTTTTAAACCTGCTGCCCATTAATTTCATTTGGTGGCCCCTAGTTCTTATATTATGGGAACAAGTAAATAACTTTTCCTTATTCACTTTCTCCAGACCACTCATGATTTTATATACCTCTAGCATATCCCCCCTTAGTCTCCACTTTTCCAAGCTGAAAAGTCCTAGCCTCTTTAATCTCTCCTCATATGGGACCCGTTCCAAACCCCTAATCATTTTAGTTGCCCTTCTCTGAAGCTTTTCTAATGCCAGGGTGGGTGGGGTTCACGATTGGAGGCCTTCACACACTCGGGGGCAGGGTTCTAGAGCCAAGGCTGACACACACTCAGGAGAGGCAGGGTTCTAGATTGGGGGCTATCACACACTCAGAAGGGGTGGGGTTCTAGATCGGAGGCTGACACACACTCAGGAGGGGTGGGGTGCTAGACTGGAGGCTGTCACACACCCAGGATGGGCGGGGTTCTTGATCGGAGGCTGTCACATGCTCAGGAGGGGTGGGGTTCTAGATTGGAGGCTGTCACACACTCAGTAGGGGCGGGGTTCTAGATAAGAGGCTGACACACACTCAGGAGGGGTGGGGTTCTAGATTGGAGGCTGTCACACACTTGGGGTGGGGTTCTATATCGGAGACTGGCACACGCTCAGGAGGGGTGGGGTTCTAGATCGGAGGCTGTCACACGCTCAGGAGGGGTGGGGTTCTAGATTGGATGCTGTCACACACTCAGGAGGGGCGGGGTTCTAGATTGAAGGCTGTCACATACTCGGAGGAGTGAGATTCTAAATAAGAGGCTGACAAAGACTCAGGAGGGGACACCATAGTGTGGGTGGGTGGGTGAGCTGTCAGGGTGGAGGGCCCTTTCTTTTTGCACACATGTGATTTTGCTGAGTTCCCCTCACCCCATACGATTAACACCAATAAAGTGTCAGATCATCCTGGGTCCTCGCATCCGTGCATCTGGCGCCCTCGTCTCTGTTCACGTGTCTCAGCTTTCCAGGGCGCACAGGGCCTCCCAGTCTCCCTGCCAGTGCCCTCTTCATCAGGCCAGGCCAGGCCTGGGCCTCCTTCTTTTTGCCAGGGTGACCCACGTGACTCCCCTACCCCAGACAGGGCCCTCTGGCTCCATCTGCCCAGTTCTCTCTGGGCCCCCCCACAAGCCCAGGCACAGACATCACCCCCTTAGGATCCAGGCACCCCACCCCCACCCACACCAAGCTGCCAACAGCCCCAGCCCAACTTCCCCGCTGCCACAACCACAGCTTGAGAAATCAACGGCCCTTGCAGCCGTAGTGGTGGCACAAGAGCCGGGGGGGCGGCAGCCTCCAGCCCCTGGTGGTCTTGTCCCTGGCAGGGTGTGGGGAGCGGGCGGAGGCCTCCCTCCCACACCCCTCACCCTTCCTCTGGGGGAAAAGGCACCTCCCTGCCCCCGGCCTCAGCCCTGTGACCCCTGGGGAATCAGGCCGGGATCCGGGTTAGAACGAGGGGCAGAGCGGAAGTGTGGGGGGGTCCCCAGCGGGGCAGAAGAGCAGGACGAGGGTGGAGCGGGTGTCTCTGGCAGGTGCAGGGGAGCAGGGGGCGATGGGAGAGTGTCCGACGCGCGCGGTAGCGAGAAGCTCAGGATTGGCAGAAAGATCCTTGTCGGGGAACAATCCTTGTCCTGCTGGTCACAGATGACTCCCAGTGAGCGGCAACGTCAGGTTTCCCTGTGAGCCAAAATTCCAGCCCACACTCAGTGGCCGAGCCTCACCCACCAGCCATGTCGGGCTTTGGCCTGCTGGTTCTGGCGACCGAGACTCACTTCATCTCATCTGCCTCCTTCAGTTGATCCCTCCAGTCCCATGCCACACATATGGGTTCTGGGAGCTGAAGACACCCGCAACAGAGCTCAACCAGGAACCGGGGTCTTGCCCAAACTTCAGCCTCTCTGGAGTGTGCCCCGTTGCATCATGCCAAATGCTGTAATGGACAAGGACCCACATTTCCTCCGCAGAGGCTCCGGGGTTCCCAGCATGTTGAGCAGCGTGCGGGCGACTGGTTCTGACGCTGAGGGCTGGCGGTTGGCTTTTTGAGCCCCAGGGTCATTGGGGCCGAGTGAGTAGAGCTGTCAAATGATTTTCCAGAAAGTTTCTTCACTCTCGGCAGTCCACGGCTTCCTGAAAGCTGCTCCCGCATGGAAATTCTACTCCCGGGGTGGTTTCTCCTGCTTCTTATTCTCGGGGGGGGGGGGTATCCCTTAGGGAGCTCCGTGACCACATGAAAGACGTGGAGAAAATTCCTTATGAACCTGTGGTGACAGCTGCAGAAGCCCAGAAAAGATGGTGATTCCTGGAGGGTTGTGGACCTCAGCTGGATGGTGACGCCTTCCTGTTCCCTGTTCTGCAGCTACACCATCTGTAGGAACTGTGTCCCGCGTACCCTACGGACATCTGGCAGAGAAGGCGCTTGTCTAGGGATAACTTCAGGCCAGCCTCACCCACGCCTGGCTGCAAGGGGGCACTCTGGGATGGCCTGCGCTATGACCGAGCCCCTTCTCTCCAGTGCCCGACAGGTTCGGCACGCAGCCACTGTTGTTCTAACGCAGGGTTAATGGGGGCGGGTTGTAGGTGCTGAGAGGGGTAAAAGCACAGGCAAGACCAGCCTGGATCACAGCTGGGGCCAGGCTCCCAGACCCCTCCCGTCCTTTGGGGGCTCCGGTGCTGCCCAGCGAGCAAAGGCCTCATAATGAGGGGGCTGAAAGCACAGCTGGGGGGTGTTTGGGGTCACACAGCCATCAGGAGAGACCGGCGGTCTGCGTGCCCCTTCTGCACCCAAGTGGTTCCCCTGGGGACTATGGGGCAGGGCAGGTCGTGCCCCTTGGCAGCTGTGCTGGTGCCTGGGCCCTGCGGGGGCTCACACTGGAGAGGACGTTTATAGCCCAGCCTGGCTGAGCGTGACGCTCCCTCCCCCCCAACCCCGCCCATCGGGCTGGCACAATCATGCCTTGAGAAATAAATGGCCCCTTCAGGCCGTGATGGTGGTGGAAGAGCCGCAGGCCAGCAGCCTCCAGCCCCCACGGGAGCAGCCTCTGTCGGCTTCATCTCCAGCAGGGAGTGGAGAGCAGGCAGAGGCCTCCGTCCCTCCTGAGCCTCTCATCCTTCCTCTGGCCCCAGCCCTGGGACCCCGCAGGAGAATCTGGCTGGCATCCAGGTTAGAACGAGGCGCCAAGCAGGGCGAAGCCGGGGTCTCCAGTGGGCAGGAGGGAGGTGGAGCAGCACGGCGAGGGCGTCTCCAGGAGAGGAGCGGAGAGGGTGTCTCTGGTGGGTGGGGGAGAATAAGGGATGCAGGGGAGAGCAGGGGGCACAGGAGAGAGCAGGGGTCATGGGGGAGAGGAGGGGACATGGGGGAGAGGAGGGGGCATTGGGCACGGCACAGGGCACGGGGGAGAGCAGGATGCACAGGTGTTGCTCAGTCTGCCCTACAGCCCCACAGCTCAGCCCAGGGAAGGTGCCAGGCTGGAGCAGGGTCACAGCCATTGGTCAGAGCTCCAGGGCGCTGGAGTCCTTGGGGAGCCAAGTGCCCAGGGGTCAGTGGGAGGAATCGGGGCTGGGGCGGCTCCCCTGGAGGGATGAGGCGATTCCCTGTTGCTGAGGCTCCATGTTGCTCTCACTTCGGCTGCACCCAAGGCCTGGGCTGGAGGCAGAGGGCACAGGTCCAGGACGCAGGAGTCTGGCTGGACACTGCCAGCTTCATCCTGGCTGTGGACCCCACGCTGAAGACAGGACACTGGCTGAGCTCCCCGCCAGCCCCCCGCCCTCCAAGAGCTCCCGGTGCCGTCCCTGCCAGCAACAGCCACTTGGGATGAGCAGGATGTGCGTTTGGGGTCAGGGCTTGGGAGGGAGGCGCTGAGCCCCTAACAACCAGGGAACCATCAGGATGAGTGTCCCATCTGCGCCCAACCAGCGCCCCCGCCCTGTGGAGACTGCGAGTGGGAGCCGAGCCCCCACTGGGAACGACGGGGCAGGGGAGGTTGTGTCACTCGGGGGCAGGGCTGGGGCCTGTCCCTGTGGGGCGCTCGCACTAGCAAAGGGGTTCATGGCCCAGCCTGGCTGGGCAAGGTCCCCCCCACCCTCCACCGTGCCAGGCACAGGCATCTCTGCTGACCGTGTTCCCCCCGCTGTTGCAAATGCAGCTTGGGAAATAAACGGCCCCTTGTGGTGGTGATGGTGGCGCAAGAACTGTGGGGCCGGGAGGCCTCGCTCCTGAGTCTCACACCTACCAGTCACCTCAGCCTTGGCTGGGCTTCCCTCATGGGCACAACCGCGGCTTGAGAAATAAACAGCCCTTGCAGCCTTGGTGGCACAAGAGCTGCAGGGCCCCCGGCCTCAGCCCCCGAGGGAGCAGCCGCTGGCAGCCTTATCTCCAGCAGGGAGCGGGCCAGGGCCTCCCTCCTGAGCCCCTCAGCCTTTCTGTGGGGGAAGGGACTGCTCTGCCTGGGACTAGGGCTGGATTAACCTTTTGTTGGCCTGGCACCAAGCCTATTTGTGAGCCCCCATGGGGAACAGGTGTAAAAGCCAGGAGATGGACACAGCCTTGGACCCCATCCCGACTGCAACCCCTGTCCCGGGGACCCCCATCCCGACTGCACCCCCTGGGGACCCCTACCCTGACTGTACCCCCTGCCCCCAGGGACCTCCACCCTGACTGAACCCCCTGCCCCCAGGGACCTCCACCCTGACTGCACTCCCTGCCCTGGGGACCCCCATCCCAACTGCACCCCCTGCCCCTGGGAACCTCCATCCCAACTGCACCCCCTACCCCAGGGACCTCCACTCTGACTGCGCCCCCTGCCCTTGGACTTCTGCCTCAGGTGCACCTCCTTCCCCAGGACCCCCACCCCAATTTCACCCCCCTGCCTGAAGACCCCCCCACCTCCCCAGAGGCCTCCCTGACTGTGCCCCCTGCCCCAGGAACTCTATCCCCACGCAGACTCTGACCCCTGCCTGGGACGCCCACCTCAACAGCAGCTGCTTCCCCAGGACCCCCCAACCTGACTGCGCCCCCCCCCCAGACCCTCATCCCCAACATGGCCTCTCCCTCAGGTGTCATCCACCGGGCTCAGGGAGCAGCTCCCCCAATCTGGATCCATAACCCTCTCCCCTGCCCTAGCGCTGCAGGGTTTGATCACCTCCCTTTGCATCAGTGGAGGGGGCACTTGGTCTTGCGACAAAGATGGGGAGCAGCGGCTTGTGTGGCTGGAGCAGCAGCTGCTGGTGATGCCCAAACAGCAGCTGGTGCAGCTAGCCCCATGGACAGATGGAGCAGTGGCCAGTGGGGCTGCCCCTGGGTCCCCCGGAGCAGCAGTCCCAGGGGCCCCCCAGGTAAGGTTTAGTCAGGGGTATTTATAATAAAGGCAATAGATAGGTCACGGACCATGAATTTCCCCATAACCTGTGCATGACTTTTACTAAAAGCACTGTGACAAAATGGCTGATGTTGGTATGGTGGGTCTGTGACGTTATTGACATAATCTGGGACCATATAGAACATGGTTGCAACCAAAGTCCTGTCGTGGCACCAAATCTTGTATAAAGGGGGTCAAATGAGGTGTCTAAGACAAGGTTATGATTGGCTGGTTGTGATTATGCTGTCTATATGTGTGTATCAATTTTGTAGTTGAGGTTATGAATATTGGCTCTGTACTGTCTGTATTTCAAACTTATGCTATGTTTCTGGGAAACATCCCAGACAAGTTGGTGTTAGCTCTGCCTAGCCTGCTTGATGGCCCATTAAGGACCTTCAGCTATACAATTGACCCATTGAGAGAAGGCAGATATGACTTGTAACTCAGCAAAGTATGCAGGGACTGGCCCATGTGACTCCAGACTCCATTTTGCTGTAATTTTCCACAGTAAGGACAAAGAGGTATTCTTACACCTGGAAAAGACTATAAAAGGCTGATGCCTCATCTCCATCTTGTTTTCAATCCTGCTTCTTACCTCTGGAGGGACTTTGCTACAAACTGAAGCTCTGAACAAAGGACTGAATGACCCATCCCAGCTGTAGATGTTCCAGAGACTTGATTTGAGCCTGCAATTTATTCCATCACTGCTACAAGCCTGAACCAAGAACTTGGCCATCACTGTATGTCATTGATTCCATTTAACCAATTCTAGTCTCATCTCTATCTTTTTCCTTTTATGAATAAACCTTTAGATTTTAGATTCTAAAGGATTGGCAACAGCGTGATTTGTGGGTAAGATCTGATTTGTATATTGACCTGGGTCTGGGGCTTGGTCCTATGGGATCAGAAGAACCTTTTTTCTTTTACTGGGGTATTGGTTTTCATAACCATTTGTCCCCATAATGAGAGGCACTGGTGGTGATACTGGGAAACTGGAGTGTCTAAGGGAATTGCTTGTGTGACTTGTGGTTAGCCAGTGGGGTGAGACCAAAGTCCTCTTTGTCTGGCTGGTTTAGTTTGCCTTAGAGGTGGAAAACTCCCAGCCTTGGGCTGTAACTGCCCTGTTTAAGCAATTTGACCTGAATTGGCTCTCTGAGTTGGGTCCCGCCAGAACCGCATCGTTACAGGGTCCCATGCTTTTCTTGCAGCAGGCTAGGGCACCATTCCTTGTCCCTGCTCTTGGGGCACCGAGGGCCCCGCTAGTGGCCCAGGAAGGTGGTAGAGAAGGGAAACAGGGAAGGGATCTGGGTCTGAGCCCCAGCCCCTCTCAACTCCTGCAGGTTTCTAACCTTCTTCCCCCCGATTAGGGTGACCCTCGGTCCTTGACGCTGGGGGAGGGAGTCTCCCTGCTCTGCTGAGACAGGGTCTCCCTTCCTCCAATTCTCTGGTCTTTCAGATCTTAGCAACACACCTCAAAATTCCAGTCCTGTCTCCTTCCTCACTCCCCCTGTCTGCCTGAAGCAGGGAGCAACGGGGGGTTATTAGGTTCCTGACAGGGCCTACATTTGCTACAGACACTTCAATTCACCTACAGGGAACCATGCCTTAATTAGGCTGCTGTGTGACATTAGGTTCCTGACTGGGTCTTACTTGGCTACAGCTGCTTCAATTAGCCTGTAGTAGCCTTCCCTAGTCTCCAGGGAGCCACCCTTAAATAGACTATATCTCCCCTCTAGCACTCTCCCAGTGCTCTCTGGCCCTGCTGTATCACACATCTCCCTCTCCCGCCCCGCCCCCTGGGTTGGGCTACTTGGGACGAGAGACAGTGTTGTCGTGACAGGCCATCCCCATTGCCATGTTGGCTTCCGGCTCTATGCTGGATCAGGAAGTGGAAAGGTTCTAGGGATAGGAACCATCTAGTCACTCGTGCATTCCTCTCCTTGTTTGTGTGCATCCATTGGAGTGGGGCATGGTCCGTCACAAGGGTGAACCGCTGCCCAGGCAGGTAATACCATAGCGTCCCCATGGCCCATTTAACCGCTAGGCACTCCTTTTCTACTACGGCGTACCGTTGCTCCCTGGGCAGGAGCTTCTGGCTGAGGTAAAGGATTGGGTGCTCCTCTGTGACGAACTGGGACTGTTCTTACGGTGGGCTTTGAATGCTGACAGGGGAGTGTGGCTAGGATAGTCTGCATTGGGGGATGGGAGACTGGCCGAGGGAGAATACCTGAGCATGTAACATGAGAACCCAGGAAGGGGTTAGAGGCCAGGTGACACCTTTGCCCGGGAAACTGAACAAAGGCTGTGGGAGGGGTCGCTGAAGGCAGAGTTTCAGGAGCTGGCTAGTGACCATGGCTGGGAGGCAGACGGGGCTCTGACCTCCCAAGGGGGCTAGGGTGCCCGGGGACCCCAAGATGGACCTAACTGAGGGGGTCCTGTTGTCTGCGCCTGCAAGACCTGTCTTGGACTGTATTCCTGTCGTCTAAATAAACCTTCTGCTTTACTGGCTGGCTGAGAGTCATGGTGAATCGCAGGACGCCGGGGGTGCAGGGCCCTGAGTCCCCCCATACTCCGTGACATCCTCATCCTCCACCATCTGTGAAAGGACCGCCCCAAGTTCTACCTCCTAGATGTCTGTTTGTAGAATTAATTTCTCCTTGAAATCTGGGGCTGTGAGCACCGGATGACTGCAAAGGGCTGTCCTTAGGTCTGTGAAAGCTTCATCCACTGCCTTGGTCCACTTAACTATCTCTGGCCCCCGAGCTCTTATCAGGTCCATCAGAGGCGCTGCCCTCGTGGCGAAGTGAGGGATGAACCGGCAATAGTACCCCACTATCCCTAAAAACTTTCTGACTTGCTTCTTGCGGATCGGGATGAGCCATTCCTGTATTGCCTCCACTTTGTTCCATTGGGGTTTCATCAGGCCCCTTTCAACTACATACCCGAGGTATCTGGCCTTGGCTAGCCCTATTGCACATTTGGAAGGTGCTCAACCCTGGAGGACCTTCTCTCCCCAATGAGGATGGATTTATGGCCCAGGACAGGCAGACCGAACAGACTTCCTGGCACCCCACCCCACCCCCAGGAAACATGCAAAGCAGGGCAAATCCTGGCAGCCCCACCACAGACATGTCTGACAACGACTCCAGGTTGTGCCTGTCAACGTGGCACATGCCTGCGAGAGCTGGGAAGGGGCCTCTGACTTCCGGCAACGGGCCAGGCACCAGGCTGACGTTACCTGATCAGCAGTGAGTACAGAGCCGGGATTTTGCTCCCCTTTATCCCACCGAGCTTCCCCTACAGTGAACCCAAGTTCTGCCCGTGTTCAGGACATGCAGCTTCCCTGTCGCTGCCCCGGTCTCCCCAACACGGTCTTCTGGCTTGTGGGGGTGTTTGGACCCCCAGAGCAGAACTCCCCCAGAAATAGGGGTCTGTCTCTGCTCCATGGCCCCACTAAGGAGCTCCCTGCCCCTGGCTAGGCCGGTCTCACATGCAGACACCCTCGTTCCAGAGGGGATGGGCCAGCAGCGGAGCCTCCTTCCAGAGCCACAGCCTGTGTGTGCCGGCTGGCTGGCCCTCCCCACACTAGTCCTTGCTGAAATGCCAAGTGCCCCTGGCAGGGCAGCATCTGGGATTGGCCCCTGGCCGGCAGCTCAGACACGGTCAAACTCCCTTCCAACACACAACACAACCTGGGGTCAGGATGCTTGGCCCAGGCCTGGCCCAGGCGGTGACAGAAACAGTTCACCCCCTTCCTCTCCATTCTCCATGCCTGGGCCCGTCTCTCCAGCTGGCCGCTGCCCAGGACCATTGGGTTTTTTTTGGAATTACTCAACAAAGCCCTTGCAAGTTCCCCAGGCATTCACTGGGCGAGAGCCAATTCTCGGCTGTCTCTGGCCTGGACCCACAAGCAGATGGCGTTCTCCAGAGTGCAGGCTGAGCTGGGTGCCCTGGATTTACCGCCTGTGCCATCGCCCGGCTCTGCAAACATCGCCTTGCCAGTGCTAGTCTTTGGGCCTCCGCCCTTGTGGGGGGCAGAGCGGGGGTCGCCAGGCAGTAAAACCCCTCTGGCTTGTGGGACCAGTTCCACAGCCGGATCGAGCTCTCCAGAACTCAGACTGGCCGGAGGTTAAACAGTAACTGAA
>NW_020664886.1:21116-37662 GCF_002925995.2 Terrapene triunguis | reverse complement strand
GTTATATCGGGGTAGAGGTGTACTATGTTTCATCAAACCTATGTTTTTATTAACATTATACATTTTTTAACGATTACTGTAATATAAAAACAAAAAATATATCTAGGTTTAAAGAACTGACCTACTTCAACGATTTTTGATAAGGGGTGCGAGAACATCTTTTGAGAACCAAAGGGGTGCAGGCTGCAGTAAAGGTTAAGAACCACTGATCTAGGTGGTGGGAGAAGGGGGTGTGATTGTTGCAGAGCCCTAGAGGGCCAGTGTGATGCCATCTGCACAGAGAATGGCCGACACCCTGTCTCCTGGCAACTGATGGCCTGGGCCCCTCCCCTGCAAATGCCAACTGAAGGTGTTGGAGAACAAAGAGTTCAGGTGATCTCCTGGCCCAGGGAGAGACAAAGGCCAGAGGAGGGGCTAGAGGGGGACTGAGGCTTGGCTAGGGGAAACGAGTCAGGCTCCGGTCGGGGACTCAGGGGGAAAATGGCTCCAGGGCTCTGGGCTCTGGATGCCCTCCTCCAAGATGGACTTTGCTGAGAGTCCCTGATTCCTGTGCTAACAAAATCTGTTCTACCCTGTGTTCCTGTCGCCTAATAAACCTTCTGTTTTATAGCGCTGGCTGAGAGTCACTGCTGACGGCGAGTTTGGGGTGCAGGCCCTTCGGGAGCTCACAGTGAGAACAGGGGTGCTGAATGCTCCGAGGTCGGTCGCAGGAGGCGTCGAAGCCAAGGAGGCTTCCCCTAGCAGTGTGTGCCCTGAGAGGAGTCACGCTAAAGAGGGTCCTGCCTGGGTTTGATTCCAGAGCCCCGAGCCTGTGGCTTCCATGTGGCTTCCGTGACACCCACAACATTTGGTCATACAACAATATTTCCAATACCGACTTTTAAAAAATAAAACTGTTATTCTTAGTAACCCTAACTATCAGAATTTGGTCAGACAAAGTACTCCAATTTATACCACCCCCAACCTTACAGCTCAAGCAATTGTAAAAAAAGAAAGAATTCACATTTAATTGAAATTAGCAATAACAGGAACAAAGCAAATCAAGCATTAATTAAAATTTTAAATAGTGGTCATTCACAAAACAGTACACCTGAAAAAATGGGAATTGGATAAAAAGGATAAATTATTGGCCATTATATCCTTACTGTGTGCAACATCTTTGCCTTATGTTGTATGGAAGGAAAGCTTAAAGCAATACGTGCACAAAGGGTTAGAGTCATAGACTTTAAGGTCAGAAGGGACCATTATGATGGTCTAGTCTGACCTCCTGCACAACGCAGGCCACAGAATCTCACCTGCTCACTCCTGTAATAAACCCCTAACCTATGTCTGAGCTACTGAAGTCCTCAAATCATGGTTTAAAGACTTCAAGATGCAGAGAATCCTCCAGCAAGTGACCCGTGCCCCACGCTGCGGAGGAAGGCGAAAAACCCTTTACCGCATGTGCTTCCTATTCCGTTACCTCTGTGGTCAACTGTCACAACACCAGCAACAACCAAAAAGAATTAAAAAAAAGAATACAAGAATGTTAATACTTATAAGGTAATGCAAAGCATAAGTCCACATCAAGTTCCAAAAGCAGCCCATAACTATGTACCACTTCCTAACTGTCAGAGTGGTTAGGCGCTGGAATACATTGCCAAGGGAGGTTGTGGAATCTCCATCACTGGAGATTTTTAAGAGCAGGTTAGACAAATACCCTGTCAGGGATGGTCTAGAGATGGTGCTGGACCTGCCAGGAGTGCAGGGGACTGGACTAGATGACCTCTTGAGATCCCTTCCAGTCCTAGGATTCTATGATTCTATAACATTTGAATGTTCTATCAAGTATATATGTATGTTATTGTCTTAATCATTGTTATATTCTGTCATATGTATGTGACAGGGCACTTATAATCTAATCATCCCTTGATAATGAGATAACATTAAGTTGGTAACCTAAAAATAACCGGATCCCCTAAAATTCTAAGAAAAGAGGCAGAAACTGGTAATATTGAGAAAGTAAAAGTGGGAAAGTTAAATTTAAATCATAAAAATGCTGTAACAACAAAATGTGCTTATAACACGTGCCTTAAACCGCAAGACAAAGGCGGTACATCGACCTACCCAGCCTATAGAATTTGGGGTCCCTCGTGTCTCCAGGGAACATAGACCAATAAGAAAGAGAGGGACAATGCTGTCATGTACATGTGCAGAATGTAGGTATAGACAGAGTCACAGTATCAAAAAGGATGCCCAAAGTAGGCAAATTGAGCTTCCTATGGGAAACTCCAGCAGGAACCACTCCCATATTAACAATCAATCCATGCGAGGACCGACAGACTTTGAGAGGGCCGACAGACTCTAACACCGCCTAGGAGGATGGAATTATGTCTATAGTTATAATTAGTGCATGGCACATATCTTGATTTGGAATTAGATGTGCCGTAACTTTTATGATTTTATTGCCAACGTTAATAAAATGGCTAAAAACTAGATGCTCTTGTAATTGTATGTGTTACTTGCCTATGGTTTCCTGGGTTCCTATGGGCTCCCGATGTAGAACAAACAGAGATTACTCTGTTGAACTTAAAACTGTAGCCACCACAGCTAAGCTCAGGGAAACATGATCAACGTAAAATAGAAATAAAAGGCTACGCAGGGTCAGACAATGCCTGGTTCAAATCCTGTTTAGTTTTTAGAACTAAGACTGCAAATTAATTTTATTTCTTAGGTGACCAACTTTGATCTCTACACTCGCTACTTGTAAGCACTTATCATCTGACTTTCTGGAGTTAATAAATCTGGTTTATATTTTACCTAAAACAGTGTGTTTTGGTTGAAGAGCTTGGGGAATCTGCTCAGTGTACTCAAGCTGGTGCATGTCCTCTCCACCTCGAGGGAGGAATGGACGGGGTTATAAATTTACACTGGCCAGGCTTCTGACTAGGGCAGGATGGTACAGCCCTGGGATCCAAGGATGGAGAGCTGGGGGACTTGGCTGGATCCTCTCTTTTGTTGGTTCATGAGTGGCTGGGAGAAGAATTCGTGTAACTTGGAGACAATGGGACAGGTCCCAGCGGGTGCCAGTTGGCCCTGACATCAGTGGAGCTGCTCCAGCTGGGAATCCTCTCTCCAAGGTCACCCCGGGGTAGGGAGAGGTTCTAGCGGGGAGCTTAGAGTGTGCTCGGGGTGGGGGTTCTAGACTGGAGTTCAACACTTGCTCGGGGAAGTGGCAGAGGTTCTAGACTGAAGCACAGAGGTGGCTAAGAAGTGAGGGGGTTCTAGATTGAAGTGTGGAGCAGAGTCAGGACAGGGTGTGGGTTCTAGATTTGAGCCAGGTGCACATTCTGGATGGGGCAGAGGTTCTACATAGGAGCCGCTGGGGGTTCTAGAACGGAACCAGGCCCACACTCAGGAGGGGCAGGGGTTCCAGACTGGCAGCTGTTACACACTCAGGGGGTTCTAGATTGGAGCCTGGCACACACATGTGGGTTCCATACTGGTGCTCAGCAGGGGAATATTTTCCTTCTGGAAAGCACACCACACCCTGCAGGGACTGGCAGAAAGGCAGCACCGCCTTTGCCAAACCAGCCGGTGTTTTGCTAGGATCCAGGACTTACGGAGGTTTGGGGTCGGTCCAGGACAGAGAAATGTAACCAAGAGCCCCATGCCAGCAGCATCTCCGCCCCCTACAGCCTCCTAGGGACATTGGGATGAAGGTTTGGCTTGTGATGGTCCTGTTCAAAGGCGTTGCTGTTTGGAACCGGAAAGTCTGCTTCCCAGGTGAGAGGAAACTGAGGCACGCCTCATCCATGGTTCCACACCTGGCCCTAAGGGGGCACGACGAGATGGCCTGCACTAAGACCGGGCTGCTTCTCTCCAGTGCCCGGTTGGCCAAGGGGGCTCGGCACACAGGGATCAGGCCCAAAACAGGCACACTATTGTTCTAACGCAGGGTTAATGGGGGCGGGTTCTAGATGCCAGGAGGGGTAAGAGCAGAGGATGGACCAGCTTGGATCACATTTGGGGCCAGGCTCCCAGACACCCCCCTGTCCTTCAGCGGCTCCCAGTGCTGTCCAGCGAGTGACGGCTCCATAGCAACGGGACTGAAGGCACAGCCGGGGGGTGGGTGTTTGGGGTCACACAGCCATCCGGGCATGGGAGGGACCCACTGAATGTCTAATACTCCTGAGGAGACCACCTGTCTGCCCGCCCCTTCTCCTCCCAAGTGGGGCCCCCGGGGACTATGGGGCAGGGCAGTTCATGCCCCTTGGTGGCTGTGCTGGTGCCTGGGCTCTGCGGGTGGGCGCCCTGGGAAGGGGGTTCATAGCCCAGCCTGGGTTAGTGGGAGGCTCCCCTCTGGGCCCCAAGCTTCCAACGGCCCCAGCCCAAGCTTCCCCTGCTGGTGCAACCGCGGCTTGAGAAATAAACGACCCTTGCGGCCATGGTGGTGGAACAAGAGCCGTGGGGCCGGCAGGCTCCACCCCTGAGGGACCAGCCGCTGGTGGCCTTGTCTGTGTCAGGGAGTGGGGAGCAGGCCAGGGCCTCCCTCCTGATCCCCTCACCCTTCCTCTGGGGACAAAGTGACCCCCAGGAGAATGTGGCTGGGATCCGGGTGAGAAGGAGGGACCAGGGCGAAGTGAGGATGCCCAGTGGGCTGGACAAGAGGGGGTAGAGCAGCACAGTGATGGGGTCTCCGTGGGGATGCGGAGAAGGTATTTCTGGCAGTTTGGGGGAGAGCAGGAGGCTGGGGGCAGAGTAGGGGGCATGGAGGAGAGCAGGAAATGTGGGTGTTGCTCGGTCTGCCCTGCAGTCCCTCAGCTTGGTCCCTGGCTCCCAGCCTGGACGCCCCTTCCCAGGAGAGGAGCTGTGACCCCTGAGGATCCCTTCCCCCGGCCAGCCGGAGCAAGGCCCCAGGGCGCTCGAGTCCCTGTGGAGCCAGATGCGCAGGGGCCAGCGGGAGGAATCGGGGCTGGGGCGGCTCCCCGGAGGATGGGGTGATTCCCTGTTGCTGTTGCTCCATGTTGCTCTCGCTCTGGCTGTGTCCAAGGCCTGGGCTGGATGCAGGGGAGGCAGGACTGGGATGCAGAAGTCCGGCTGGATGGTCCCAGCCCTGTCCTGGCTGTGAACCCAGAGCTGAGAGCAGGATGCTGGCTGGGCTCCCCTCCAGCCCGCCACACTCCAGGAGCTCCCGGTACCATCCCTGCCAATGACAGCCTCGTGGGGACAGTGTCTTGAGGGAGGCACTGAACCTCTAACCACCGGGAAGCCATTGGGCTGCGTGTCGCATCTGCACCCAACCGGTGCCCCCACCCCAGGGAGACTGTGGGTGGGAGCTGGGCCCCAGCTGGGACAATGGGGCAGGGAGGTTCATGTCACCTGTTGCCAGGGCTGGGGCCTGTCCTGGGGGGGGTGCTCGTCCTGACAAAGGGATTCATGGCCCAGCCTGGCTGGTTGAGACGCCCCCTCGCCGCACCGTGCCCGGCACAGGGCGGTCCCATTGGCCGAGCTCCCCCCGCTGTCGCAAATGCAGCTTGGGAAGTAAACGGCCCTTGCGGTGGTGACGGTGGTACAAGAGCTGTGTGGCCGGGAGGCCTCGCTCCTGAGCCTTACGCCAACCCCTCGCCTCAGCCCTGGCCGAGCTTCCCCTGTGGCCTAACCTTGGTTTGAGAAAGAAACGGCCCTTGTGGCCGTGCTGGTGGCGCAAGAGCCGTGGGGCCGGCAGCCTCCAGCCCCTGAGGGACCAGACTCTGGTTACCTTTGTTAGAAGGTGTCACGGAGTGTGGGGGAGACAAGGCCCTGCACCCCCGGCTTTGTTAGAGGGCTTATTTCTTCACCCTCCCACTTCCCTGGTCCTTCTCACATGAACAGAGAGCGACAATACCCGAAGTCTGAAGGTGCAAACAATTCAATGTTTATTGGGGTGAACTTCCAGCAAGCTTAAATCCAAGTTCCTTTTTCCTTATTTTTGAATCCCAACTTACTTCCTGTTTGCCCCTAGTTTATATAGTAATATTCTCAGCTATACCTTAACCAGTCGTTTTACTGAAATCTATCTAACCAATCCTAACATATTGTAACATAATTCTCTAACCAATTATATCCCACCACTTTAATTAACTTACACCTAGCAAAATTAATTACACACCAGACAGAAACACTTAGAGAACCAGACAGATTAACAATAGAAAAGTGGGGGCCATAAAGATAAAACATACAGAAATGCGAGTTTCACAACCACAACCACTGATAAGTGATTTCTTGCCAGACAGGATGTTATCAAAGTAAGTTTTCTTTAACCATCTTTATCTGGTGGTGATGGGCACTATCAGGACAGGATTGTATTCCTAACAGCCCAACACCACCTTATTTCAATGTGACTGGTTTGGGATGTGAGGATGTGACCGTTCGCTTCCCAGCTTATGGCTGCCTCTGCGGCTTAGCCAAACCAGGCCTCAGACTATCCTGGTGAGAGAAGGCCCAGACACAGGCAGACTGTGATTTTGATTCTTGTTTTATACCCCTGTAACTAGCTAAGTGATAAAAATACACCTAAGTTCTTAAAGTCTAGGCCTTTATAGGCAGGCCTGCATATCTATAGCCTAACAACCTTGTCTGTGGCAGGGAGTGGGGAGCGGGCGAGGGCCTCCCTCCCAAGTCTCTCATTCTTTCTGTGGGGGTAAAGGGACCTCTCTGCCCCTGGCCCCCTCCTAGGGTGACCAGATAGCAAGTATGAAAAATCGGGACAGGGGGCGGTGGGTAATAGGCGCCTATATACGAAAAATCCCCCAAAATTGGGACTGTCCCTATAAAATCAGGACATCTGCTCACCCGACCCCCTCCAGAGGAATCCAGCTGGAACAGTCTTTGGCCTGGGTCAGAACCAGGGAACAAGTGACGGGCGTCTCACACAGCACGTACCCGTCTGAACCAACCCCAGGATCATAAACAGAAGCTGGTCTATTGGGCCAGGTGCTGATGGGCCGGCTGCTGTCCCGGCCGCCGTGCCAGGGGCTGAGTCGGGGCCTCCTATACTACAGGCACAAGCTGCTGTCACTTGGGAGCCAGCCCGGGAAGAGGTTTTCTGGGCAGAGCTGGATGAAGATGTCCTGGCATCCAACCTCTGGGCAGAGATGCCAGGGGCCGGGACCATGGGAGCTTTATTGGCCTCCGTTGCCCAGCAGAGAATCAGCAACTTCATCACATGTTTAATGAACAGAGTGTGACGGAAACTTCTCATGACACTACCCCGATTGCACCCCCTGCCCCAGGGACCCCCAACCCAACTGCACCTCTCCTGCCCTAGGCACTCCCAACCCGACTGCACCCCTCCTGCCCTAGGGACCCCCAATCTGACTGCACCCCTCCTGCCCCAGGGACCCCCAACCCGACTGCACCCTCTGCCCTGGAACCAGCAACCCCACTGCACCTGCTGCCTGGAGACACCCAACCTGATGGAACACCTGCCCTGAGACCCCCCCAACCTGATGCTGCCCCCTGCTCTGGGACCCCCACCCAACGGTGAGTCCTGCCCATGGACTTCTGCCTCAGGTGCATCTTCTTCCCCAGGACCACCACCACAATTTCACCCCCCTGCCTGGAGACCCCCTCCCCCCGACTGTGCCCCCTGCCCCAGGAACTCTATCCCCACGCAGACTCTGACCCCTGCCTGGGACCCGCTCCTCAACTACAGTCCCTTCCCCAGGATCCCCCAACCTCACTGTGCCCTGCCCCTGGACCCTCATCCCCAACAGGGCCACACCGTCAGGTGGCATCCAGCAGGCTCAGGGAGCAGCCCCCACCCCCGCATCCGGACCCATAACCCTCTCCCCTGCCCCAGTTCCTCAGGGTTTGATAACCTCCCTTTGCACCAGTGAGGGGGCACTGGGTCTTGTGAGCCATGGTGACAAAGATGGCTGCCTCCTCCCCCTGTGGGGGACAGACTGTGTGGGGCCCACATAGGGGGCTCCGTCAACCCCCAGATGACACAGGATCAGCCCCACAGCAGGATGGGGGGGCAAGGGGGATATGCTATAATAATGGCTTGAAGCCCAGGGTGACAGAGCCCCCAGATTGGCCTCAGCCTGAACCCCCATCCCTGACTCCTTGGTCCCCAAGCAGGTCAGCCCGTCCCCCCACTGGCTGGACTCTGGACATCAGTGCAGCCAGGCGGGAGACACTGGGCCAGTCAGCCCCAAAGCGTTTGGGGTCAGGCTGAGGCCTCTTCAGCCCCACAGGTCTGTGACTAGCCTGTCTGGCGTTGGCAGAGCCCCTGTGGGTGCTGTGGCCAGGGGGGTTCGGAGGCTGATATTGCTGTGGGTCCCATGGAGGCTGGACATTGCTAACAGCCCGGAAATCAAAGCAGTGTGAGCCAGTGGGATTCCCACGCGCCGCAGGGACGGACGCACCGGCAAGGGCTTTGGCCACAAGCGGGTTGGTAACCGTGCTGCCAGAGGGGCCCCAGTACTGGCACCCCTACCAACTAGGGCTGGTTCCAGGACAGCGAGAGGAATGGGGCCACTCTGTCCATCACTGGCAATTTTAAAACAAAGATTGGATGTTTTTCTAAAAGATCTACTCTAGGAATTGTTTTGGGGACGTTCCCTGGCCTGTGCTGTACAGGGCTCAGCCTAGGTCACTCCAGTCCCTTCTGGCCTCGGGGTCTATGACTCTACATGCAGAGACAGATGGAAAGCGGCATGGCCACTCCACGGGAAACGTGACATTTCCGGAATCTGTTGTCAGTCCGAATGCGAATGAAAAGCCGGGGTTTCAAACTTGTCTTGGAATGGACATGCTGAAAAATGTCAAAGCAGGAGCAGTGAAACCTTTGCATAATGTCAGATTGTCTCAAGAACGGCACAGAAATTCATTTCTATATAATCAAAATCCTTCTCATAATTATACTGCAATTTCAACTACAGATATCGCAGCAATTAAAATTAACAAAATCATAGAATCATAGGACTGGAAAGGACCTCAGAAGGTCATCAACTCCAGTCCCCTGCACTCATGGCAGTATCAAGCACCATCTAGACCATCCCTGACAGGTGTTTGTCTAACCTGCTCTTAAAAATCTTCAATGATGGAGATTCCACAACATCCTTAGGCAAGCTATTCTAGTGCTTAACCACCCTGACAGTTAGGAAGTGTTTCCTAATGTCCAACCTAAACCGCCATTGCTGCAATTTAAGCCCATTGCTTCTTGTCCTGTCCTCAGAGGTTAAGGGGAACAATTTTTCTCCCTCCTCCTTGTAACAACCTTTTAGGTACTTGAAAACTGTTATCATGTCCCCTTTCAGTCTTCTCTTTTCCAGACTAAACAAACCCAGTTATTTTCAATCTTCCCTCATAGGTCATGTTTTCTAGACCTTTCATCATTTTTGTTGCTCTTCTCTGGACTTTTTCCAATTTGTCCACATCTTTCCTGAAATGTGGCGCCCAGAACTGGACCCAATACTCCAGTTGAGGCCTAATCAGCGTGGAGTAGAGCGGAAGAATTACTTCTCGTGTCTTGCTTACAACACTTCTGCTAATATATCCCAGAATGATGTTTGCTTTTTTTGCAACAGTGTTACACTGACGACTCATATTTAGCTTGTGGTCCACTATGACCCCCAGATCCCTTTCCGCAGTATTCCTTCCTAGGCAGTCATTTCCCAGTTTGTTGTGTGCAACTGATTGTTTTTTCCTAAGTGGAGTACTTTGCATTTGTCCTTATTAGATTTCATCCTATTTACCTCAGACCATTTCTCCAGTTTCTCCAGATCATTTTGAATTTTAATGCTGTCCTCCAAAGACCTTGCAACCCCTCCCAGATTGGTATCATCTGCAAACTTTATAAGTGTTCTCTCTATGCCATTATCTAAATCAGTGATGAAGATATTGAACAGAACCGGACTCAGAACTGATCCCTGTGGAACCCCACTTGATATGCCCTTCCAGCATGACTGTGAACCACTGATAATTACTCTCTGGGGACGGTTTTCCAACCAGTTATGCACGCACCTTATAGTAGCTCCATATAGGTTGTATTTTCCTAGTTTGTTAATGAGAAGGTCATGCGAGACTGTATTAAAAGCATTACTAAAGTCTAGATATACCACATCTACAGCTTCCCCCCATACACAAGGCTTGTTACCATATCAAAGAAAGCTATCAGGTTGGTTTGACAGGACTATTACTTGTCACTTTATTATCTTCTAGATGTTTGCAAATGGATTTCTTAATTATTTGCTCCATTATCTTTCCTGGTACAGAAGTTAAGCTGACTGGTCTGTAATTGCCCGGGTTGCCCTTATTTCCCTTGTTATAGTTTGGCACTATATGTGCCCTTTCCCAGTCTTCTGGAATCTCTTCTGTCTTCCATGACTTTTTAAAGATGATAGCTAATGGCTCAGATATCTCCTCAGTCAGCTCCTTGAGTATCCTGGATGCATTTCATCAGGCCCTGGTGACTTGAAGACATCTAACCTGTCTAAAACAATGAGGAGACCTGTGGCACCTTAAAGACTAACAGAGCCCTTAAACTGTCCAGTGTGAAACTGGGGTCTGGACTGGAGGTGCTGCTCTGTGAGCTTCCATCGTCTGATCCAGCCAGTGTGGGGCTGGCAGGGAACGTGCAAACTAGGGTCTGCTCCTTGCATTAGTCACATGTCTTTCTCCTGTTCACCAGCAGATGGCAGCAGGTGGCCAGGTTAATTAATAGAAGCTCGGAGCCTCACTCTGCCGCTGTTGGGGTTGACTTCAGATTCACCCCTAACAGGGCCCAGAATCTGGGGTCAGAACCTGGCCCATTGGGCCCCGCTGCAGTTAAAGGCCTCAGCATTTCTGGGGTGAATAATCTGCAAAAACAAACCAGCTCAGGGCCAGTTTGTAGAGAACGACAGTGAAGACCCCCCCCCCGCTTAGTGCTGGCGTCGTTGTGTGGGAATTTACCAGGTATGGTTCAGCTGAGCCGCACCCATTCACACCAGCTGGGCTAACGAAGTTTATGGGCAGTTCATTTCCTTGGGTTTCTTGCAAATCTCCCCTCAGCTCCCCCAGGTCCCACAGCCCAGCTCAGCAGGCCCTGGCCGCACGCGAGTCCCTTTGCTCCCCCGACACCATCTCCTTGTGTCCCATCTCTGCCTGCCCAGCCGAGCCCAGTCTGCCCTCCCCAGCCTGCGCCTCACTCAGGGGTGGAGGTCCTCTGGGGCCCCACAGTCCAGGAGCTGGGGGAGGATGCAGGAGCAGGGCTGGGACTGATGTGGAGTCAGCAGGGGGCACGTTTTGGGGGGGTCACAAATGCGGGGCATGGATGTGGGGGTAGGTGGAGCAGAACTAAAACTTCCCCCTCATCTCCAGCTGCACTGCTTTGGCCTCCTGGCCCCGACTCTCACAGACCTGCACTGCTCTGGCCCCCCCTTTCCATCCAGGGGGAGCCTGGAGCCCCCTACCTTGGCCTGGGGCAGCAGCAATGGAGAGGAATTGTGGGACAATGGGGAGGGAGTGAGATGGGGGTCTGAGCTGGCTCCATCTCCCTTCCCTCAAATCCATCACATGAGGGGAAAGGGCCCGTCTTCCCCCCTTTTGGATCTACTCCATCAGCACGTCGGAGCGCACGGAGCAAAGAGCCCTTTGAGGATGGGCCCTTGTTCACTGAGGGATCGTAGAAAAACGGCAGTTTTGGAAACCCAGTTCCTGGGCAAAGCTGCAGCCGTTGAACTGGGTGTTTCAGAACCGAGCTGCTGGGATGGTCCCTTCCGCTGAATAAAGGTCCTGGCGCCAGAGCATGGCCCAGTGGGGTGAAGGTTGACCAAGGGGGAGAGATCCCACCCTGCACCAACCTCCACACCTGAGCGCTGCTCCAGAGCCCCCCACATCCCTCTTCATACCCCCCCCCGCCCCCATTCCCCAGCTCGGCTTCTACAAAGTTACAAGCATCAGAGCATGTGGCTGAGTCTGGGCTGCACAGCTGGAGCGGGGCAGTTTATCAATGGCAGGGGCCAGGGCCAGATGTCAGCCTCAGGAGGATTTGCCTCTCCCCGCACATCTGGGTGGGTGGAACAGAAACAATGGGCAGCCGGGCAGCTGTGAAACCCCCTTGTTAGCCGGTGGCTCTGGGGGGTGGCCCACCTGGCAACTCCGTAACGGGAGAGCAGTTGGTGGTCAGACTCCAATAGATGGACAAGGGTGCTCAGAGTCTGGCACACAAAAGGGGGCAGACAGTGGGGCTCAGACCCTCCGAGAGGGACAGGGGGCCTCCCATGTTTGAACACATGCACACAAAGGTAGGGAGAGAGGATCAGACCCCCCCCCAGATCTTGGCAGACAGCCCCTATTCTCCCCCAGTCCCTCAAACCATGTCCCACTCCACCTGACCCCCCAACTCTCTCCTCCCCACAATCCCCCCTCCACTCCCTATTCCTGCCTACTTTTCCACCCCCTCACCCTCCCCTCCCAGTGAGGATTTGCACCTGTAATTTATTCTCTGTTCAGCTCTGCCTGGGTATTCGGCTGTGCTCAGATTTCATTTCTCCTGTGGCAGGGGCAGCACGTAGCAAAAAGATGCCTTGTTTAATTTCCGATTTCTGCCCTAGGTCGGGTTTGAACGCACGGTGCTAACTCTGTGTTATACTGGTCCATTGGCTGCTTTAGTCCATGCTGAGCTATTCACACACAGTGCAAAGTGTTCTGTGCATGAGCCTTAAAGCTGCTCGACCCGCGACTAACTGGAGATCCAAACTTTGGCTAATGGCACTTTAATTTGATTTCTCCCCAGAGGGAGAAGTGGGGCCGTGCCCTCGGCTGGGAGTGAGCCTCAAACGGCTGAGGCCCCGGCGCGATGGTCTGGGCCCCAGCTTCATCTATAGCCGCATGCAAAAAAAAAAAAAAAAGTTGCCAACAAAGTCAATTTTAAGCCAAGCTGTTTTTTTCAGAGGGGCTGTAACTTGGGGACCCCTTGATCAAATGGGACCAAATTTGGATCAGAAATCAAACTCCCTGTCCTCATGAGACACACCAAGTTTCAAGGCAATCAGAGTAACCGTGTGGATTTTAGCATACTTAGAGTCGAGCTTTAGACAGAAAGCTGGTCTGAGCCTTCATGAGAGCAGAGCATCTCGTTTGTCTGTTCCTCTATCTCTCTGCTTCCCTCACAGGCTCAGTCTCCCCCCACTGAACCTTCCCCTTTATTTACAAGGGGAGATCGTACTCCTCGTGCACCACGGCCGGACGAAGGGACAAGAAGCTCTGGTGCGCAACCACCAGCAGCTACGACAGGGACGGCCGGTGGAGGTTCTGCTCTCTGACGGGTGAGGCCTGGCTGCCTTCGCCTCTTGCTCCGTTCCCCTGCCCGGCACAGCAGCCATTCCGCTGGGCCCTAAGGCCAGGGAAGCCGGCCCATCTGCTGCAAGGAAACGTCCCAGCTCCAAATCCACTGGCCAGACTTTTCTGAGACCATAACTTCCAGCTGGAGCAAGGTGCCTTGGGAAACGCTCCTTAGACACCTGCCTGCGTCTCTGTGAGCCTAAAGACCTTTGAAAATTTAGCCCCAGGCACCTAATACCCGGATTTTCAAAGATATTTAGCGGTTGCTGCCTTGGTGTTGCGAGGCTAACTGATTTAAGAGCCTAAATGTCATTTTCAAAATGCATTAAGTCCTTAGGAACCAAAATCTGACAATCAATGTGAGTTTCATCTACTAAGTGCCTAAATACCTTTGGAAAAAGAGATTTAGTCTCTCACCACAGTTGGCTTTGCAACGCTGAGTGCAGCAACACCTGACTGCCTTTAAAAATCTGGGTCTAGATGACTTGGAGAATGGGACTTACACACCTAAGATGCTGTGGGTACATCTACACAGCAAAAAAACAAAAAAACAAAAAAACAAAAAACACAGCAGCAAGTCTCAGAACCTGGGTCAACTGACTCAGTGGCTTCCTTTCTAACCCTGGGTAAGTCACTGCCCCATCCTGTGCCTCAGTTTCCCCTCCCAGTCTTTGTCAAACCTGATTTGATTGTGAGCTTTGACTCTCTCTCCCTGTGTGTCTGGGCAGCGCCTGGCACAGTGGGGCCCTGATCTTGGCTGGTGACGGAGCTGAGTGAGTTTCCTGGTAAATAGTTTAGTTGCTGGAAAAAAAGCAGCATCAACTGACCCAAAACCATTTAATAAATTTGTGATTAGCTCACGAGAATGACTCTGGTACCGGGGCGCTCGCCAAGGCTGGGGGACACTCGAGGCCGCACTCTGGCTATTTCATTCCTGTTCACTTTCTCCACTTTTTTCAGGCTGATGAAAAATCTGAAACATGTTGGTTTGGGTGCGACCCAAAAGGAAACTTTTCCAAAACATTTTCAGAGCTGCCAGTGAACCAAAAAGCCATTGTCGGCCCTGCTGTGGGGGGAGAGGGAGGACAGTAATAATAAATCCTGAGATCAGAATGTGGGTCTGACTCCATTGTAGTCAGGGTTGCCTGCAAACTGATTCTAGAGTCACTGCACTCAGCATCTGGCCCCTTGTGCCGGGCTGCAGTTAAATCCCTGGGGTAGATAATCTGCGCTAACAAATCAGATCAAAGCCAGTTGGCATGGGACAGAGGAGTTGGGGGTCAGATCAATTCTTAAATGAGAATGGAGAACTCCCTGTGAGTGGCAGTGTAGCTGTCTCTGGGGATCGAGCTGGTTCCTTCCCCCACCCCCTCCACACACACATCCCTGCCCCAGTGTTACCTAGGCCAGATCCTCAGCTGCCATAAATTGGCATTGCTCCATGGGTTTCACTGGATCCGTGCTGCTTTACGCCAGCTGGGATCTGGCTACTGACCTCAATGGCCACTGCTGACTGTCACTTGCCTTTCCTTGCTCTCTCCCCGTTTCGCTCTCAGGTCCAGACTCTCTGCCCTGCACCTTCCCCTTTAAGTACAAGGGGAAATCGTCCTCGGCCTGCACCAGGGATGGAAGCGCCGACAAGCGGCTCTGGTGCGCGACCACCAGCGACTACCACAAGGACGGCAAATGGGAGTTCTGCACCCGGAAGGGTGAGTCCTTGTGTCTGTGCCATGCTAACTAGAGCGGGTCGCAGCGGAGAACGCCCAGACTCAGGACAGATCACCAGAGAACAGGGCAGACACCCCCAAACTGGTGGGCTATTCTCTCATTAGATTCACCAAGCCAGGAATAACAGAGCATGCCTGGATCACTAGGCTAGTTCTACCACAGAATACAGACAATCCCCTTGACATTCCAGCCCCTGTTTATCACCCAGGCAAACTGGACTTTATGATGTAAGCCAGTGGGTCTCAACGTTTCCAGGCTACTGTACCCCCTTCAGGAGTCTGACTGGTCTTGGGTACCCCCAAGATTCATCTCACTTAAAACTACTTGCTGACAAAATCAGATATAAAAATACATAAAGTGTCACAGCCACACTGTTACTAAAAAATGGCTTTGTTTCTTGCCATATAGTTATAACATAAGTCCATTGGAATATAAATACTGTACTTCCATTTCAGTGTACACAGTATAAACAAGTCATTGTATGACATTGTAGTTTGTACTGACTTTGCTGGTGCTTTTTACGTAGCCTAGTGCAGGGGTTCTCGACCTTGGGCCTCGGCTTGTTCAGGATAAGCCCCTGGCAGGCCGCGAGATACTTTGTTTACCTGAGCATTGGCAGGTACAGCCGCTTGCAGCTCCCAGTGGCCGCGATTCGCTGTTCCCGGCCAATGGGAGCCACGGAAAGCGGCACGGACTGGGCCACTGCAGGGCCAGCTCCCTCTTTGCCCTTGTGTCAGGGCCTCAGCCTGCAAACCCCAGCAGCCAGCCAGGAGCTGTCTCTCACTCCCCCAGACGCTGCTAGCAGCACTGCTCTGTCCAGGGTACTGGCAGTCCTTCTTCCCAGGGCTCCCAACAGAGAACTGCTGCCTCTACCCTGCAGCTCCCTTTTTATATGGGCCTGCTTTGCCCTGATTGGCTGTTCCCCTCAGCCCTTCTCTGATTGGCTGCCTCCTGTGCAGCCTCCCTAGGGCTGCTTTTAACCCCTTTCCTGCCAGTGTAGGGCAGATGCCCCATCAGAGGGGATCTCAGTCCAATAGCTCAAACTCTCCCTGTTCAGAGGTCAGCAGAGATGGCAGAAACATGTCCAAGGCTTCTCTTTTCTAGTTGAAGCAGGTTAATGAGCTGACCATTATCATCAACTAGCTTTGATGAGGAAGGCAGCAGTGCACACAGCTTGAGTTCCCATTGGTCAATGCCATGACTCATGCATCTGTTCAATCCAATTCATGCAGCCATTCAAACTACAACGCTGGTTTGCAGGTGGGTTTTCAATGTAAATCACATGTTTCAGATAGACCAAGACTGTGGTTCTCAGCCTACTTATCATTGTGGGCCGCGTGTGCAGCTCTCTGTGGGTTATGTGGGCCGCATCCCCACAATATATATACCACCTGTATGGCCCTGAGGATGTCACATGGGCCGCAGCTGTGTGCTGAGTGGGCCGCAAGCGAACCACAGGCCGCAGGTTGAGAACCACTGGAAGACAATAACATCCTCATTCTAGTAAACTTCATCTAACTGATAA
>NW_020664886.1:0-11116 GCF_002925995.2 Terrapene triunguis | reverse complement strand
GGGGAGATGGCAGGGCAGGGGGCACCGTCGGGGCAGGGGTTACTGTCAGGGGTTGGAGCAGCAGGCACAACTGGAGGGTTCGGGGACATGGGGGGATGCAGGGGATGGAAGGGGTGGGACATTTCTTCTTGCAAGGCCTGTGATTTTGCAGAGCCCCCCATCCTGAATGATTAACACCAATAAAGTGTCGGAGCATCCTGGGGTCTCGTGTCTCTGTCCCTGTGTCTGTCTCCCTCCTCTCTGTCCGTGTGTCTGGACTTTACACAGTGTGGGAGGCCCCCCAGTCTCCCTGGCAGTGACCCCTTCCTCGGGCCAGGCCTGGCCCCCACTTTTCGCCTGAGCCCAGACCCCTGACACAGAGTCACCCCCTTGGGAGTGAGGCTGGGCAGCCTTTGCCAGACACCCAGCTCGCTATGGATGAACCTGGCCAGGTGCTGCCATCTGCTGGTGATGTGAAGGTAGACACATGACAAATGGGCAGACCCCAGTTTGCATGTTTCCTGTCAGTCCCGGACTAGCTGGATCAGACGGGGTGGGGGGGAGCTCAGCAGGGGCTGAGAGAGGGTCGGGGCAGATCTGCCCTGTGTGCTCTGGGCGGGTCCATGAGATTGGCTGGCACGCACCGCACCACGAGTACTGCTGGGCAAAGCGCTCTGGCTCCAGCGCTGGGCGCACGCCCACCTGCAGTGGGACGTGTAGGTGCCCCATCACTCCGCGGGGACCTGCAGCTCCCCGGACTGACAGGACAAGGTTCCCGTCAGTGGTTGGAGGCTCTGAGGCGCTGCGCTGGGGATGGGGAACAGGGGGCAGGAGAACCGGTTTGATAGAAACCTGAGCCTGCCCTGGCTTGGTGAGTCGTACATGCCTGTTCGTTTCATCCAGCTTCTCTCCTTGAGCCAGATTCACCTGCTTCTTAACCAGGCCGGGATCCGCTGACATGGACAGGTGTGTGACAAAGGCCACGGCTAGGGTCAGGTGCCTGTCGCTAAAGCCCGAGCTTCATAAGACAATTCAGAGGAGAAGAAACAGGTTTCTGTTCCATTAAGGCGGCTCTAATCAAACACAAGAGAAACTCAATAAAGCTTTAAAATCTGGGCAATGCACAGTGTGGAAGCAGAAAAAGAACTGTCAGAAAAGAACTGCAATGCATGACAGTTTGTTAGCAAGAGTCAGGCTAACTGTAGCCCTGATAACGCGAGATTTGTAGAAGCGAGGATTATGTGAGGCGGGTGAGAAAGAACTGTGTGAGAAGTTATTGCGACCTTGTGTAGATAATATGGAATGTAGACTAAGAGTCTACATTAGTGAGCAAAACAAGATATCAGAATGACCTATGTATAAACAAAATGCAGTTGTTGCTCATTATTGTCTGTAACAAAAGGTATAAATGCTTGCTGTAATTGTTTACTGTTGAGAGAGACCTGCTTAGCTCTCTCCCTCTGCACAATTGTGAGAGTTAATAAAGCATCTGACTTGCTGTACCCAAACAAAAAGTGAGAACTCAGTTTTTCTCCGACAATTTGGGGGCTCGTCCGGGTCAACTGCTTGGAGAAAAACTGAGGGATTGTAGCAATCAGAACAAATTCTATTTAATGGAAAATTACAAGGATCGTCCAATCGCACAATTAGGAAGTGACAGGGAAAGACTTGAGCGTCCCTCCCCACCTTCCCATTGCCCACAAGGCTGCCCAAAACTCGCCTTTCACGGCCTTCGCCAACGGACACCCAAGAACAATCCATCCCCAGCTCCACCGAACCTGCAGGGAAGGCTGAACCGACAGGGACCTCTACTGGATCCGGGCACGAGAGTGGTGCCAGTGAATGAAGTTTGTGGCTGTGGGACGGACTGCTGTAACGCAGATACAAGCAGAGGGGTCACTGCTGAGGGGCTGCGTTAGTGGGGCAGTTCGGGGGACGTATTGCACAATCACTCACCTCCCAAAGTGCTCAGGCACCAGTACCGGCTGCTGAGAGCCCACTGAGCCCCCAGGAGGAGTTCAGACCGGGGGAACCAGAGAGCTTGGTTGGAGTCAGAAGACCAGCTCACTCAGGGGTGGAGATAAAGAAAGGAGTGTGAGGAAGTGGGAATTTTCTGTAGTAGTTTTGCGTGAGATGCCTGGCAGGGACGGACTTGGCTAGGAATTGCTACAAAACGGGGAGTGAAAAAAGTTAAAGAGCCACTCGTGGGGCAGAGTGGGAGGTTTGAGGCTGTGCAGGTCACGTGAGTGTCTGGGGTGGAATGAGCAGGTCATTAAAGGGCTGGCTGAAACCGACTCACACCGATGGAGACAATGGAACAGTTGACACCTAACAATGGGAAACTCCGGCAGGCGGAGCATTTCAACTCAGCTGGGGTCTGCAGTACGAGGACAATGGACCGAGGGGTGACAGGAGGCTAGAATACGACCTGGCTTTTGTAGAGGTCGGGGAGCTCCCCTGGGACTGGGCAACAAAGGGAGGAAGCCAAGTTGGTTTCTTTAGCGGCACGGCTTACGATAGCCCTGACTTGGCCGATTTGGACACTAGCGGAACATTTGCTCCTCTGGGCTAAGTTATGGACTTCCCAATGCTGGGTCCCGGCTGACTAATAAACCCCGCTCTGCTTGGAAGAGGCTGCCTGGTGTTGCTGCGAATAGTTACGGAGGGGCAACGGGCCCTGAAGAGGGAACAAGTCTCTGACCAGCCGTCTATCTCAGGAGGACTCGCTGAGCAGGAGGACAGGAGCCAGGGGCTCAGTCTTGGAAGCAGAGACCACAGGGCCTCCCCTGAAGGAAGAGTGGGACCCCTCCTGGGTCAGGCCCACTGCAGGGGCTTTGGAAAAGCTGGGGTGTAGCCCGAATCCTGTGGATCCGTAACAAGGAGCCTTCTGTTTAAGCCAACTGGCACCACAACACGCCATCTCAGGACACGCAGCGTCAGCATACCATCTGCCTTAGGAAGGCACCGGGGAGGGAGCTGGTATGGGAGGAGCTGGTGCGTGTTAGATGGTAGGAGACTGGCTTATTGCTCAATAATGATTAATGAACCTTATCCCCTGCCTTGCCGAGATCCTATTTTCCTGTTCTCAAAAAGTCTCCTCTCCCCCAGCGTTACGCTGTTATTCCTGATCAATCATTTCTTGGCTGGAGTTTGTTTTATGGACTTTACTGTCTCCTGTGTACAGGGCTTTACAGTCCTTGCCAACTAGTCGGATTGTCCTTGATTTCTCACGGGACAGCACTCCTGGGTCTGTGACCCTGAGTGGAGGCACCCAGAACAAGGAACCCAGGACCTAACCCACACTATGACCGTGGTGAAACTGCTGCAAATATTGGTGAGAGCAATGATCTGGGAGAGAAAATGCCACACACGTGATTCCAGAAGCTGGGGGTTTAAGAAAGTTGCATGAGGGAGTCGGTGACGCTGCCTAGAATTATCCCCTGCACTGATGAGGCACAAAGTGATTCAGGCTTTTCAGATTTTGTCTTGGTATAACTATGTTGGTTAGGGGCATGTGATTTTTTTTTAGTGATACGGTTGTGACACTTCCCAGGGACACTGCAGGTGTGAGGCACTTTTCAACCACTGGCCTTTAGCTTGTGTATGCCTAATGGGTGTCAGCTCCCTAATTTCACTGGCAGTCCAAGCACTCCCCTCTCAGCCTACACAGACCCGGCTGTCTCTCTGCAGGTTGGCAGTCAGCACACTCCGACCCTCGAGTCCTCCGAGCATCCCCCTGGAACGCCCAGCCCATGTTCCCCTGGATGCTCACGGTATTCACAGACTTGCTGGTCCCAAAAGAACAGTGCCCCCCCCCAGCTTACCAGTTCACCTCGCCGCTTATCACACAGCACGTCAGCATGTTTGTAGCGAAACCAAGTATACATTTATTGAACAAAGGGATGGAAATTCTACCAGTAGCAAGTATAGAAAACAGATGGTGACATATAAAATAAAATCACAATATGCATTCTAGACCCTAGACTTATTTAGGGAGATACTTTGATGAGCAACCCTCATATAAAGTCCCTCCACCATTTCACAGCCCTGCATGGCTGTGAGCTTCCATTTGTGGGACAAGTCGTGCCCCCATGACAGAAGACGCTGTGTGGTTTCTTGCATTACCTGGTAGACCAGGCTAATTCTTTGATCATAGTCAACCCCCTGTCGATTGTTTTGTTCCTCTAGGCAGAGGTGCCAAGTTTCCCAGTTCCCGGGGGGTGCTTGACCCCCCCCTCTGCCCAAGGCCCCATCCTCACTCCACCCAAGCCCCCACCCCCACCTCGCCTCTTCCAGCCCCCACTCCTTCCCCACCTCTCCCAGTGCCTCCTGAACACCACTGAATAGCTGATTGCAGCAGTCGGGAGGCGCTGGGAGGGAGGGGTAGGACTAGGAGCTGAGCGGCGGGGCTGCCGGTGGATGCTGAGCCAGCACCTATGCCTGTAGCTTCTCCCTCTTGTAAGTGTCACACTCTTTCGATGAGCATCAGGCTCACTGTGCAAACAGACCGCCACTGTGAAGCGGACCATACACAATGAGCAGACAGAGAGAGAAGCGTTAGTTACCTGCGCCGGAAAGCAACCGGTCCGAGACATGGTGACGTGTTTACCTTAAGAACATAATTTTCAGTACAGATACATGACGCCTTAAATATTATCCTTACACACATTTCACAATGATTATGATGACCACGGGGCCTCTGGCTCTCAGTAGAGACCTCACATGCAACCCTTTGGTGATTCATGATGCATATATCTGGCCCAGGAGATCCCTGTAAAAGTCTGTGCACCCCCACTCCCCAGGCCCTCTGCCAGCTGGCAACAAAGGGTCCCTGGGCTCCAATAGTTATAATGGTATAAACCCTAGTGTGGATGCCATTATATTGGGATAAAGGTGCCTTATACTGGTATAGTTTATTTGCCTTCCTGCATGGGAATAACCATCCCAGTATAAAGCACTGTATATTTATATAACTGTGTCCACACTGTGGGGGGGCTTGTGAGCCTCATAATCCAGATCCAAGGCTTTTGGGTCTAGACAAGGCCTGAGGGTGTTAGCCACCCTATTTCTACTTTGGGTGCCTAGAGGCTCTTGGAAAAATCCCAGGCTAGGTGACTAGCCTGAGGTCACACCAGAAATCGGTGGCAGAGCGTTTACAATCGGAAGCCCTTCTCTGCTTTGCTTACAGGGGAAACCCACTGGGGTTTCATGAGATTGCTGATTGCTTCCCGAATATCTTTGTTCCTCAAGCTGTAGATTAGCGGGTTGAAGAGAGGAGTTAGAACCGCATAGACCATCGCCACCACCCTGTCGTGGTATGAAGGTCGGCTTTGTGCCGGGCGGATGTACATAAAACCAGTGGTGCCGAAAAAGGCCAGTACCACTGTCAGGTGAGAGGCGCAGGTGGAGAAGGCCTTTCGCCGCCCTTCCGAGCCCTGGATCTTGATGATGACGCTCAGAATCTTCACATAAGAGAAGAGGATGAGGGTGGCCGGGCCGAGGATGACGAAGGAGTGGAGGGTGAAGTCTATGGTGGTGCTGGTGGACACATCAGCGCAGGCCAAGCTGAACAGCGAGGGGAAGTCGCAGAAGAGGTGCTCTATGCGGTGCGCCCCACAGAGGGGCAACGTGGAGAGCAGGATGATTTCTGGCACAGGCCACATAAAGCCACATGCCCAGCACCCTGCCGCTAGCCACAGGCAAATCTTGGGGGTCATGGCAGATGGGTAGTGCAAAGGCTTGCAGATGGCCAAGTATCGGTCGTAGGCCATTGCCGTGAGCAAACAGGCCTCTGTAATGCCCAACGCATGGAAGAAATACACCTGCAGGAGGCAACCCCTGTAGGAGATGGGCTTCCTGCTGTCCAGGAGGTTGGCCAGCATCTTGGGGATGGTCACTGTGGTGTACCACACCTCCAAGAAAGACAGGATGGCCACAAAATAATACATGGGGACATGAAGATGCGGGTTCGCCCGGATAAGCATTAGAATGGCAGCATTGCCCCCAAGAATGAGTAAGTAGGTGAACAACAGGAGGCTAAAGAGCAGGAGGTGAAAGCGCTCGATATCTGGGAACCCCACCAGGAAAAACTCCGCTTCCCATGTCTCGTTGGAGGCTTCCATGTCCCCCACTGGGCTGATCTGTAACGACAGCAAGGTAATAATAACAATACCTAGTGCTTTTCCTCAGTAGGACCCAGTTGTCCTGTGTTCTGGTCCCGCATGCTAGCTACTGGGGAAAAAACAACGTGGAAATAAGTTTTTGGCACCAGGTTAGAGCACAGTGCACAGGCGCCGGCTTCTTCTGGGCCCCCAGCGGGAGCTCTGCCACCACCCAACCCCTTCCCACAAGCTCCCACACCTGGCCCTCCTCTTCCACCCAGTTCCACCCCCTCCCCCGAATGTTCCCACTCCCCCCCCCCACACGCCTCCTGCATTCTACGGAACAGCTGATTGGTGCTGGGAGGGAGGGAGGGGAGGAGTGGACTGGGGGGGCTGCCGGTGGATGAGAGGTGCTGGGGGGGAGAGATTGACTGTCAGTGGGTGTTGAGCACCCACTAATTTTTTTCTATGGGTGCTCCAGGAGTTGGTGCCTATACCACAGTGTTATATAAGGGCATTTTGCAGACTCGTAGAAGTGTAGGATTTGAAGAGACCTCGAGAGGTCCACTAGTCCAGTCCCTCGCATTCAGACCGTTTCTTCCCCCTGCAGGTGGAGCGGGGACTTGAGCCAGCCCTAACCACTGGGTTACAAGTTATAAGGCAGAACCTCCCCCCTATTTTGAGTAAGCTCCCCTACAGGGGCCCGAGCCGGTGGGTGAGCTCAGAGCACACTTGCAGGATTGGGCCCCCCCATGTGTTAGGCCGAGGAACACCCATCTGACCCCAGTTTGTGAATCGCTCTGGGGCCCAGGGAGCTGGATACCTGGCGTGAGGCTGCGGTGCGTAGGCTCGAAGGTGGGGACAGGGAGGTTTGACTGCAAGCTCTCCCCAGGGTGAAGTCCCCCATTCTGTACCTATGGCCTGCATTCTGGGTTCCTAGATGTATAGATTTGCATTTAGCCAGATTAAAACACACACCATTTACTTGCTCCCAGTTTACCAAGCGATCCGGATTGCTCTGACCCGTCCTCTTCATTATTTACCACTCCCCCAAGTCGTGTGTCATCTGCAAACTTTTTCAGTGATGATTTTATGGGCTCTTCCCAGTCCTTGATGAAAATGTTTATGTTAATGATGCTCAGTCTCGGCCATAAACAAACTATCACGAAAGACCCCAAAAGGTTCTGTGTTTTCACCCACTTCTAACGCATCAGGGCATAGGACCGGGTCTGTTCCAGCACTGTAGTCCCTGTGGGTGTGTCTGCACAGCGAAGGAAAAGCTGCACCTGGCATGTGCCAGCCAAGGCTTGTGGGGCTGTGGGGCTGTTTCATTGCTGTGTAGATTTCCAGGCTCTGGCTGGAGTCTGGGATGTAGGATCCTGCGGGGTGGGAGGTCTCTCGAGCTCGGGCTCCGGCCCAAATCCAGAAATCTACACAGCAATGAAACAGTCCTGCAGCCCAAGCCCCATGAGCCCAAGCCATCTGGCATGGGCCAGCTGTGGGTGCTGTGAACACAAACCCGATATTCCCAGTAAAGGAAGCTTGAATAGAAAGGAAGAGAATGTTGCCTCACAGTACCTTCTCTTAAACAGGTTAAAAACAAAGTGACACTAACGATTATATGAATATCGTAGTGTCAAAAGGGGGATTATGTAGGGATATTAAAGAAAGTACTAACAGTGATTCCCCCAAGTGACAGTGACCCCATCATAATTTGTCCCCCACACTTTAAAATCCAGTTTCACCAAGTACAAAAATCTCTTGGGTCTTCTGTTAAAACTTGTAAGCTATTGTCTGTAGAACCCATTGATTAGATCTATCCTGTGAAAGATACTTTACTACTATGTAAAACTTACAAACAAGTTAACTGACTTTGTTCTTGAAGTAATTGATACAATGTAAACAAACACTGTAAGCTGTTAAGTGACTTTCACTTCATTCAAGGGCTCCTAGGACAGACCCCCCACCCTTTGTGATTAAAGGGCCGGGAGCCTCAAATGAATTAGCACACACTCTGAAAGTGGTGGAGACAGTAAATTAAAATATGGTTAAGGTATGGAATGTATGCTGATGAATGCTTGATATACATGGATAGTTAGGGAGGTGCCAGCCTAGAAAGAAAGTATCCATCGGCCGAAGAATGTGTCAAGTGGATAACCAGAAACCCCCGGAGGGTAAACTGGAATCCACCCCATCACCTGGAAGGATGAGAAACACAAACTTTGGACAATGTGGAGCCACCAGGAATGTGCCACTTTGGACAGGAATGTGTGCCATCTGCTGATTGAGTCAGCAACAGCAGGATGAAACAGCTCCCATAAACTAACATAGGAATTAATTCCTATAAAAATGGACTCTAAAGACTGATGACTTTGAGTCTCTCTGCCAGCCTCCAGGAGCATCAGATGCATCTGACACAGACTCTGCTCCATCCTCATGACCAAGCTACCTGGCCAGTAACTTGGCATGAGCAACTTCTAGGCTGGTAACTATAACACCTATACAGAACTTGAATGAATGATTGTGTGAATGAATCTCTCTCCCTCTCTCTCTCTCTCTATATATATATGTGTGTGTGTATAAGGAATAAGTAGTGAAACAACGTTGTTTACTTTTATCTTTTGCTTTATCATTATATTTACAATAAATGTGGCATCTTTGCCTTATCCCTCTTAATAAGATCCTGCTGGTTTTTATTTTATTGGTATAACAAGAAACCCCACCACACGAATAAAGATCCCAAGATCTCATATCTGCCGGTACGTACCTGGCATCAGACAGGGCTCCTGGTCCCTCCAACCTCTAGAAAGGAAATAAATGACATTGCCAAGGAAAGAGGAATATAATTGCTTCCAAACGGCCCCAGAGATATCAACTAATAATTGTTGCTGGGATTTTTACTCCCCGATGGACAGGCTTTCCCGAAGGAAATAAACTCGCTCTGGATTGGAGACGGAAAACAGATCATTTTTAAATAGAAACAAGGCCAGGAAGGAATTGGGTACTGTTCTGTCAATAAACATTGGATATTATTTTTCAGAAAATATTGACTCATTTCCATTATGGGAGTATGACAGGCTGCCCTCATGGCCAATGCAGGGAGACCTGAAGATGGGACCCTCAGAGCTAAATCTGCAAGTCTCGACAGGCTGAGCTGGAGAAGAACAGCTCTTTGTTGGGGGCTGAGATAAGATATGGAGATATATCTACCTCATAGAACTGGAAGGGACCTTGAAAGGTCCTTCACTAGCTGGACCAAGTACTGATTTTTGCCCCAGATCCCTAAGTGGCCCCCTCAAGGATTGAACTCACAACCCTGGGTTTAGCAGCCCAATGCTCAAACCACTGAGCTATATAGATGGACTCATCTAGTCTGAGGAGAAGCACAGAGTGCAGAGAGTCATAACACACAGTCATAAGCACGGCCATATTGGGTCAGCTCAAAAGTCCATCTAGCCCAGTATCCTATCTTCTGACAGTGGCCAATGGCAGGTGCCTCAGAGGGAATGAACAGACCAGGGAATCATCAAGTGATCCATCTCCTGTCGCTAATTCCCAGCTTCTGACAAACAGAGGCTAGAGACACCATCCCTCTGCATCCTAGCTAATAGCCATTGATGGACCTATCCTCCATGAATTTATCTAGTTCTTTTTTGAATCCTGTTATGGTCTTGGCCTTCACAACATCCTCTGGCAAAGAGTTCCACAGGTTGTCTGTGCGTTGTGTGGAAAAAATACTCCCTTTTGTTTGTTTTAAACCTGCTAGCTATTAATTTCATTTGGTGACCCCTAGTTCTTGTGTTATGAGAAGGAGGAGGCATCCACCACTGCCTCACCCTCCCGCCAGCTGCAGGCCCCACTGATCAGCTTGTCCCCCCCACCCCAGTGCCTCCTTCCCACTGCCATCAGCTCTTTGGCTGTGCGCCGGAGGCACTGGGGGGAGGGAGAGGAGCGGGGGGGGACAGGGCCACCCCCAGAGGATTCAGGGGGCCTGGGGCAAAGCGGTGGAGCTGCGGTGCTTGTACTCACCCAGCGGTGGTCCGGGTCTTTGGTGGCATTTTGGCGGCGGGGGGGCCCTTCAGTCGCTTCGCGTCTTCGGCAGCACTGAAGGGCCCCCCACCGCCGAAGACCCGGACCACTGCTGGGCCAGGGCTCCCGGGGCCCCTGCGGGGCCCAGGGTCTGGGGCAAATTACCCCACTTGCCCCCCCCCCCGGCGGCCCTGGCGGGGAAGAGGTGGGGCCTGGGTGACGCATGGCCCAGATGCTGGGAGTGGAAGGGGAAGTGTAGTAAGAGGAGGCCCTGAGATATAAACCCTTATCAGAGGCCCAATACGAGGCCTGAGGCCTGAACTAAAGTAATGGTCAAGACTTTGCTAACATAAAGCAAAGTTAAGCTGTGAGCCAGAGGCAGGCCCTGCTCACAGAAGCTGGCAAGGAAAGGGCTGATGCTGCAAAAAGATACATACCTAAAAAGTACTGAACACCAGATATCAGAACATTCGCATACTTGTACATTCCACACACAACAAGGAACAGGCTGACCCATCCCAATGACAGGGCCAAAAGGGTAATATGATGGATAGAGTTGTTTTGTTCAAACCAACATGTACAAGGTGAGAGGCGGCACCTTACTACGTAGAGGGTTGTACCTTGCTACGTAGAGGGGTTGCACCTCAATACGTCAGGAGTGATGTGTAACTTGTTTGTATCTGTGTATAAGAATGCATCCCTGAGTGGATGTCTTTGTCCGGCCGAGGGGGCAGTGGAAAGTCCCGCCACTGACTGAGCCGGGTCCATTGCCAAGAGGCACTTTCTCGTAGTATGCCCTGAGTTAGGCTAAGAAACCTACAGGGAACTGCTATTGTGTCCAAGATCGCAATAAACCTAGTCGACGTGACTTTGCATCTTACTAGACTCTGTGGTTATTGGGGGTTCTCTTCGGGTCTGTTGGGTCAGCTATCTGCGCAGAGCTAGGGCAGCACACAGAGGGAACACACGCACGCAGCCGAGTGATATCAGCATTGGAGAAAGCAGAG
>NW_020664885.1:0-16025 GCF_002925995.2 Terrapene triunguis | reverse complement strand
GGGGGAGGGTCCAAGGTCGCTCCATGATCAGCAGCCCCAACTTCTTGTGCTGAATTCCAGTCCCAAAAGCAGAGGAATGACCCAATGCAACGCCTCCCCCCCCCCGCATCTCCAGCTGCAGCCAGATGTCAGGAGATGCAGCGCAGCACCCTGCAAGCCAGGCCCTGCGTGTGCACCAATCCCCGTGCACAGGACACGGGGATAGTGGAACATGTGGCCAGTTTCCTCTTGGCCTGTCACCTCCCCACCCCTCCCGCTGGCTCAACCCCTGCATGTTTTCCCCACAGCTGGCGCAGGGACAGAGGGTCCCCGGCCAGCCCAGACATTTAAAAAGACCCGATGTGCTAAAACCTCCCTCCATGCGTGGGGGCAGAGGGAACGTCCCGGCTCGGCGAGGCGCCGCAGGAATTCACCCCACGCGCCGCACTAGGCTGCACGCCCCATGGATTGGGGCGGCTCTAACCCAGGAGCTCTCCCCGCCCCACGGCCGTGTCGCCATGGTCGGCGGCGTCTCCCCCGGAGCCGGGACCGAAAGGGAACAGGGCCCATAAGCTGCGGTCGTGGCTCTGGGGCCGCACAGGGGTCGCTGGAGCTCCCGCAGCCTCCCGCAGCCCAGCCGAGAAAGCAGCAGAGATCCCGGTTCCGAGGCCGGGGGGAAGCGTTGTGATCACGTCGCCGCCCCAGGCCAGAGCGCTGCCCCACGCCCCATTCGCCCCCTTTCCGAGGTGGGGCGGCCAGATGGGTCACGCGGCTGATGGGCTCTATCGTCAGAGCGCCCTGAGGCCCGGCCGGTGTCCTTGGCATCCCCGCCCAGCCTGAGAGGGACGGGCAGCCCCCGCCCGGTGCAGGAGCCTGCGCTGGGGGAGACCGGCCCGCACAGAAGGCCTAGGGCTCGTTTACCCCAGCTCCTGGCCTGGCCTGCTGGGTCCCCGAGCTGGCCGGAGCCCTGAGGGGCCAGGCCTTGCCCTGCACTCGGGCAGCGCTTGTCCAGCCAGTGACGTCCCATCCGGCTGCAGACTCTGCCAGCCCTGCCCTGCCCGGCCCCAGGCCCCCAGCTGCGGTGCCAAGGCTGGGCTGCGTGGGGGAGGGGCACCTCGCTACTCGCTGGCGCCAAGCACCCACGGCTCCAGCTGATGTCAACAGGAGCACCCGGTGCCCAGGCCCAGGGACCAGCTTTCGTAACGCCCAGCAGCTCCCATGGGCCTGAGTGGGGGGAGGGAGGGGAGCCGGACTCCAGGCGCCTGAAGTGGAGTGCTGGTAACCAGCCTCAACCCCCAGCAAAAGTCAGGCCTTAACCACCCTGTGCCTCAGTTTCCCCACCTGGGAAGTGGGGAGGATACTGTCCCCACGTAGGGCCCGGCAAGTGCCCCATATGGCAACCAGGGATCCAGGAAGCGCCCCCTCCTCCCAGTGCTGCCCCTTGGCTCAGGCTGATTTCTAATTAGCAAGGAAAGGACAGTGGCTTCCCTGCTGCTTCCTTGCTAATGAGTAATTAGCCTGGCGTGGCAGAGCCCCTGCCGATAACCGGAGCCAGCCCCGCCTGCCTGCCAGGGAGCGGGTCCCTCCCCTCGGCACACGGCGCAGAAAGTGCCCAAGTGTGCGCCGCCGCCTCTGCTGGTGCCCCCAGGAGCCCGAGGAGTTTACTGGGGTGGTGGGGGGAGCCCTAGGAGTGGCTGCCATCCAGCAGAGTCCTGTGGCCTGTCCAGCCCTGTCTCCCGCCCACTGGCTGGGCCAAGTGGCCAGGCCCTGCTGGGCTGACAGGTGGCGGGGGGGGCATTTTGCCTCAGGCAGCAGCTGAGAATTGCCCCCGCCCCGGTACTCGCCCAGCGCACCTCGCAGCGCCGGGTCAATCTGTCCTGACGCCGGGGCCTCGATGCTGCTAGTGGCGGGGTCCACATGCCCTGGCTCCTCTCTGCACCGACGCCATCCCCTAGTGCAGAGACGCTACACGCCTCACAGTGCTGCCGCACGTCTACACTAGGGCTTTGCACTGGCGCAGACACACCTCCCACAGAGCCGTGTCCCTGTGGGGGCCGGTCCTGCTGATTCACACCTCCCCGGGCGAGCCGGCAGGCAGCCGGAAGCTGAGCTGGGTCAGTCCCCGCTCACCAGGTGTCCTGCAGCAGTGAGTCCCACACGTGGACCCGCAGCCTGTGAAAGTGGCACGTTGCCTTTAGCCCCCTCAGGTCTGCGGCGGCTGCTCCACACCCTGGTGCCCAGCACAGCTTCGCAGCTGCCTTGCGCAGGCTGGGCGGATGGATCCATTCCATAATTGGATGCAAGCGGCTCAAGCCTCAGCGCGAGCCCCCAGGCCCCTCCCAGCTCCAGCTGCCCCCCCCCCAAGGCCTTGCCTTGGGCCCCCTACTCCTCGCGCAGCCACTTACAGCAGCTTCACCCCCCTGCACCCTGGTGTCAATGGGGGTGCAAGAGGCAGGACAACAGGGAGTCGGCCTCTCCCTGGAAGCCGGGGGGGAACCACAGGGTCTGTCTGCGCCCAGCCACCCCCATTAAGAACCTCCAGCATGGCCAGTGCCAAGGGGTGTGGCGGTGGAGGGGGGTACAGGCCTTAACAGCTCTCCCGGCCCGTGGGGGCTCCGAGGCAGGGCGGCTTGGGAGAGCCCCCCACACACGGAGGGGAGCGGGGCCCAGAGCAGGGGGGCAGGACACGCCTTCTCCAGGGGCGGTGGCTACCCTGCAGGGACACTGCGCTGACCCCTCCCGCCCCAGATCCTCCGCTAGGGACTGATTAACCCGCGCCGAGAGGCTGGAGGGGGCTCTCCCAGTGCCTTGGGCTGGCCCCATGGGTCTGGGGGGCAGCCGCAAGCGCCAGAGACCTGCCCCGCCCACTGGGCGCCCGCGGGAGGCAGCAGGCTGCCAGGTCTAACGGGAGGGGCCAGTCAGAGCCTGGGAATTCAGTGTGTGCGCGTGACTCTGTACACGTGTGAATCCGCACACGTGTGTGCACGGCCAGGGAAGGCTCCGGGCTGGGCTCCCAGGAGGGAGCCAGGGCAAGGCCGGGCGCTCGGCTCGCTCAGGGCAGGCTGGGGCTAGAGCAAAGGGCACTAGCGGCTCCCGGCGAGGTCTCTCCCGCACTGCCCTTCGCCCCCGCTCTCGCTCCCCCCTTCCTCCCCCGCGCGGCCCCCGGGGTGGGGGTGGGACTCGTGCCCAGAGGCCCCGCTCCGGGCGTGGTGCCTGCAGCCCAGGCCTGGGGCTGCCAAGAGGCTCTTGGCATGAGGCTGGGGGGCGGGGGGGCGGGGTCAGTATTTTTCTCCTCTCCGAACACAGGCGCACAGGCCCAGGCACTAACGAGAGGCAGGAGCATCGTTAGCAATGGGGATGCTGGGGGGGGGGGGGGCAGACCCCCCCCCCCCACACAACACACCACATTCTGGCAGTGAATAGCCGCTGCAGGGGAGTGGGGAGCTGGGCCCCAGGGCAGGGAGGGGTCCCACCAACCCCCTCCCATCCAGAGAATCCGGGAGCCGAGTCCGGGTCCCCCCCAAGCTGGGCTCTGTGCAGGGGGGGGAAGGCGGAAGGGAAGAGAGCCCAGCCCAGCCTCCTGCTCGCGGGTGCTCCGAGGGGGGGCCCCGTAGTGCACGTGGGCAGTGGTGTAACGTGGCCCCTTTGCCAGCACTGCCTGGATCCTCAGCCGTGCGAGCCGGGCAGCCCCCGCGGAGCCGAACAGAAACACCCGGCCGCACCGAGCCCCTCAGCCCAGCCACCTGCCCGAGCGCTGGCCGGGTACCTACGTGTTTCAGCTCAAACAGCACCTTCCGCGTCAGCTCGATTCTCTTCCGATTGATGTGCTTCACCGCCACGATGTTCCCCTGGAGAAAGGGATTGGGGGGAGCTCAGATGGGGGGGTAGGTCCTGTACCCCCCCCGGGCAGTTGTTTAACATTTATGGACACTGATGGTCAGGAGAAAGCGCCCCCTACTGACCCCACCCTGCCCCCGCAGCGCCCCCTACTGACCCCCCCCCGCCTCGCCCCCCACAGCGCCCCCCACTGACCCCACCCCGCTCCCCGCAGCTCCTGGCTGCTCCCCTGTGCGCTCAGGCGGGATCCCCGCACCCACCTTGTAATAGGCCGTCTTGGCATAGACCTGGAACTGCCCCTCCGTGGTCAGCAGGGAGCCGTAGTTGGAGCCTCTCTGTGCGGAAGCAAGCGCCGGTGTGAGGGAGGACAGCGGGCAGCGCCGACATGCCCAGGGTTTCTGGGGCACCCCCCCTCACAGCCCTCGGGGAACCCTCCCTCCCATCTCTCACCCCCCCCCACTCCTGCTGCAGGGCTCGGTGGGAGGGCAATGGCTGGAGGGGGCCCCAGCAGGCCGTGGGGGACCCCTCCCTATCACCACTTCAAAGCCAGCTGGAGCCTGGGCGCCCCCAGCCCCCCTCTGCCCCCCACACCTCCCGTGGCTCCCTCCAACCCCTGGCCGGGCTCAGCAGCTGCTCAGGGCTCCCTGATTGGATTTGCTTTGAATTAACCTCCCTGGATCCATAGCTGTAACCAGGGGCCCTGGCCCGGCTGCCTTCGCCCAGTGCCAGCTGGAGAGGGGGTCCCTCGGGGGGGCTGCTCGGCCCGGGGTCCCAGCCAGACACCACACCCTCCTCCGCCAGGTCGCCGAGCCCCGGGGGGCTCACCAGGGACAGGGTCAGTTTGCTCCCGGTGCTGCGCAGGTGTTTCTCCAGGCTGCTGGACTGGACGTCCTCCCAGCGCACACGCCACAGCTCGGCCGCCAGCTCCTTCTCCAGATTCAGCTTCCTGCGCCGGGGGGGTGGGAGGGGGTGAGAGGGCATCAAGCGCCAGCCCGGCTCCCAGTGCCCCCCACGCTGCTAGTTATCTGTATGGCACCTGCCCGAGCCATGGCCAACCACCCCCTTGGGCCAGGTGCTGCCCAAACCCCCTCCCGGGCCCAATCCCACCTCCACCCCCTGCTGTCGCCTCCCGTAAAGCAGGAGCATTTCTCCAGCACCACTTTGACCCCCTGCCCCTCCCCCCGCCTTTGCAGTAGAGCCCCCCGCCCCATATCCCCGTCCCTGCATCCTGGCCAAGGTCAGCCAGACGTAGCCCCCTCCCCGGCCCAGCCCTGGGGGTGCAGGGCCCCTCCCCGCACCTGTAGATGAAGAAGGAGGTGACGGTGATAATCAGCAGGATGAGGCTCACCGTGACGGAGAGGATCTCCAGGGTGGTTAAACTGGCTGCAAAACAAGGCAGGAGGGCGATGGTGGGGAGTGGCTGGCTCAGAGTCCTGAGTTCGAATCCAGCCCAGGGGCTGTATGTGCTGGTCTGTGCTGGGGGGGGTCTCAGCCAGGGAAGTTCCCATGGCAACACCCACTAGGCAGCAAAGCCCAAAGCAGGATGAGGGGAGCTTGCCCAGTCACTGGGCCTGTTCTGGGAGCACAGGGTACCAGGTGCAGAGAAACACCAAGGAGACTTGTCCCCCCTTGTGGCTTTGCGGGTGAGGAGCCCAGGCCGAGCTCCCGGGAAGGGGGCAGCTCCCCACACCCCCGTATGGGGTGCAAAGCCCGCTGAAGGGGGGAGGGATGGAGCTGCATGGTTGGGCTGCCTGAAGGGGCTTGTTTTCATGGGGCCGGCCCAGCGCAGCCCTTCCCCGCCGGGGGAGGCTGGATTCTGCCTGCGGGAAGGTATTTATGCTGGCGGCGCTCCAGGGGCGAGGACTGCCTGGAGCAGCACCATGGGCCTGGGCAAGGGAATGAAACCCTCAGAACTTGCTCTGCAAAGCCCGGGGGCGGGGGCGGGGTCTGGGACGCTGGCCCCACCTTTGCGGCACAGGGGGTTGCTGTTGTCGAAGCCGCAGGGCGGGACGTCCCTGGGCACGCCTTTCCCTGGCCAGTGGATCTCACGCCCGGGCACCGCACTCATCTTCTTGGTGGTGCCATTGTAGCTGTAGACAATCTGCAGAGGGCGAGAGAGGGGGGCTCTGGGAGGGGGCCAGCAGCAGGAACACCCCAGGGTCCCAGGCTGCCATCACCCCCTCCCCCCGCCAGCTATAACGCACAGGTAACGGGGCCCTGGGTTCGGCTCGGAGCCGTCCCAGTCCAGCCTCGGGGGTAGCTGCAGAGGACAGAGCTGGGAGGCTGGGCTGAGACACCCACTGACCTGGAACGTGCCCGACATGGGGTCCATATCCCACAGTGAATAGTCGCTCTCCCGGTCTCCGTTCTCATCAATCTTCAGGAAGCCGGTGACTCCTGCGGGGAAGGGGGGGTGAGAGACCGCAGGACCAGCCCCCTCACAGGGCAGCACCCGGGGTCAAAGGGCAGAAGGGCCTGAAAAGTCAGGCTTTGAGGCTACAAGTGGAGAAGGGGATATCGGGGGGGACCATATGGCTCTGAGATGCAGCCCCTCTGGGGTGGGGCGCAGAGGCTGGTTATACAGGGATCCCTCGCCCAGTGCCGAGATGCAGCTGCCTCTGGGGTGGAGCGCAGCAGTGCACAGCAACACCACACAGTACTGGCTAAAAAGCGGAGGAGAAACCTGCACGCCGCTGGAACTGCTGGGGAATTTCACCCCCTCCCTGTGTTAGAAAGGGGCCGGGGGCTGACTCCAAAGAGCGCAGGCCCCTGGGCTGGGGCTCGTCTGACAGAGCCTCTGGCAGCCCAGTGTCCCCTCCGCCCCATGGCGGAGGGGCCCCACCAGAAGGGGGAGCGGAGCCACGTGGAGCCTGGCCAGGGCATTCGGGATGCTTTCTGGCGGGGTCCCCAGCGTGGGCGTAGGGCTGCGAGGGGAGCGGCTCCATCACTCCACAGCCCATCCATCTCCCGCCGAGTAGCCCGGCCCAGCGGCTCCCGGCCCAGCTCACGCCCCGAGCCGCTAACGATCCCAGCCCTGGAATTTCCGGAGAGGAGGAACGAGAGGCTCGGGGAAAGGATCCGTCTGGCAGCGCTGGGCAGGGCAGGGCAGGGAGGCGGCTGGCACCTGGCTCCGTGGCCGGCACCATGGGAGTGGCGCCCCTGCTGGCCCTGCCGGGAATCACAGGCCAAGTCCCCCCAGGGCCTCCCTTCTCCCCCAGCCGTTCCCTAGGGGCAGCACAAAGGGGTCTCTGCCCCAGGGGCAGCCACTGGAGACTCCAGCGTCCGTACGGCTGGGGGGGCGCTCACCGTAGAAGGTGCGGTTCCACATGTGGCGGGTGATGGCGCTGGCGTTCCGGACGGTGCCGCCCTGCTGGAGGGTCTCGTTCACGGCCCGGGCATACAGCAGCAGCCCGTCGTGGAAGGCCGCCGCGATGTAGTTCATCTGAAAGGGATGGGCCGGCTCAGAACCGCTGGGGTGGTGCCATGGGCTGGGTGGGGGGCAGGGAGGAAGAGCTGGGGTGCCCATGCTGCCCCAGGACAGAGGGGTGCTACCCCATGCACAGACTGCGGGCGAGTCTCTGGGCCCCCCCCCCCCCTGGTTCCTTACTGGGCTGCTGACTGGCCCTGCTGTCTCTGGCCAAGGAGGGGCGGCCGGTGCGGGGGGGCCTTACCAGACCGTCCTGCAGGGTGAAGTTGAAGTGGGTGCGGGCCCCCTGCTTGAGCTGCTCCAGGAAGGGCTGGTACTCGGGGTTCTCGGGCTCCTTGCAGGTGATGATCATCACTGCCTGGGGGGAGGGGGGAAGAGGGGAGAGAGGCTGAGACCGGAGGCCTGGGGGAGGTGGTGGGCCTGGGTTTCCCACATGGCGCCTGCAGCCCCATGGGTGGGCAGCTGCCAGGACTCCCCGCGGGAGGGTGGCTGGGCTGGCTGGTGATCTGGCACCTCCCAGGGACTCCCCCCGCCACTGCCCGGCTCCCCTAGGCAGTGGGCAGAAGCCTCCAGGTCTGCCAGTCTGGCCCCTTCCTCCGCCCCATCTTGCTTCCAGGCTCCCTCGGACCCTCCAGGCCTGGGCTCCCTGGGGAGGTTGGGGGCAGTGTTCCGCCCCCGGGCTATTAATAGCCTTCCCTGGCAGTGCTCAGACCTGGGGAAATTATCTCGCTTCCTTCCTCCCTCCTCGTTATTTGCTGACAGCAAAGAGCAAACAGGCAGGGGCTGGCCAGAAGCAGGGAGGGTGAGGGGCACTAGCTGCCCCCACGTCTCCTCGTCTCTAGGGCAACAGAGGGGCCTGGCTGGGGCAATTTGGGCTGAGGCCCAGCAAACTCATGTCACAAGTGCATTTGGCAGGTTTCAGACCCAGGGCTCCAGAGCTGCAAACTGAGCCTGTCAGCCCAGTGCCCCTTCCCCAGGAACCTGTAACCTGCCCGCGGCACCTTTATACCAGTGAAGGCCAGAGTTCGGAATAGAACCCAGGCATCCGGGCTCCCGGCCCCTTGCTGTAGTTACTACCCAACCCTCTTTGAACCCATGGTGCCAGCGCAGTGACCTGTAACAGGCCCAGCCAGTGCTGCCCTCTCCTCAAAGAGCCAGGCCAGGCTCTGCACTTGGTACCTGGCCTCCCCAGGTACCTGGCTGGAGGGCACCATCCTGGGCACGCCTCACCTTAAAGGCCTCCCTGGCGTTGGCGTCATCCTTGTCCCCGCGTCTCCAGGGCCTCTGGGGGTCGGGGAAGCGGGAGCCCTGCAGGCTGGCCCCGAAGATGTCGATGTAGAAGAAGGCGAAGTCCCCCTGCGTGAGCCCCTCGCGCCGAGCCTGTAGCATGAGCTGGCGGAAGGTGTCCGGGGGGCAGCAAAGGTACACGACTGAAGGGGCAAGGATGGGGTTAGCGGTACCAGCCCCTGGACACGTGCCCTGTATCGCCGGGGGCTCCTCTGTCCTGGGGAGCCTGGGCCAGGCTGGCGGCTCCAAGGACGCTGAGGGGACCCTGACCCAGATTCTCTAGCTCCGGAGCGGTCAGAGCCGAGGGAGCAATGCATGGACCCCCACGTGCCCCGAGATCCTGCCCTGACCCTAATGCTCCCCACTTCCCCCCTTGCTCCGCCGCCAGAGGGGAAGCGGCTGGACCGGAGGGGGCAGGCTGGATGGGTCACTGCCCTGGCCCCGGCAGTCCCTCGGGCAGGCTGGTACAACAGAGAGCCGGGGACGCCCCGTGGGGCATGGCCGGGCACAGGGGCCGGTGTGTGACCGCACACACACACACACACACACTCGTGCACACGCACACTGGACACACCCTCCCCCCCCCGGCTAGCGCTCCTCCTGCCCTGTGCCCAACACCGCCCCCTGTGGAAGAGCCCAGGGCTGGAGTAGCCAGGAGCCACCAGGACTTCCTGCTAGCCCATGCCAGAGCAGGGGTCCAGGCCCTTGGCAGGCACAGCCAGGAAGCCAAAGCCCCAGGGCTCTGCCTGCACTTTTCTCCATATTCCTCCTATGCTGCGCTGGAAAGACAACAAGCCCCCACCCCCCGCCGCCCCACCCCGCCGCGAGCTGCCAGAGCCGCCTCCCCTGGGAGCCCTTCGCACTACGCCGAGGTTGTGAAATCTGGAGGAGCTGAGCTTAACGAGCTGTTCTCCAGCCTGCCTCACAAGGGCCCAGGGAGGGCCGTGCCAGGCCCCCAGGACGCAGCCAGCGCCGGAGGGAGGGGGCTTGGCCTGGCAGTCCAGGCGCCCAGAGCTACACACCACAAAAGGGTTGAGGGGAAGGGCGGGGGGTGCTATATAATGACTGGGAACCAGGACGCCTGGGTTCTCTCCCTGACTCTGGCTGGGGAGAGGGGTCTAGTGGTTAGAGCAGGGGAGGGGCAGGGCTGGGAGGCAGGACTCCTGGGTTCTAGCCCCAGCTCACTCTGCGATTTGGGGGCAGGCCCCTTTCCCTGCACTTGCCCCAGCCTCCCCCCACCATGAAGGGGGCGCGTCCAGGACGACTGGGAGGGTCACAAATGAGTGTGTGAAACAAACTCCGCTTCCCTGCCTCGAAAGGCGGGTGGGGGCCCCCCTAGGATGGAATCGCAGGTCTGGAAGGGATCTCGTCTAGTCCAGTCCCCTGCACTCTTGGCAGGACGAAGTAGATTATAAAATTGTAGCTGCGGGCAGCAGCCCCCTGCCTGCTCCCCCAGCGGGCACAACCCTCGCCTGGGCCAGGCGGGGGGCACGGCTGCCCGGCTGTCAGGTCAGAGAGGTGGGGCCCCACGCAAAGCCCCAGCACTAGGGCTGCGAACAGAGACAGCCCATCCTGTTGCTCAGCCGGCCCTTCCCAACGACAGATCTATTTAGCAACAGCTGGTGTTCGTCCCCGTGGCGATAGCAGGCCCAGGGAGAGGTGGGCTGCACATGGGGGGGCACCACGCCAGCTGCTTCACCCGAAACCCCCCCACTGGTGCCAGCAGCCAGGGTGGCAAACCGCCCAGCCCAGCCACCACCAGGACAGCCACCACTCTGGGCAGGGCGGAGGCCAGCGGGAGCTGGGAGCCTGACTCTCCCCAGCCGCGGGCAGCTGTGCCCACGGGCATGCAATGCCACGGCCCTGCTTACACCCGCTGTGCCCGGGGGCGGCAGTGCCACAAGCGGCAGGCCAGAGCGTCCCCAGCACAGCCAGCCCGGGGGCCGCCCCGGAGACGATCCCGGAATGAGCGCCCGGCACTGACGGGCTGGGGCCGCTCGAGACACGGGGCCAGGAAGCCGACCAGCGATCTCGCCCTGGAGGAGACGCGAAAAAACCCAGCGCCCAGGGGTCGGAGACCACCCTCTTCTAGGCCTCAGCGGGCCGGGAACATCCTGTTATTTTCCGGCCGCGCGTGGCCCGGCCTGTTGTTTCCCTGCTGCCGGCCCAGCCGTGTCAGCCAACACGGCCGGGGTCATGGGGCGCGTTCGGTCAGCAGAGCCCTGGCCAGGCCGAGTCAGCGCTCGGCCCCTCCGCAGCCAGGGCGCCAGCCCAGGGGCTTCCTGTTGTGCTGACTCGGCGCCTCCTCCCCTCCAGCCCAGGCTTCAGGCCGTGATTTATCCGAGGCGCTCGCCCAGCGCCTGGCCCCGGCCCTGCCCCGTGGGCCCCGGCTCCTTAGCAGGGCCGGGAGAGGAGACCGGCCGGGGGCAGGGGCCCAGCTCGGCTCGGAGAGCTGGGGAGAGTCCGGCAGGCCCTGGGGGGGGGTCCATCCAGGGTGGGGTGAGGGCCTGCGGGCAGGACAGGGTGTGGAAGGGGGCCCTGCACCCTGATGCCCAGTGGGAGTGCCCTGCTCAGGACACCGCCTCCTGCTGGGGGAAAGCAGAGAGGTGGGAGAGGCAGCCCAGACCTCCTGCCCTGTCGCTGTCGCAGCCCCGGGCCGCCCCACGCACCCCCCGGCCGAGGAGCTGCTCCGTGGGGCCACGCCTTGCCCAGTCCAGCAGCAGCGATGGGCTCCGAGGAAGGTCCCTGGAAGGAGCGCGAAGCCGGACAGGGAGCATGCCAGGCCCCAGAAATAGCCGAGACAAAACAAACCCAGGCAGACACAGAACGAATGCCGTGAAATAGACACCAGGGACAGACAGAACTCGGCAGTGCCCTGGGAGCCAGCCTGCCCCAGGGGACCCTCACACCACGCCCAGCCCCACAGTGCCTGGGAGCCAGCCTGCCCCCGGGGACCCCCACGCCACGGCCAGCCCCACAGCGCCTGGTAGCCAGCCTGTCCCCAGGGACCCCCACACCACGGCCAGCCCCACAGCGCCTGGGAGCCAGCCTGCCCCCGGGGACTCCCACACCACGCCCAGCCTATCCACGGGGTGCTCCCCCTCCCAGCTATCACAGGGAGCATTCAGCCCAGAGTTCTCCTCCTGCTCCCCACACGTCAAACTGTAAATCCAAGCAGCGACCCCAGACCTCAGCCCCGGGCCTGCCCCGAAGATGACCCCACCCCCAGCCTAGGGGGAGCGAATCCGAATCAGCCGCCCGGCTTCATCTGCAAACATGGGGGAGCCGGGCCTGCGGCCCAGCCAGCCAGAGACCCTGGGCTCGGGGGCAGCAGGGGGCTGGGTGTCTCCATGGGAAGCCCATCACCATGGCGCTGGAGCGCCCGGCTGTCAGACGGGCTGGGGGGGGCGTCACTCCGCTCCACTCCCTGCCCCCCTTATGCCTCCAGGGATCCACACCTCCCGCCTGGGTATGGTGGGGGAAGGGAGGGGGTCACAGGCTGCTCCGTCACCCAGGGTCAGGCTTCCCGGCTGGCCCCACAGGAGCCAGGCAGCTGGGCGGAGGCAGGGAGGCTGAATAAACAGGCTATTGCCCCCCGGGGGTGTCTCTGCTTACCCCAGCCCTCCCCCCATCGCCTGCTATCCGAGCAGCGACTCCCCTCCCCACACGCAGGAATTCCTGCCTGGCTCTGACCCGGGCTGGAGCGATCGCCTGTGGACCCCCGGCTCTCATTAGGTGTGTTTGGGGAGCACGGAGATGCCCGGTCCCAGATCGGGCCCCACTGCGCCAGGCGCTGTACGGACGCAGCGCGGAGACGGCCCCTGGCCTGCAGAGCTCCCAGCCTCGGGGGCCGGATCCTGCTCTGAATGACGTCGGCACAAAGCCAGGGCAGGCGCTGACGCAGCTCATTGCTGTACCGCGCTCCCCCGCAGCATGGCCCTGTGGTCAGCCCTGGGCCGGGCAGGCCTCTGGGAGCAGCCACGGGATGAGGCCGGGCGTTACCATAGCAGCTATGACTTCCAGAGGGCCAGGCCTCTTGCCTTTTGTCCCAGCCGGGCCAGGAGCTGGCTCTGTGGGATGGGCCATGGGGTCAGGGAGCACGGGGCAGGTTGGGTCTACGATTTTTCAGTGCCAGGTGCCCAGGATTCGGTGGGTTAGAAACCCAGTGAGGGTACAATAAACCCTGGGCAGGAAGACGATCCATCAGCCTGCCCCAGCTGCCCCCCCAAAACACACGCACAAATCCATCCATCTGCATGCGCACACGCATGTACACAACCACACACACATCCACGCACGCTGCCTAATCACCAGGGATCCTAGTTGCCTGTGATAAAAAAAACCAACATTCTCCAATACAAACACAAAACTAGCCATGTTTTTCCACGGTTAAACTGAAGCGCTGACCCTCACTTTCCCCGGCCGCAGTATACACGGGTATCCGCGGAACACGAGGTTTTAGTGACAGCCACTAGAAGCCTGTTTAAGAAGCTGAGAGCTGCCCGAGGGAGCGCCGGATAAGGGGGGCCTCGCCTAAACGGGGTTCTACGATGCCTGTTTTTATTTTTTCACTAAATGTAAAAGCTGAAGATTCTCTGTCAAGGGGCCAGTTCCGTGTCTTTCCGTGGCCAGCGGATTTCCAGGCGCCCTGCGACTCAATCTGTCTCCACACCCGCACACACACAGAGACACACGCCCGCCCGGGGCAGGCAGCACTGAGTCCCTGCTGTGCATCTCCGAGCCCGCGGGACAGTTAGACGTTCCCAAGCCCAGGGCTCCGTGGTCGGGCTGGACACATGGTGGGAGGCGAGCGGGGGGAGACTTTCACTGCCCATCTGTGGGGCACCTCCCCAACGTGCAGGTTTGAACCAAGGCCCCGGCCCAGTTCCCTGCTGTCAGGGCCAGATCCAAGTCCGTGGACAGTCTCCTCCTGTAGCAGGGTTTGGATCAGGCCCTTAGAGCCGAGAGCCATGGTGCACAAGTGTCATCTGGGCTGGGGGGTTCAGAGCTTGTCTCCCCATCAGGTGCCCCTGCCCCGGGCTGGGCTCTGCCCGCTGCACCCCGGCAGGCTGGCGCCCACTTGCAAAGCGCCCACCTGCCTTCTGGTGGCCAGGCTGGGGCGTTCGTGGAGACCGAGAGTTTGGAATGAAACCGGCCCCACGGGATCGCCCCGGGGCTGTGCACTGGGCCCCGAACTAGCGAGCTGCCCTGCACTCTGCAGCGGCTGGGTAACGGCTCCGGCAGGCGATTGTCCCACCTAACATCTCCCACAGGGAGCCAGCCCCCTGCCGCTGGCACAGACCACTGGGGACCGGACTGTTGGGGGATTAGATGGGACCTGACGGGTGGATTGCACCTCGAGTGGCTTCGGCTGGGGCCAGATTCAAACCCCCAAGCAGAATTCCCCAAACCAGGGCCAGACCAAACGCACCCCATCTCCCTGCAGCCGGACTCCCGTTGGCTCTAGACTTGGGCTTGGAGGGGCCCCCGACACGACTTGTCCAAGCTCCCCTCTCTCACTGCCCGGGGGAGGGGTGTACATTTCACCCGTCACCCCCATCCCAGCAAGCTCCTTGCCTTTTCCAATTCAGAGCCATCCCCAACACCGCTCAGCTCCCCCACTCTGTGTGCAGGGAGCCAGGGAAACCGAGCCTGCGCTGGGCTGGCTGGAGCGGCAGCACACCACAAAGTTAACACAAAGCAACTCGGAGAAAACTTTCCCCCCGACCCGCTGGGAATCAAAGGGCTGGATCTGTTCCACGTGGGGGGCTGGGAGAAGGGGGGCAGCGTTTCCACGGGGGGGGGGTGCATTAAGGAGGTGGGGCGGCACCGGGGCCCCTTGCATTGTTCGGTTGAAGACGAGTGCCATGCGGGGGTGTTGCCGGGGGTGCCGTGGTGGGAAGGCTGTACTGGGGCAGCCTGGGGTTGGGCTGGGGGAGGTGAACCCTGGGGTGGCTGCACTGGGAGGGGGGGAAGTTGTGCCGCAGAGCAGGGGGGCAAAGTTGCACTGAAGTGGCAGGCAGGGCTGCGGAGAGGGAGGAGGCTGCAATAGGGAGATGTTGCATAGGGGGCTTGTGGCACCATGGGGCAGGGGGGTCCCTGGAAGCAGCCGTACCAAGGTGGGGTGGGAGGGTCACTTACTTCTGCCCTTCTGCTTGATCTCCTGGATTAGGGAGGTGTAGTTGGCCTTGTCTTGGTCCTCGAAGGAGATGTAACTCACGGTGAGGTTGCGGACGGTGGGCAGCTGCATGTACAGCCCTTCGATGGCGAAGAAGCAGGGCCGGTCGTCCATCTTCTCGTCCGAGTAGACCAGCATGGCGCGGTGGGTCCAGTTGAAGTGGCGCTGCAGCCCCACGGCGTACTCACCCAGCTTGCGGTGGCTGGGCCCGGCCCGCGTGGTCAGGGAGAACATGTCCTTGTTGTCGAAGCCGTGGGCCTCGGCCCCGGCTGTCACCAGCGGCAGCTTCCAGTGGCTGGTCAGGCGGGCCACGGGCGCTGAGCTGTAGACGCAGCCGGGGCCGATGAAGGCGTCGGGGTTGTCGGTCAGCTTGAGGTCCACGGCGGCCACGGGGGCGTCCTGGTCGGAGCAGACGCCGTGCTTGTCCTCGCTGTTCCCGAACACCCAGCGCACCGTGTGGCCCGGCAGCAGGTCCGGCTGCCGGTTGATCCGGTCGATGGCCAGCCAGATGGCAGGGCCCACGCGGGGCCAGGCCCACGGGTAGGTCATGTTTTGCTTCGGCAGCAGCACGGCCAGCGTCAGGTTGGCCACTTGGCCCCGCGACCTGCCCAGCTGGCACAGGACCCCGCACAGCACCACCAGCGCCCACCGCATGGCGTCACTGGCGCATCACTGCCCCCCAAGGTGCAGCCCCCCGGCTCCCCTGCTCCAGCCCCCTAGATCCCGGCGGGTCGCCCCGGGACCATGGCCGGAATTCCGAGTCTGCCCGCGCCCGCTTTCCCTCCGCGCCCCGTCCCCCCACTGCCCTGGGCTCCAGCCGCTGGGAGCTCCCTTCCCTTCCCTTCCCTTCGCTTCCCGGTGCTGAAAGTGACTGATTATCTCCCAGGCAGGCAGCCTTTTCCTTCCCCTCATTCAATGACAAAAGGGCTGTTATCATGCACAGCTCCTTAACCCCCTCCTGCCCAGAACCCCCCAGCGCAGGCAGGGAGCACCTGCCCGAGGGAGGGGACAGGGAAGGGGTGTGTGTGGGGGGGCGGTTTCCCAAAGCCCGGTGAGGGGGGGAGGAGACGGATGCTGGCCCCCCGCTAGTCGCCCCCAGGACTGAGTAGAGCTGCCGGGCGCGGACAGGGTATTTCGGGTTTTGCCCAGGAATTGAACTGAGAGGGGGCGTTCGACGTCTGGGGGCGGGCTGGGGGGGGGGGGTGGGCAACACTGCCTGTAACTTGTTGACCACTGAGGGGGGATGCGGGAGTTGGGGTGGGAGGGAAATCCCAACGGGCAGAGACGGGGACAGGGTGGGATGGGATGAGATGGGGG
>NW_020664884.1:4465-8776 GCF_002925995.2 Terrapene triunguis | reverse complement strand
CTAGCCCCAGACAGAGCTATTAACTGCAGCACAGCTTGAGTGTGGAACGTGATGAGTTCTGTGCTGCTCCCAGCTTCAGCCCTCGGGTTAGGGAGTTTGTTTATAAACAGAGCCAGGGTGATAAATTAAACTAAGGACAAGCCTTTTATCTTAAAGTGTAACCGTTCTGCCCGTCAGAGTTGGTAGCAACAAGGGCTGGGTTCAGTATCTAGGGGTTCCATTTCAGTAACACAACGCAAAACCCATGCAGTGACCTGGTCCAATTACATACCACCCCCCTAGGCGCCACTACTTCCTCTCTCTCATAAGCACAGAGTCCGAGTGTAGCAAAAGCCTTTTAATAAAGGAGGGAAACAATGCGGCATTATGTTGGGGAAACATCACAGACAGGATTCATAACACAAACCATGAGCAAAAGACCCACTCCCAAGTAAAAAGTGACGAAGAGTCCTGTGGCACCTTATAGACTAACAGATGTAGTGGAGCATAAGCTTTTGTGGGTGAATAAAGCCACTAAAGCTTATGCTCCACTATGTCTGTTAGTCTATAAGGTACCACAGGACTCTTTGTCGCTTGTTACAGATTCAGACTAAGAGGGCTACCCCTCTGATACTCCCAAGTAAGTTTGGCAGTGTCCTTTTCCCCTCAGGTTCTCAAGTCCAGCAACCCAACAGCCACTCCTCCCACAGTTTCTGTACTTGGTCAGTGCAGTCCCCCAGACTTCAGAAGTTCATCTGCAAAGTTTACCCCCTGCCTGGGTGGAGGAGGCATGCGGGGCGGGCAGGGGGGCAGCTTACATACTCTGCTGCTCAGGTTGATGGCCACACCTCTCCATGGGGTTCTGCTGCAGTCTTCACCGCCAGCTGATCCGCTCTGCCTCTCCGCTCAGCAACTTGTCTTCAGGCCACCCTTAACACAGCTCTCAGTGATCTCAACTCTTAATGATTTTAGCTGATGCACCACTAGCCCAAAGTAGGTCAAATGCTTAGACCCATGTATCAGTGACTTCAGCTCTATAGCCTGTAACAAAACTCCTAATGGAGTCAAAATCAGTTCTGTTGTTGCACAGTGAACAGAGTAAGGATAAGAGTGATATTTATTGCCCTCAGAAGGGGCCCACACTACCAGGTACATATACCTACCCCCAGCCTCTCTCAATTCACTGGGTTTTGGAACCCATGTCCCTTGCCTAGCGAGTGCTACTTAGTTGAGGGCGAGTCCCTCTGTCATAAAATGCCAAGTACCGTTCTACTGTCCTTGATTCACATAACCAGGATAACAACACTTTATTACTCCTGCCCCAATAACAAAGAGACTGGGGATCCCACAGCAGCCAAAGTGACCATTAGGGCAAGCAGTCCATCATGCTATGCAGGGTGGGTGTGCCCATGCAAACAAGATCAGCCCCTGAAGTCCTTTTCCACAGCTCACCATCAGATGTCAGCTCACCACCATTCTGACTCTGCTTGCATCAGGATAGTTAGATGATCCTGAAAGCATTGCCTGTCACGCCAGTTAAAAAATCGGAAACAAAGGTTAGGAATAAATGGTCAGTTTTCAGAATGGAGAGAGGCAAATAGTGGTGTCCCCAAAGGGTCTGTACTTGGACCAGTGCTGTTCAACATATTCATAAGTGATTTGGAAAAAGGGATAAAGAGTGAGGTGGCAAAATTTGCATCGTTACAAAACTACTCAAGATAGTTAAGTCCAAATCTGACTGCAAAGGGATCTCACAAAACTTGGTGACTGGGCAACCAAATGGCAGATGAAATTCAGTGTTGATAAATGCAAAGTAATGCACATGGCAAAATATAATCCCAACTATACATATGAAATGATGGTGTTTAAATTAGCTGTTACCTATCAAGAAAGAGATCTTGGAGTCACTGGGGATAGTTCTCTGAAAACATCTGTCCAGGATGGGCAAGTATGCAACCCCATGTTCTGCGTGTCACTAGCCTCTGTTTGCCAGAAGCTGGGAGTAAGTGATGGGGAATGGATCACTTGATGATTACCTGTTCTTTTCATTCCCTCTGAAGCACCTGGTATTGGCCACAATTGTAAGACAGGGTACTGGACTAGATGGACCATTGGTCTTACCTAGTATGGCCATTCTGCTGTTCTTGTATAGAACCCAGATGTATCTACCCCCACCCCCGCTGTAACCCACTAGACCCCCCCACTCCCATCCCAGAGCTCAGATAGAACCCTAGAGTCCTGATGGGGTGTCTCTCTCTCTCTGCAGCGTTAGTAACAAAGGAAAAATATACATTAAAATCTTAAACCTAGCCAGTGTCCCTTAAGTGACTTGCCACAAGATGTCAAGGCATATTAGTATTAGAGCTGAGTGGGTCTAATATTTAATTTGCTTTCTTTTATATAGGAATTAGATACAGAGCTCCTGTCAACTAATTGCTAAGTTATCTGTCCAAAAACTAGAGTTTTTAAGGTGCCTAATTAGCCCCTGGAATCACGGATAAAGTTGCCCCGCCCCACCAAAATCTGAAACGGCGTTTCTGCGGACGATGAGCCCCTGGATGCAGCAGAGGCCACTCGGCTGCTGAATGGCAATGTAGGGAGCTCTCGTTAGCCCCGCTGGCATGGCAGGGAAGGAGCATGTCTCAAAGAGCTTGGCTTGTTTAGCCTAACCCAAGGAAGGCTGAGGGGAGATATGATTGCTCTCAATAAATACCAGGGAGGGAGAGGAGCGCCAATGTGGACACAAGAACAAATGGATATAACATCAACAAGTTTAGGGTTGAAACTAGATGACCCATCAAATGGGTGGAGTTCTGGAACAGCCTTCCAAGGGGAGCAGTGGGGGACCAAAAAACCTAATTGGCTTCAAAACTGAACTGGATAAATTTATGGAGGGGATGGTATGATGAGATTGGCTACATGCCATTGTAGGTAATCTACAACTGCTAGCAGCAAATATTTCCAATGGCCAGTGATGGGACATTAGGTGGGGAGGGCTCTGAGTTACTACAGAGCATTCTTTGCCAAGTGTCTGACTGGTGGGTCTTGCCCACAAGCTCTGGGTCGCCACATTTGAGGCCTGGAAGGAATTTTCCCCTGGGGTCAGATTGGCAGAGACCCTGGAGATTTTTCACCTCCCTCTGCAGTATGGGAAGCTGGTCACTTGCAGGTTTAAATGAGTATAAATGGTGGATTCTCTGTAACTTGAAATCCTTAGCCATCATTTGAGGACTTCAGAAACTCAGCCAGAGGTTAGGGATCTATTAGAGGAGTGGGTGGGTGAGATTCTCTGGCCTGCAGTGTCCAGGAGGTCAGAATAAATCAGTGGTTCTCAACCAGAGGTCTTCCATCGACTCATCTAGATATTTGCCTACTTTTCGAACAGGCTCCATAAAAAGCACTAGCAAAGTCATACAAACTAAAATGTAATACAGATAGACTTGTTTATACTGCTCTATACAGTATACACTGAAATGTAAGTACACTATTAATATTCCACATGATTTATAATGATATGGTTAAAAATGAGGAAGTAAGCATTTTTCCGTAACAGTGGGCTGTGACACGTATTTTGTCTGATTTTTGTAAGCAAGTGGTTTTTAAGTGAGGTGAAACTTGGGGGTATGCAAGACAAATCAGACTGCTGAAAGGGGTACAGTAGTCTGGAAAGGTTGAGAGCCACTGCACTAGATGATCATGATGGTCCCTTCTGGCCCTAAAGTCTATGAGTGGTGCCATGACAGTGGAGCTGAAGAGGGCTCCCTGCAGAAACGAGGTGCAGGGGAGGCTGCAGTCCTGGCGGGACAGAGAAGAATCCTGGTCTGTGTTCTCTGCTCTGCCCCACCCAGACTGCAGCCTCCCTTTCCCTCCCTCCCAGGGATTGGGTGTCATCGGACCTGTGGACCACGAGGAGGCGGAAGAAGCCCCTGGAAGGGGTGGGGAGGCCACCCTGCTGCTGAATGACTCCTGCCCTGCCAATTATCTGAATAAACTCTGTGTCCCCTGTGCTATTTGGATAATAAGGCGTATACTGTACTTACAAGGGTTGTGGAATCCCTGTCACTGGGGCATTTTAGAAGAGGTTAGAAAAGCATTGGTCAAGGATGGTCTAGGTATACGCGTCCTTCCTGCTGCACTGAGACAGACCCTAAATAACCTCTTGATGTCCCTTCCAGACCTACATTTCTATAATTAATTTCTTTCATATTTGATATTTGGTTTGTATTGCTAATACTGGAACATTTAGCTCCTAGAGAACAGTAATCTGATCTACACAGCAATTCAGCTGTTCTGTTTAAAGTTTGTGAACTGCTCCCCTCTAGTGGCTACCTA
>NW_020664884.1:3533-4455 GCF_002925995.2 Terrapene triunguis | reverse complement strand
TTTTTGTTTTCCATGAGACTTCCAGCAGGGTTCAGACTATTGCCAGCTGAGATGTTGGTTTTGTATGATGCAAGCAGCTGGCCAATAAGAAGAAGTGGGCTGGGACTGACCACCATCTCATTGTAGAATTTTTGATGTTTCCTCATTCCAAAAAGTAAAGGCTCCCCCAAACCTCTCAAAGATTCCTCTGCCTGCATTTCTTGTGTGTGTTTTACTGCCTCTCCTCCATCTAATGTCTCACCTCAAGACTCCACGTTTTGTCCTCCCTAGACTGAAAGATGTGGTTAGCTTCCCCAGTGATCTGGGGATCCTTGTGTGTCCCTGCTGGTCAGGAAATTTAGAGTAGTAGATAATTTCTCCCTGGATCTTTCCAGGAAACAGGAACTGAAATCCTGGCCTCACTGAAGTCAATATTAGCTCCAGGGTTAACCTCAATAGAGTCAAGATTTCACCTTGGATGTTTTCTTTTCCCCATCTTAGCAAGCTGGGAGGAGAATTGGAATCCCCCCTTCTGTTCTTCCCACCCAGGGAGGGGAGTGTTCAGCAAGGTTCCTGGGATGCTCAGTTCTGCACCTTCCTCCAAACTCTTTCACTGTCCGATCCCCTGGCAGCCTGAAATAGGGGTGGGAGGGAGACAATTTTCAGTTCAGTTTGATACAATATTGCCAAAGTGGAACAAAAATGTTAGACCCCCCCTCAGCTGCATCAGAAGAAGGTATGATCTGCTCAGGTGAAGGATGTTGGATGAGAGAGTTGTCATTAAGACTGTCCACTCCTGAGCTGGTGGCAATTTCTTATGCAGCACAGAGCTGTCTCTGTGACTTTCTCCTTTCTTCTGGGCACAGTTTTTCCTCATTGATTTGAATGAGAAATCTTTTAGGATTCCTGATAAATTGAGGAAGTACCTCTCTTGTATTCCCTT
>NW_020664884.1:3167-3523 GCF_002925995.2 Terrapene triunguis | reverse complement strand
CCTCTATGTTCTGCACTTCACAGGGCAGTAGCTGACCAGTGTGTGTTTTAATTTCAAGTTCTGAATCCTGGGTCCATATTTATACACAGAACACATCTATCTGAGGAACCCAGTCTAGCCTGTGCATGGCTCTCATTCCTGAACCTGAAAATGTAAAATTATAAAGAGGAAAGGAAAGTTTTGATCAGGACCTCACTGGAAAATGAGAAGGGTTTTTGTGTGTGTGTGTGTGTGTGTGTGTGTGTGTGAGAACACATCTTTCTGTTTTTAAAATCACTTTTCATTTCCTGATCTTTTTGCAGTGATGTCTGTCCTCCTGGTAGCTCCCCTACTCCTTGGCAGTATGGGCATGGTGC
>NW_020664884.1:3056-3157 GCF_002925995.2 Terrapene triunguis | reverse complement strand
GCTTTTAATGTGGACTAGCCCTAACAGCTTTTCCTCCAGGGGAGTCATATACTCAAATCAGCTGTGTAAAATGCCTTTAAGTACAGACACCTTGCATTCTG
>NW_020664884.1:0-3046 GCF_002925995.2 Terrapene triunguis | reverse complement strand
CTTTTTGTTAAATCCTGGGTGGAGTTACTATCACTGGACACACATTTGTTAGCCACTAGGTCAGTAATATTTTCATCTGACATTCTTGCCACCCTATGCATGGTGATTGGACTTAGAGGGCCAAATTCACTGCTAACATTAATAAGCAAAAACATCAATGAAGTCATCTAGTGAAATTGGACCTCTAGATGTAACACTGGGCATAATGTCTCTAGGGGGATAGGGGAAGTGTCACAGAGCAAGACAATTCATTATGACTTGTCTTCTCTAAAATTTTGAATATGCTGTATAAAATGATTTAAAAACATTTTGCTCTTAATATACTTTTCAAAAATATATAATAGAATCTCCAGTTCTCGAAAGTAATCCTATTTCTGTTAGGTTAATGTTGTGACTGATATTCTGCCTTCCCCAATTAAATAGTCACAAGGAGACTGGTATATATAAAGACTGTCTTATGCAGTAAAAACCTCCATATGATACTTTCTAGAGATGACATCTAGCTGGAAATTCAGAACCAGATACTTTAATTGAGAACCCCTCAATTAAAAAAATCAGATCCAGGTTTGGATTCCAAATACTTCTGAACAGCTCATCTCTGTGCCTCATTTACATAGTAGAGTAGCAACTCTAATCATACTCAGAAACCAGCTCATTCTTGCTCACTCAAATGTTTGAAAATACTCATCAGACTAAATGGTTAAAAAGGAAGGAATATGGAATCTGAGTTTTCAGCTGCTGTGTAAATTAAATTAATTTCAAAATGACTAATTACAATCCATTATTCCTCATCTCCTGTAAAATCAGCTATACATTATCTTAGCCTGAATTGCTGATGCCAGTTATCTAAGAGGGGAGTTTTCCAATGCCTGATTTTTTCCCCCTTCACTGTACTCTGTATATTAGCTTACATCATTTAGTATGTCAGGTAAACTTTAGGTCAGGAGTCTGTTCAAAAGTGTCTGGATTTGGCCCGCGGTCAACCTATTGACTTTTCAGTGTTAGTTTGTTAAAAGTTCACTGCCATGCCAACTCAAACCTTTTAATAATTGATCCATCCTCTTTCATGATCTCTTTCTCTACTAAAGTGGGGAGTTGGACTTTCATTTGGTTACATGTAAAACTCAAAGCCTAAAGTGAAACACATAACACAACCTTAGGTAATTAATTGTACTGCACACTTTAATACTTCTGCATTAGGTTGTTTTTGTAGCTTTGTAAGGGCTATCAGAGGCAAGGCATGACAAACATTGAAGTGCTACATGCCTGTTGACTTTGAGTTGGAGAGAGGGGCCATTTGTGCCCTTAAAAATCTCTCTAGTTAAAAAATGAAAGTAGTCCATTATTGGCACAGTATTTCCTTTTTAACTTTGAAATGGTATTGGTTGACTCTCAGGTGAGAGTCCTAACTACAAGGCTAAGGAATATTCTGGGGCGGGGGGCACCCACCATCTCTCCTCCTGCAGTTGTTCCACTCTAAATAAAGAACAGAATAATTAAGTAGGCCAATGAAAGATTTACTCATTAGGTGTAGCATCATTCTAAAACACTCACCTAATGCAGGGAGATTCTCATAGAATTTAAGGTCAGAAGGGACCATTATGATCATCTAGTCTGACCTCCCGCATGATGCAGGCCACAAAAGCTGACCCACCCACTCCTGGAATAATTCTCTCCCTTGACTCAGCTGTTGAAGTCCCCAAATCATGATTTAAAGACTTCATGTCGCAGAGAATCCTCCAGCAAGCGACCCCTGCCCCATGCTGCGGAGATCACTAAACTCTCCCCTCAGGAAAAGGGGGAACTTGCACTAGGGGTCTCCCAGACGTGGCTGGTTATAGGGGAGGTAGTATGCCCTGTGCCCATTTTGTTTCAGGCCCGGCAGAGTGCGCTACAGTGATGGGCAGCTTCCTGCCTAATGTGCTGGCTTTGTGGATTGCAGTTGAAGGTGCATAACTCTCCTTGGCCAATGAACTGGGGCCGAGGCTCTGTGATGCTCAGCATTACAGAGCCTAAGTCCCTGTGTGGATCGCACCCTTGGCCTTATAGAATATTAGGAGGCAACCACATGGGAAAATTTTTTCTAAAAGGCTGCATGGAATTTTCCTGTTTTTCTAATTTCCCCAACGGCTTTCAACATACTAATTTGTTCCCTAATTCTTTGCTTTTTTTAATAGGCTCATCTCTATGGTAGGTATAGATTGTTATAGCGATGTGGCTGTCTGGCACTCTTCCAGAGCTACTGTTTCCTCTACCTATAAACAATGACCTATCCCTAGGAATAGCCACCTGTGGCTATGGATAGCTCTCCATAGCTGTAGCTATAGATACCTATTTGTACCCCACGCTGTAGTGGTGGGTAGCTGTCTCTTGCTATTCATCAATATACATAGTAACTGGGAGCTATCAGCAAGGAACCAGATCGACCTGTAGATTAGGATGCTATCCATAGAGTTACCTAGCTGTAGATCAGGGGAGGGCAAACTACGACTCATCAGGGCTTTCAATCCAGCCCATGGGATTGCCAGCCCGGCGCAGTGGGGCGAAGGCAGTGTCCCTGCCTGCCGCATCCCTGCAGCCCATGGGTGGGGCAGAGGGCTCCGAGCGCTGCCCTTGCCTGCAGGCACTGCTCCCCCTGCAGCTCCCATTGGCTGGGAACAGGGAACCGTCGCCGGTACCTGCAGGCGAGGTCAGCGCATAGAGCCCTCTCCCCCCAGGCTGTGGTGCTGGCCACTTCTGGGAGCGGCGCAGGGCCAGGGCAGGCAGGGAGCCTGCCTTCGCGCCACTGGCACCCCGAGCCCCCTCACACACCCTGCACTTCCTCCCGCCTCCTCAGCCCTACATTCATGGCCCTGCAAACAATTTCTGCACCCAGATGTGGCCCTCGGGCCAAAAAGTTTGCCCACCCCTGTTGTAGATGGATATTGACAGATTACTTATCTAGCTGTAGCAACTGGTAGTGGTAGGCAGGTATAGCTTGATATCCATGGTTAGCTACTAGGAATAGGTAACTATAGCCCCATAGTTATTTGTAGCTATCCCCATG
>NW_020664883.1:5672-5831 GCF_002925995.2 Terrapene triunguis | reverse complement strand
GAACTGTTTTCCTCTGTACAAGTGGGACAGTAACACCTCATTAAATCATAATCATAACCAGCAAATCATAACCTTTTCTTAGACATCTTTTTTCACCCACTTTATACAAGATTTGATGCCACTATAGGACTTTGCTTGCAACAATGATTTGTATGGTCC
>NW_020664883.1:1918-5662 GCF_002925995.2 Terrapene triunguis | reverse complement strand
GTACCAGTTGGAGTTTCGTAAGCAGTGAAGATGTCCTGCCCAGGTATATTCCATTTCTACAATCCAGACAGGAGTGACTAAGGTCTGTGTAACTAAAGCCAGCTCATCGTCCACCAGGATGGGATGGAGTCTCCTAGTCAACCGGAGATGGTAGAAAGTACTACTCACAGACGCTGCTATGAGAGAGCTCAGCATCAGCAAGGCATCCAAGAGCACTCCTCGACTATGGACTGAATTGCCCAGGTGTGGGTGTGAACCTTCAACCAAAGGAGGCTGCATCATAGCTGTCAACCCTTCAAAATATTTAGTTCTGCGCATAAGCATCACCTCTCTCTTGCTTGGGTTCAGCTTCAGCCAGCTGTTCCATCCAAGAACTAGGCCATCTTGGCGATAGTGGTGTGGTCAAATGGGAAGGAGAGGGAGGAGCTCGGTGTCATCTGCATATTGCTGGCGTTTGAGTCCATGTTGTGTGACAAGTTCTGATAGAGGCTGCATGGAGATGTTGAAAATCCCCATAGAGAGAATTGATCCTTGTGGGACTCAACCAGGGATGGGTCTAGTGCTGGAGGTGCAGTTTTCCATCCCCACTAATTGGGTGCGTTCCTCCAAGGATTCAGACCATTTTAGTGCATCCCTCTGGACTCCTCCTGCCTTTCAGGTGAGACAGCAGTATCTCATTGTTAACAGTGTCAAACAATGCAAAGAGGTACAGGAGGATCAGCATGGATGTCTGCCCCCGTCCACTAGAGCGAGTTGCATAGGATAAGTCAGCGATTTCTCATGAGAGACATAAGAACATAGATAACATAAGAACAGCCCTACTGTGTCAGACCAAAGGTCCATGTAGCCCAGTATCCTCTCTTCCGACAGTGTCCAATGCCAGGTGCCCCAGAGGGAATAAAAAACAGGTAATCAGCAAATGATTCATCCCCTGTGGCCCAGTCCCAGATTCTGGCAAACAGAGGCTAGGGACACCATCCCTGCTCATCCTGGCTAATAGCCATTGATGGACCTATCCTCCATGAATTTATCTAGCTCTTTTTTTAACCCTGTTATAGTCTTGGCCTTCACAACATGCTCTGGCAAGGAGTTCCCCGGGTTGACTGTGCATTGTGTGAAGAAATACTTCCTTTTGTTTGTTTTAAACCTGCTGCCTATTAATTTCATTGGGTGACCCCTCGTTCTTGTGTTATGAGAAGGAGTAAATAACACTTCCTTATTTATTTTCTCCACATCAGTCATGATTTTATAGCTCTCTAACATTTCCCACCTTAATCATCGCTTTTCCTATCTGAAAAGTCCCTGTCTTTTTAATCTCTCCTCATATGGAACCTGCTCCATACCCCTCATTATTTTTGTTGCCCTTTTCTGAACCTTTTCCAATATGTCTTTTTTTTTGAGATGGTGCGACCACATCTGTATGCAGTATTCAATCTGTGGGCATACAATGGATTATATAGAGGCACTATGTTATTTTCTGACTTATTATCTATCCATTTCTTCATGATACCTAACATTCTGTTTGCTTTTTTGACTGCTGCTGCACATTGAATGGATGTTTTCAGAGAACTATCCACAAAGACTCCAAGATCTCTTTTTTGAGTGGTAAACCGACCCCACCATTTTATATGTATAGTTGGGATTATGTTTTCCAATGTGCATTACTTTGCATTTATCAACACTGATTTTCATCTGCCATTTTATTGCCCAGTCACCCAGTTTTGTGAGATCCCTTTGTAACTACCTCTCTCCAGTCTGAACATAAGAATGGCCATACTGGGTCAAAGCAAATGTCCATCTAGCCCAGTATCCTGTCTTCCGACAGTGGCCAGTGCCAGGTGCCCCAGAGGGAATGAACAGAACAGGTAATCATCAAGTGATCCATCCCCTCTCGCCCATTCCCTGCTTCTGGCAAACAGAGGCTAGGGACACCATCCCTGCCCATCCTGGCTAATAGCCATTGATGGACCTATCCTCCGTGAATCTATCTAGTTCTTTTTTGAACCCTGTTATGGTCTTGGCCTTCACAACATCCTCTGGCAAGCTGTTCCGCAGGTTGACACTGTTGTGTGAACAAATACTTCCTTTTGTTTTAAAACTGCTGCCTATTAAGCAGGAACATGATCAAGGTCTATACAATCATGACTGGAGTGGAGAAAGTGAATCAGGAAGTGTTATTTACCCCTTCACATCACAGAAGAATTAGGGGTAACCCAATGAAATTAAATAGGCCTAGAGACACCAGAAAAGCCACTGTGGCCCATCAGAGGGCAAAAAACTTTGTTGATTGCTCTTGCGCCCACCTCTCCCTCCCCCCGCCACGCCCACAAAGAGGAGACATGCAGGTGGAATCATCCCATCAGCTTGAACGCTGGGGAAAGGACTAAAAATCTCTCCCGAGAAGGAAACGTCTCTCTTTTTGCTGCTCAGATTGTGAGGGGGCAAAATTTCTAAGCATAAGCAAGGAATCCCCAGCTGCTTAGCCTGGGTTAGCCTTAATGGACACACTGAGCTTGATATTACAGCAGCTTCGATCTCCTTTTGTAACCTAGGACTATAACTCGCTGGTGCGTGTATGTTTACCTGCTCTACACTTGTAAATAACTCATTTCTTTTTTCTGGGTTAATAAATCTTTAATTTATTGTAACGGTGTCTTTGGTGTGAGATCTAAGGTACATTTAGGGTGACTGGTCCTTTTGGACTCTGAGTAACGTGAGTATTGTGATTTTTGGTGTATGTGGCCCTCTATCACAAAGGCAGGCTTACCTGGGTGGCAAGACAGATCAGTGTACCCAGGCGACTGTCTGTGACTCCGTGGTAAGGCTGTTGTAGTGCTGAAGGGATTCACACTGATAGTTGGTTGGTGAAATCCAAGTATAGAAGTCACAACTGCTTTGGGACGTGTACCCTGCTCCTTAGCAGTCTGCCCAGAGGTTGGTACTTGCACTCCTTAGCCACTCCAGCCACCCTAACATTTGTTGTTTGTGCTTCAGTACAAATTATTGCCACAGTTCATAAGCACACAGCCTCCCCCGGCCCCAGGAGTCACCCTGCATTACAATCAGTAAGAAGCTAACTTTATGATATTTGAGGTTTTTCCTCAGTTCCCCAGCTGCTGGAATCCTGGGCTTAGGTGAGAATCTCGGCTGTAAAGAACACAGCGGTTCTCGGCCTTCTGATTACAGGGGAAAGCTTGAAAACATGCCCCAGGTGCCCCCTCATGGCCTGGCACCCAGAAGACAGAATGAGCCCCATTTTGTGAGGCTTTTAAGCCAATCTCGTGATTTTTTTGAGCTCTGACTCCTACATTTTGAATGTTGAGGGTTGGCAACCCTGAGTCCAGCCTCCTTGCATGGCTCTACCCCTGTACCCAGGGTTCCCCACACCTATTCCCACCCACAGCTCTGCCATTCCAGGGCCAGGGCCTTCCCACAGATCTGCCAGCGCACTGCAAATTGTCCTGCCCTGTGACACCCCTGCTGCCCCCGTCCTGGGGCTCTGCTCCCAGACCTTAACCCTGCCCTGCAGCACCTTCTGCTAGTCCAGACGGTGGTTGACAAGTAACCCAACATACCACAACCCACGGCTGTTCAAAAGACACTGCAACTGGCCTTCACAAGGGGCCCCATGTACCTCCTGCAAACGTGCCCCGGGCAGGGCAGGGGAAGCCTCAGCCCTCCCTTTACCTTCCAGCCACGGAGCTCTCTCCACACCCCGATCTCCATCCTCGGCTACCAGATCCC
>NW_020664883.1:0-1818 GCF_002925995.2 Terrapene triunguis | reverse complement strand
CCCCCCCAAACACCCCCCGCACCTGAAACATGCACACCCCTTCCAGTGCCCCCAAACACCCCAAACATGCACACCCCCTCTAGTGCCCACCAAACAGCCCCTCCCACTACACCTCTTCTTCCAGCACCCCCTCCATGACACACATCCCTTCCAGCACTCCCCAAACAGCCCTGCCTGCTACACACACCCCCTCCTGCATCCTCCAAACACCTCCCATATGCACACCCTTCCTGCACCCCAAACACACATCCCTCCTGCACCTCTAAACACATTCCCCTCCTGCACCCCCCAAACATGCACCCCCCCAGCACTCCCAAACAGCTCATCCCACTACACCCCCACTTCCAACACCCCCCCCCACTACACACATCCCCTCCAGCACTCCCCAAACAGCTCCTGCTATACATCCCCCCTCCAAATATCCCCTCCTACACCCCCCAGACACCTCCCCAGCAATGTTATCTATTTGGGAAAGGGGAATACAGTCACCCTGCCCCAAACCAATGTACCAACAACTGACCCAGGGCAGCCAGGCTCTGTTGGGACCTGTTCCCAGGACTCTGATCCCAGAAGGGGTTTGCTCTGGGACCAGGGGCGTTTCCTATGGGGGGGGGGGTGGTAAAAGTGATTGCTCAGGGCTGGTAACTGCCCTGTCATAGGCTGCACCTGGCAGTGGGAGGGCAGCTGGGCACCTGACCCAGGCAGGGGCAGGGCTATAAAGGGGAGTCCTGGGGGCAGGCTCAGGAAAGGGGCTTTGAGACCGGATCACTGGGGCAGGGCTGGGGAAGGCTGTGTGACTATAGAGCTCTTGGGGGAGCTTCTATTCCGAGGCAGGGCCAGCAGGGCGTGGAGACAGAGCTGGGCTCTGCAGAGAGCCCCGCTGCATGAGCTCCGGGACACGTGCAATGCAAAGGCAGCTGCAGCAGCTGTGTCAGTAGCTGCCTGGGGAGAGACGGGGGCAGGTTGCAGGAGGGGAGAGTTTGGCGGGAGCACCAGGAAGACCCTCTGCCTGCGAGCACATGGCTAGGACTGTTGGGCTGCAGGAGGAGCAGCTCCAGGCAGCTGCACTAAACTGGCTCCTGATTAGACTAATAGGCATGGAGCCTTTGCACTAGCAACCAGCGTAGGGCTCAGCAAACAGTGGCGAGGGGCTGTTGGGGGAAATTCTCTTCTTGAGAAAGAGCTGACCTGGGAGCTTGGACAGGGAAAGCCCTGCAAACCTAGAGCTCTTAACGCTGTAGTCAAGCAGCTCTGCAAACGCCAAAAGGGGGGGGATGGCTGTCTTAGTGTGATTGGGAGAGCAGTAGCAGCCTACGCTGCAAATCACTTTATTCTGTTATATGCAGCTGCAGCAATGCTACTGTTTTTAGTGGAGCACCTAAGAAGAGTAGAAAAGCTCACCAATACAATGCATAAATGTGTTGCTTAGTGTTTAGAGCAGTTGCAGCCATTGCAATGCTTTTAAAAGCTCCTAATCTAGGTTCTCTAGATTCAGTCTAAATCTCTATCCTGCTTCCATCTAAACAACATCCAGTTGTGCACGTTGCTGCAGTCTTAGATTTGAGCAGTAACCACTACTCAGGAAACTAAATTTGTCAGACTAGTTCTCTTTGCAATCCTGTGATTGTAGGGTTTTGCTGAAACAAACAGACTTTGTAAAAACGAGTTACTATTATTTCTGCAATAGCTGTTTACATTTTCTGGCATCTCTACAGATCCTCTTAATGACTGACTAGGAAGGGTTGCAGTGGCTGCAAATTCAAAGACCGTTGGCTGTGCAAGTCTTGCACAAAACTTAAAGCAAACCAATTTTTGCAC
>NW_020664882.1:0-4234 GCF_002925995.2 Terrapene triunguis | reverse complement strand
TGATTCCAGTGGAGTTACTCCTAATTTGCACTGGGGTGAGAGAACGTAGAATCAGCTCATTGGACTCCAGTGCAGTTACTCCTGATTTACACCAGGGTGATGGAGAGGAGAATTAGGAACTAATCCTTTTGATGTTTTTGTATACCTCTGTCACCCAGATGTGCGCGAACTCTGGATAATGTTGTATAAATGTTACTATCCTTAGTTTACCAAGGGGAATCGGGGGTCTGGCTGGCCTGATTCTGCTATCAGGGCACTGCTGCGAATGTGTGGTAATTTCACTGCATAACATGGAATTACTCCCTATTTAAACTGCTCTAAATGGTAGCACCATCTCACATGGAGGAGACCAAAACCAGCCATAATTATATAGTAAACTCGAGTCAGGAATACAGCTCAGGAGTTCCGATGCTCCGTCCGCCGTTCTAGCCTGATTTCCACGCTTGCTGCGGGAGACAGACATTCCAGCTCCCCTCCTGATACTTCAACCACTCAACTAAACACCCTCCCAGAGCTTGGAAGAGAACCCAGGAGTCCTGACTCCCCTTTTGCCCCCTGCTCTAACCCACTGAATGCAACACGCCTCTCGGAGATGGAAATATATGCCAGGAGTTCTCACTCTACCCACTGGACTTAACTCCCTCCCAGAGCTGGGAACACGAGTGAGGTGTCATGACTCCCAGTCCCCTCCACAAACCACTACATCAAACTGCATCTCAGCCTCTCTCCCTGTTACTCTCCACTGCCATCAGGAATGACTGCTGCGATTGACAATGGAGAGTCATTGGGCCAGCGAACGTGCATGAGAATGATTCTCCAGCGTGGTAGTTGGGGCAGTCACCTGGTATCTGGAAGAGCCAAGTTCAAGTCCCTTCTCCAATGACTATTTAACTATTGATAGAAAATGGAGCAGCTTCAACAGGAGTAGGGTGACCAGATGTTCTGATTTTATAGGGACAGTCCCGATTTTTGTGTCTTTTTCTTATATAGGCTCCTATTACCCCCACCCACTGTCCCGATTTTTCACACTTGTTGTCTGGTCACCCTAAACAGGAGAGACTGAGACAGTCTCATTTCAGAACAGCCCATAATCCAGCGGCGCAGGCACTGTCCTGTAAAGTGGGAATTCAAATCACTTCTTATCATCAATAAGAGAGAGGGATTGAACCTGAGTCTGTCACAGGCCAACCGAGTGCCCTAACCACTCAGCTTCAATTTCTGAGGGGTGCCTGTCCCACAGTCCTTATGAGAGACAGAAATAGAACCCCTCCCCGGTCTGGTTCCTCATCTCTGCATACTGGACTGAACTTCCTCCCAGAGCCACACGTAAAACACAGGAGTTCTGGCTCTCAGTCCCCACTACTCTTACCCACTAGACCCCACTCCCTTTCCAGAGCTAGGGATAGAACCCAGGAGTCCTGGCTCCTAGTCCTCACTCCTCTAACACACTTGACTCAACTGCAGAAATCTAATAGAGAGAAGTAACAATAAACTGAGAACCAGACACAAACAGATGATGTATGATAGCTAGCTAGATAGATAGATAGACAGATAGATAGATAGATGTAACAACAAACTAACAGAGAGGTACAAGTAAGAAAAGAACACATACAGATAGTGTGGGAGAAACACAGAACTAACACAAACAGGTAGATAGAGAAGTAAAAACGAACTAATTGAGTGAGTACAAAGTACAAAAAGATAGATAGACAGCAATAACAACAAACTAATGTATACAGAGAGAAAAGTAAGAATGAGCTGATAGTGTTGTTCACAATTTTTGGATAATTTTCATGTAAACTCCTCAATCCATTCTAAATATATGTGTGTCAATTTGATCAATTCCCCCACTCCCAATAAAAGAAAACTGAGGAACGAATATTTTGCCTCCTCTTTTCTAAGGTAAATGCTTTGGACTGCCTTAGTTTCCCATGCCCAAATTGAGCTAAGAGTGAAACTATAAAAAAATATCTATTGTCACTTGCCATTTTGTCCTTAAAGTGCCACTCTGTAATCGCCAAATATATTTCATTGCAATAGCAAACTTACAGTGCCGGTCTGTGTGTGGACTCTTCCCAGACTGAGATGTCTTTTCTCCTCCAGCTACAGACTGCAATTGGTTGCCCCTCTCTCTCTAGCCCCATACACACCCCTCTATCGATAAATCTCTCTATCTAAAACCCCTATCACTGTATTATGAGAGGCCGTTCCCCCACCGCACTGAGGCTGAGCTGCTGGAAATACATTGAGATCTGTGCTGTCTGCGGGTGAGCTGTGCGTCAAAAACATTGGTGCTGAAGGAATCCATGTATGTTTTCAAAGGGTTTGTGGGACTCAGTCCCTGGAGTCCTCAACAGCCCAGAGGCAACAATTAATTTCTCTGGCCCTTTATTTCTCGAAAGAGTTTCCAGAAACTAAGATAATCACAGCTAAAATTAGGCAGCAGCATCTAGAGGGAAGATTATGAGGCAAACACTAAGGGCACACAGGACTGTACTCCAGACATCTGGCATCAATTCCTAGCCCTGCCGGTGACCTGCTGTGTTACCTTGGGAAAGTCATTCTCTGGGGCTGTCTTTCCCCTCCAGTCTTTTCTACTGTTAGCTCCTTGGGGCGGAGACTGTGTCTTACCTAATATTATGGGCCTCACATATCAGGTTCAACTATCAGATAATTAATTAATTAAAAAGCTAAGGTCCAAGGTGTCCTGAGAGCTAATTCCAACTATTCCTCTGGCTTTGTTCAGTCCCTTCACCGCTCCATTCCTCAGTTTGTCATCCGTCCAATGGGGATAATAGTTACAACTTGGAGGATAATTCATAATGAGTGGAGATACTCAAAAATATGTTGCTGAAAAAACAGCTTTTTGACAAAAAATTGCTTGTCATTGAAAATAATCTTGGTGTGGATAAAATTCATTTTGAACTCATTTTTCTATGGGTTTTTGTTTGTCAGTGGGGGGAAGTTGTTCTTGGGTTTGGTTTTATGAAAACCTGGAGATGGAAAACTCTTTGGTTTACTTTTTCAGGTTTTGGGGGGGGAAATTTCAATATCAGAAAACTTTTCCCAAAACTAGAAAATATTTACCATAAACTGGCATTTTTACTAGAGAAGTTTATTGAAAAGCAAACGTTTTTCAGTCTCTAGTTTCATTTTTTGCCCACCCACCCCCATCCAAAAGCAATATTATGGGATGTTTCTATGAAAACAGAACAATGACATTTCCCACAAAAATATCATTTTCATTTTTGGCCAGCTTTAATAATGAGTAATTAAAACTAAATTAAATGAATTTGAGTTGATGTGGGTGCAACATTCATTGTAATTTTATTTGACAGCATCTACTTGACATAAGAACTGTCTAACTGGGTAAGATGTTTGGACCATCCAGTCCAGTATTCTGTCCCTGATAGTGGCCAGTACCACCTGATTCAGAGGAAAGTCTAAGAGGCCATATAGAGGACAGTTCTCGAATAACCTGCCCATGCCGGAGTCTCATCATCATCAGCTACTGAATGGTCTAAAGCATGAAGAAGGTGAATTTCTACTCCTCATTATCTGCTACAAAGTAATTGCATGCTCTCATTATCCAGATAGGCTGCAGTATTCAAAGGAACCTACTAGATTTGTGTGTCTAAATCCTATTGACTTTCTACAGGAGAGGACTGCCCAGCTCCATTAATCCCCTTTGAATATCTTACTTAGTTTATAATTAATTACTTATTTTGTAGATTACATCACTGACAACTTTGAAATCAAGATTGGATGTTTTTCTAAAGGATCCGCTCTAGGTATTGTTTTGGGGATGGTTTCTGGGCTGGGTTATACAGGAGGTCAGACTAGACAGTCACTATGGTCCCTGATGGCCTTGAAATCTATTAATCTAATATGAACTCCACCAAAAATGAGAATAAATTTTCTCCAAAAACCCCACAAAATGGTAGATTTTTTTAAAAAAAATCTACATTTCTATGAATTATTTAAAGAAAGTTTGAATTGTTTTAAGGGGGAAAGAGGATTCTGATCTTCTGCCCCATTTATTGACAAGATCTATTAAAATTAATTCTGGGAGATTTTAGCTGAATTAGGCAACACCTTAGAGTAACACATCTCCATCTCTCTCTTGGCGATGTAGGCTATTTTGTGTTCATGGTGGGGCCAACATGACCAGTGATGAGATTTTCAAGGTTGCCTATGGATATTTCGCCACCAAAATTCCAATTATTTTTAATGG
>NW_020664881.1:0-7281 GCF_002925995.2 Terrapene triunguis | reverse complement strand
AGTCTATTGCTAGTTAAGTACTTCCAATTACTTGAATAACCCCTTCACACTATGTTGACCAAATCTGCCTTATGTGCTTCCTACAGCAAACACTTTAAATACAAGCATAGAGCCAACGCTCATAGCTTCAGATATAAAAATGATATATGCATACAAATAGGATGAATATATTCAGTAGATCATAACCTTTGCAAAGATATGTTACACGGCATATGTAGCATAAATCATATTCCAGTTATGTCATATTTACCCTCATAAGCATATTTCTATAAAGCATTATGGGGTGCAATGTCACAAAGGAGATTCCATAATCTCCTTATCTCTCTATGTCAGAGGTGGGCAAACTATGGGCAGAAGAGACACACTGAAAGTTGAACCGGAGCAGGGACACTCCGAGAGAACATGCAGGTAGCGGATTCCAACAACGCAGCAGAAACATGATAAACACGGATACAATAGAAATGCGGTAGATTCACTAAGACATAGTAGAAACACAGAGTCTGCACTGGGAGACCATGCAAGCAAAAATAATATTTAGGCTAGGATATAATAAAGAATATTGACAGTCAGAGCCAATACAAACATGCTAGATACAATCGGATATAATATAAGTACTTCGTGATCTTAGGCTCTGAAACAAATTACATTTTGAAGGCAGGGTAAAGACATGGTTCGACAGAATGTACCAAAGCCGAGAGAGAGACTGTGACTCACTTAGAATAGGTAAAAGCAACAGAGGGTCCTGTGGCACCTTTAAGACTAACAGAAGTATTGGGATCATAAGCATAATTAGTCTTAAAGGTGCCACAGGACCCTCTGTTGCTTTTTACAGATTCAGACTAACACGGCTACCCCTCTGATACTTAGAATAGCTACTGTGACTATAACAGCGGAGAGCCAAGCTGGAGCCATCCTTAGTTGGGTTAATGATTCTTTGGCTAAACAGAGCTGATTTCTTAATCCCACAAGAACTGATTTGTCTTCTTGACTAGTAGCTCCTGTTCAGAAAAGGCAAGAATTCGGTTCTGTAAATGGCGCCTTAAAAACTTGTGTTGTATCTCTGGGCAGGAGCTGTCACTTGTCGGAACAGCATGAACCCAACTTCACAGGAGTGATTCTCTCTGCTCTGTAAATCCTTCTCAGTGGTACTGTCAGAAATGGGAACATTTGCAAGGCAAAGGAGTCTAGGCTGTCAGGGGCGGGCAGAGAACATGGGAGAGAAGAACCGGCTGTTACTTGTATTATTTATCTTCTAGCATCACACCGCCCCCAAGTGGCAAAATGTGATCACAAGTGGGAAATGATTGCAGCAGATTTTCTTACACCTTTGCCAGTAAAACGGCGTTTCTCATGGAAATAGTGAGTATTTTTCTGATGCAAGACGTGAGGATGGTCTTCTAAAGACTTTCTGTCGGTCTGTCTATGCGTCCTGGGCAAGGGAAGATCCCAGCGGGGATAAGGAGTAGCAGAGGCAGAAAATTGATAGGTACAATTCAGGCGCACAGGATCCCCTTGGGAGCTAATAACGCTGCCTTCAGTTTGGGTCACTGAGTCTGCTCCATACATGCCCTCTGTGGGGGGAACAGAGCAGAACAAACACACTCAGATAGAACAAAACCGGGTCTGATACATCCCGAGATAACATGACTGTAACAGATACCAACAACGCAGCAAACATATCAATAAACACAGATATAGTAGAAACGTAGTAGATTCACTAAGACATAATAGAAACACAAAGTCTGCACTGAGAGACCATGTAAGCATAAATGGATACAATCAGATAGAACAGCAACATAATATTTAGACTCGGATATAACAGAGAATATTGACACTCAGAGACATCACACAAAATACATGCTGTCAGATATAATAGAAATAATATTTATGCTCAAGTACAATAGAGAGCACTAACACTATAAAGAGTATAAATATAATAGATACAATCGGATATAAGCACTTCGTGATTTTAGCGAAATGAACTAAATTACGAAGACGGGATACAGACATGGTTCCATAGAATGTAACAAAGCTGAGGGAGGGAGGGAGGGAGCAAGGGAGGTTTGGTTGGACATTAGGAAAAACTTCCTAACTGTCAGGGTGGTTAGGCACTGAAATAAATTGCCTAGGGAGGTTGTGGAATCTCCATCACTGGAGATTTTTAAGAGCAGGTTGGACACGGATGGTCTCGATAATACTTAGTCCTGCCATGAGTGCAGGGCACTGGACTAGATGACCTCTTGAGGTCCCTTCCAGTCCTTTGATTCTATGAGACAGAGAATGTTACTCGAATAGCTGTGACTATAAGAACATAAGAACGGCCGTACCGGGTCAGACCAAATGTCCAGCCAGCCCAGTATCCTGTCTACTGACAGTGGCCAATGCCAGGTGCTCCAGAGGGAGTGAACATAGCAGGTAATGATCAAGTGATCTCTCTCCTGCCATCCATCGCTAAGAACACCGTTCCTTACCTGTCCTGGCTAATAGCCATTAATGGACTTAACCCCCATGAATTTATCTAGTTCTCTTTTAAACGCTGTTATAGTCCTAGCCTTCACAACCTCCTCAGGCAAGGAGTTCCACAAGTTCACTGTGCGCTCTGTGAAGAAGAACTTCCTTTTATTTGTTTTAAACCTGCTGCCCATTAATTTCATTTGGTGGCCCCTAGTTTTTATATTATGGGAACAAGTAAATAACTTGACCTTATTCACTTTCTGCACACCACTCATGATTTTATATACCTCTATCATATCCCCCCTTAGTCTCCTCTTTTCCAAGCTGAAAAGTCCTAGCCTCTTTAATCTCTCCTCATATGGGACCCGTTCCAAACCCCTAATCATTTTAGTTGCCCTTCTCTGAACCTTTTGAGACTATAACAGCGAAGACGGAAGTTTACTCATAGACTCATAGACTTTAAGGTCAGAAGGGACCATTATGGTCATCTAGTCTGACCTCCCGCATGATGCAGGCCACAAAAGCTGACCCACCCAATTTCCCTTATCTCAGCTGTTGAAGTCTCCAGATCGTGATTTAAAGACTTCAAGTCACAGAGAATCCTCCAGCTTGCGACCCCTGCCCTATGCTGCGGAGGAAGGCAAAAAACCTCCAGGGCCTCTGCCAATCTACCCTGGAGGAAAATTCCTTCCTGACCCCAAATATGGCGATCAGTAGAACCCCGAGCATACAGGCAAGATTCTCCAGCCGGACCCACATTTTACCAGTGATGGCACGTTATTGCCTAATTGACTAAAATCACGTTATCCCATCAAACCATTCCCTCCATAAACTTATCTAGCCTAATCTTGAAGCCAGAGAGGTCTTTCGCCCCCACCATTTCCCTCGGAAGGCTGTTCCAGAATTTCACCCCTCTGATGGTTAGAAACCTTCGTCTAATTTCAAGCCTAAACTTCCCCACGGCCAGTTTATATCCATTCGTTCTTGTGTCCACATTAGTACTGAGCTGAAATAATTCCTCTCCCTCCCTGGTATTTATCCCTTTGATATATTTAAAGAGAGCAATCATATCCCCCCTCAGCCTTCTTTTGGTTAGGCTAAACAAACCGAGCTCCTCGAGTCTCCTTTCATAGGAAAGGTTTTCCATTCCTCAGATCATCCTAGTGGCCCTTCTCTGTACCCGTTCCAGTTTGAGTTCATCCTTTTTAAACATGGGAGACCAGAACTGCACCCAGTACTCCAAATGAGGTCTCACCAGCGCCTTGTATAATGGAAGCAGAACCTCCTTGTCCCTACTAGAAATACCTCGCCTAATGCATCCCAAGATCGCATTAGCTTTTTTCACAGCCACGTCACATTGCCGGCTCATAGTCATCCTGCGATCAACCAGGACTCCGAGGTCCTTCTCCTCCTCCGTCACTTCCAATCGATGCGTCCCCAGCTTATAACTAAAATTCTTGTTAGTCATCCCTAAATGCATCACCTTACACTTCTCACTATTAAATCTCATCCTATTATTATTACTCCAATTTACAAGGTCATCCAAGTTTCCCTGCAGAATATCCCGATCCTTCTCCGAATTGGCAACGCCTCCCAACTTTGTGTCATCCGCAAACTTTATAAGCTGACTCCTACATTCGGTTCCGAGGTCAGTAATAAATAGATTAAATAAAATCGGACCCAAAACCGAACCTTGAGGAACCCCACTGGTGACCTCCCTCCAACCTGACAGTTCACCTTTCAGTACTACCCGCTGCAGTCTCCCCTTTAACCAGTTCTTTATCCACCTCTGGATTTTTATATCGATCCCCATCTTTTCTAATTTAACCAATAATTCCTCATGCGGTACCGTATCAAACGCTTTAGTAAAATCGAGGCATATTAGATCCACCGCATTTCCTTTATCTAGAAAGTCTGTTACCTTCTCAAAGAAGGAGATCAGGTTGGTTTGGCACGATCTGCCTTTCATAAACCCATGTTGTAATCTGTCCCAATTGCCATTCACCTCAAGGTCCTTAACTACTTTCTCCTTCAAAAGTTTTTCCAAGACCTTGCATACTACAGATGTTAAACTAACAGGCCTGTAGTTACCCGGGTCACTTTTTTCCCCCTTCTTGAAAATAGGAACCACATTAGCTATTTTCCAGTCCAACGGTACCACCCCCGAGTTTACAGATTCATTAAAAATTATCGCTAAGGGGCTCGCAATTTCTCGAGCCAGTTCCTTCAATATTCTAGGATGAAGATCATCCGGTCCGCCCGATTTAGTCCCGTTTAGCTGGTGAAGTTTGGCTTCTACCTCTAATACTGTAATGTCAATCCCCCCTCCTTTATTCCCCTCTGTCCTGCTCCCTCTATTCCTAAGCCCTTCATTAGCCTTATTAAAGACCGATGCAAAATATTCATTTAGATATTGTGCCATGCCTAAATTATCCTTAATCTCCACTCCATCTACATTCTTCAGCGGTCCCACTTCCTCTTTCTTTGTTTTCTTCCTATTTATATGGCTATAAAACCTCTTACTATTGGATTTAATTCCCCTCGCAAGGTCCAACTCTACACGGCTTTTGGCCTTTCTCACCGCATCCCTACATGCTCTGACCTCAATAAGGTAGGTTTCTTTGCCGATCCCTCCCCTCTTCCATTCTTTGTACGCTTTCTGATTTTTCTTAATCGCCTGTTTGAGACGCCCGCTCATCCAGCTAGGTCTAAATCTCCTGCCTAATAACCGTTTTCCCTTTCTCGGGATACAGACCTCGGACAGCTCGTGCAACTTCAACTTGAAACAATCCCAGGCGTCATCTGCCTTTAGATCCCTAAGTATGTTAGCCCAATCCACTTCCCTAAGTAGTCGCCTTAATTTATTAAAGTTGGCCTTTTTGAAATCATAAACCTTAGTCACAGTTTTATTTCTGTTAATCCTTCCCTAAGTTCGAGACATCTTTGGGTTGAAAGATTCTTTTATTAAACAGATTTAATTCCCTTATCCTGCAAGAATTGATTTGTCTTCGTGCCTGGTAGCTCCAATTTAGAAAAGGCAGGAATATTGTCCTATAAAAGGTTCCTTAAAATGAATGTTTTAGCTCTGAGCAGGGACTGCCGGAAAGGCATGAACCTAAACTTATACGAGTAAGTCTCTCTGCTCTGTAAATCCTTCCCAATGGTACTGTCAGAAATGGGAGAGTCTGAAGGGCGAAGTGGGCTAGACTGGCGCCAGGGGCGGGCAGAGAGCAGGGGACACAAGAACAGGCTGTTACTTGTATTATTTATCTAGCACCACAGCGCCCCCTCGTGGCAAAGTTTCTGACACCTTTGTCAATAGAGCGAGCGAGTATTTTTCTGATGTAAGCGGTGGGACGCTCTGGTAAAGACTCTCTCTGTCTGTCTGTGTCTATGTATCCAGGGCAGGTGAAGATCCCTCAGCTATTCAGTACCAGTTTTCCTATAGAATATGAACTTCCCCACACCGTGATCGTGGGGAGTTTGTGTGTGTATTGGTTTAGTTCTAGTGACATTGAACTGTCTGGTGGCACTTTCCTTCAAGAACGGGTCTGGGGGCAGCTTTCACCGGAGTTGTTCGTGGGCAGGTAGATGTGTTCTGGTCTTTCCTGGTTTTACCTAAAACAGGTGCTTTTCACTTAGGCCGGTGATGCATGACCTTCTCCTTCATTCCCCAGATGGTAAAACTGCGAATTAGGGCAGAGACGTAAAAAAAGGAGCGCTAAAGTGTGTGTGAGGGAGAGAGAGATTTCTGTTAAAGATCTGCAGACTCCCCCCACCCCCCTTCTGCCCCGGAGTCGATTCCAATGCCCTCACAGCCCCTGCGCGATTTTTGTTCAGCGACCCTGCTGCTCCGTGTCACTGTGTGTCTCACGGCACAGTAATAGGTCCCGGAGTCTCTCACTTCGCTGAACGGTTTCCACATGTGGAACGATGTTGGGTTTTTTCCGGTTTTTGCATCGAACCCTTTTCTGATCCCTTCATCCAAGTCCTCCCTTCCCAGGTCCCTCAGAAAGAGCCTGGGGGGCTGGTTGGGGAACTGCAGGTACCAGAAGGGATAAACATTAGCAGCGAGAGAAAATTGATAGGTGCAGTTCAGACGCACCGAGTCCCCTTGGGAGATGATAACGCTGCCTTCAGTTTGGGTCACTGAGTCTGCTCCATAGATGCCTTCTGTGGGAGGAACAGAGCAGAACAGACACACTCAGATATTATAGAACGGAGCTGATATACTCCGAGACAACATGAATGTAACCGATACAAACAGCGCAGCAAAAACATGGTAGATAAACACATAGATACAACAGAAACGCAGTTGTCATTAAGACATAATAGAAACACAAAATATACCCTGAGAGACCATGCAAGAAAAAATAACATCTAGGCTGAGATATAATAAAGAATATTGGCGCTCAGAGACAACACACACACAAGACATACATTCCGCTATAATAGAAATGTAATATTTATACTCGGATACAACAGGAAACATTAACCCTCGTAGACAATACAAACACACTAGATACAATCGTATGTAATATGAGCACTTCGTGATCTCAGCCGTTCAGACAAACTAGATGATGAAGGCAGGATGAAGACACGGTTCGATAGACTGTAACAAATTTGAGAACACTGACTGTTACTCACTTAGAACAGTTGTGACTATAACAGCGGAGAGCCAATTTGGAGCCATCCTTGGGTTCATGATTCTTTGACTAAACAAAACGAATTTACTAACCCCGAAAGAATTCATTTGTCTTCTTGGCTAGTAGCTCCAGTTTAAGGAAGGCAAGAATTCTGTCCTATAAAAGGTGCCTTTAAAATGAA
>NW_020664880.1:0-4060 GCF_002925995.2 Terrapene triunguis | reverse complement strand
GGGGCAGAGGGGTCCCCTCCCAACCAGGGAACAGAATGTGCCAATAACATCCCAGACGAGTGACAGCCATCTCTTTTCACTGGGCTCAAAATGGCGCCTCTTCGTAAACTTGATCCTTCTGCTTTGGGATAATCCAAACTCTTCCCTTCTCCCTCTCCAAGTCTACAGCTTCCCCAATTCACGGGGCCAGTAACCCTGTTAAAGAAAGAAATTAGGTTGGCTTGGCAAGGCTTGATCTTGACAAATCCATGGTTGCTTTTACTTATAAGCCAATTATCCTCTAGGCCAGCGGTTCTTAAACTGTGGGTCGGGACCCCAGAGTGGGTTGCGACCCAATTTTAATGGGGTCTCCAGGACCCCCTTGCTGGGACCCAGGGCTGAAGCTGAAGCCTGAGCTCCATCCCCACCTGGGGCAATGGGGCTCGGGCTGCAGCCCCCTCTCTCCCCACCTGGGGCAGCAGGACTTGGCCTGAAGCCCCCTTCCTCCCACCCAGGACAGCAGGACTTGGCCTGCGGCCTCCTTTCCCCTCACCTAGGGTGGCAGGGCTCGGGCTTGGGCTCCGACCCCCCAGGGTCATGTAGTAACTTTATTGTCAGAAGAGGGGTTGCGGTGCAATGAAGTTTGAGAAATCCCACTGTAGATGCTTATAAATTGACTGTTTCATAATTTGTTTCAGTCTCTTCCCAGATATCGAAGTTAGGCTACTGGTCTATAATTTCCCAGATCTTCTTTATTCCCCTTTTTAAAGACCGGTGCTATGTTTGCCCTTCTCCAGTCCTCTGGGACTTCACCCATCCTCCATGAGTTCTCAAAGATTATCACTAATGGTTCCAAGATTGCTTTAGCGAGTTCCTTATGTATCTTAGAATGAATTTCATCAGGCTTTGCCTCTGGGCAACATATAAATTATCTAAACATTCTTTAACCTGTTCTTTCCCTATTATGGCTTGTGTTCCTTCCCTCTTGTTGATAATGTTAATTATGTTAAGTACCTGGTTGCAATTTCCTGTAAGCAGAGTCTAGATGAGCTCTCCCCTGACATCTAGTGGTGAGCTGCGGAAAAAGACTTCAGAAGCTGATCTCGTTTGCATGGACACACCCACCTTGCCTAGGTGCTCAGCATGATGGGACTGCTTGCCCAAATGATCACTTGTGGCTGGTGTTGGATCCCCAGTCTCCTTGTTATTGGCGCAGGAGTAATAAAGGATTGTTATCCTTGTTGTGTGAGCTGAGGGCAGCAGAACTGTACCTGGCATACCCCAATGGAGGGACTCACCCTCAACTCAAAAGCCCTCGCTAGGCAGGGAACATGGATGCCAAAATGAGTTGTGAGAGGGTGGGGACAGGCATTTGTACCTTGTGAGGCTGGGGGTGGGCCCTGTTTAAGGGTCCTAGATGCCATTTGACTCTTTCTCTCTCCATGATATAATAAAAGAGCTAATTTAGGCTCACTTGAGAGTCTTGTTACATGCTGTAGAGCTAAAATCACTGATACCTAAGTTTAAGTATTAGATCTACTTTGGGACAGTGTCTCTATTGCAAGAGACTGCCCAGTGTGCACCAGCAGTAAGGCTCCACCACTAACAACTGAAATCACTGAGAGCTGTATTAAGTGTGGGGGGGCACTGATGACATCTTGGCAAGTGGGCAGCTGGTGGAGAGGTGTGGCAAGTGGCCAGCAGAGAAGCTGGTGGAGAGGGCCAGAGCAGAGCCCAGCAGAGGTGTGGCAATCAGCCACTGGGGCAACGAGCAAGTGCCTGATCAGTGCATTGTGTAAGGTGCCTCATTACCCCACCCCACCTGCCTTCCACACAGAGTGGGAGGTGAACTCTGCGGATGAACCTCTGAACTCTGGGGTTCCACTCGCCAAGGACAGCAACTGTGAATAGGGTTCAGAAAAGAAACGGGCACATTAAAGGGACTTTTGGGTTGCTGGACTTAAGACCCCGAAGGGAAAAGGACTCTGCCCAACTTACTTGGGGTGGGTCTTTTGATCATGGTTTGTGTTTTTGAGCCCTAGTTGTGGTGTTTTCCCAAATTAATGCTGAGTTACTCCCCTCCTTTTATTAAAAGTGTTTGCTACACTCAGACTCTGTGCTAGCGAGAGGGGAAGTATTGCCTCTTAGAGGCACCCAGGGGGTGGTGTGTAATTGTCCCAGGTCACTGGGTAGGGGCTCGAGCCGGTTTTGTGATGTATTCTTGAAAAGGAACCACTGGATACTGAACCCGGCCCTTGTTGCTGCTGGCTCCACCTGGCAGAAGAGTTACATTCCCTTTTAATGAAGATTGAAGCAAAATAGGCATTCAACACCTTTGCTTTCTTGATGCCGTCCGTTATTAGCTCTAATTCCCAGCTAAGCTGTACACTTGCCTTCATCTTTCTCTTGGCTCCTAATGTATCTATAGAAACTCTTCCTATTGCCTTTTAGACTCCTTGCTAGGTGTCATCATTTTGTGCCTTTGTGGCTTTCGGATTTTGTTTGTACATTTTTGTGTTATTCTGTTGTGCCCCTCCTTTGCAATGTGTCCGTGTTTTCACTTTTTGTAGGGTTCCTTTCTGATTTTCAGGCAATCGAAGAGCTCCTGATGGCCTCTCATTGGCCTCTTATTATTCTTCCTATCTCTCCTTTGCATCAGACTAGTGTGCTCTTGCGTCTCTAATATTGTTTCTTGGAGACACTGCCAGCTTTGCTGCACTCTCTTTTCCCTTAGATTTTCTTCCGATGGGACCTTACAGACCAGTTCTCGGAGTTTGTTAAAGTCAGCTTCTTGGAAGTCCCTTGTGTTTATTCTGCTGCTGTAATTCCTCCTCTTCCTTAGAGTCATGAAATCTTTCATTTCACGGTCACTTTCACCCAATTATCTTCAAACTGCAGATTTGCAACCAAATCCTCCCCGTTAGTCAGAATTAAGTCTAATGTGGCTTTTCCCCTTTTTACTTTCTCCATCTTAGGAAATAAGAAGTTACCCCCAATACATTCTAAGAACCTTTTGAAAATGTTATGTTTTGCCATATTGCTTTTCCAACTGATCTCTGGGAAGCTGAAGTCCCCCCATTAGTACCAGGTCTTGTCTTTTGGATATTTCTGTTATTTGTCCTAGAAATACCCCATCCACCTCCTTCTCCCCCTGATTTGGTGGTCTATAGTAGACCCCTAACATGACATCACCCCTCTTTTTTTCCCCTTTTATTTTTACCCAGAGACTTTCAATTGATCTGCCTCTCACCTTCGGGACCTCAGAACAAGTGAATATTCTTGATGACTAATGCAACACTTCTTCCTTTTTTCTCTGCCTGTCCTTTCTGAACAAGCTGTACCTCTCTTTACCAATATTCCAGTCAGGAGATTTATCCCACCAAGTCTCTGGGATGTTAATTAAGTCATAATGTAGCTTATATACTAATACTTTCAGTTCTTCCATTTACTCTCCATACTCCTTGCATTTGTGTATAGACATCTGAGACGTACAGCAGATTCCCGCACTGTTATCCCTCTTGTTGCTCCTATGACCCCACTGTAATTTTCCTTCCCCCCTCCCCCGCCAACATTTAGCCTTCTGATAAGGTCACCTGTGGGATTTTGTCACCCGCCCCTTTTGAATCTAGTTCTAAGCCCTGCTCACTAGGTTGGCAAATCGGTGTGTGGTGTCCCTTCAGCCTCTACTATACGCCCATGTCCGCAACCTCCCCTCTGCTCCCAGTGTCACCAGTGTCCCCATGACACCCAGTGCTCTCCATCCTCACCCCACAGTCCCCTGTGTACTCTGACTCAACCCCCTGAGACCGCTCCCCGTCAGGTTCCCCAGTGCTCCTGCACAGATCATCTTCCTTGAGGGCAGCCCAGCTCCTGTCCCCTCGGGAAGGAGACAGTGGTATTTTTTACTAGGACAGCCTCACTGCTACTGACAAAGGCGGCAAGGGAGTGGCAGCTGTTTTAACTGACTGGCTTCAGCCCCATTGAAAGTAATAGGAGATAGTGGCCATTTTGAGAGAGGGCAAACGTTCACGGGATTTTGGGAGATCTGGAGAAGCTGGAAGGATGACAGCCGGCAGCTCTG
>NW_020664879.1:0-24888 GCF_002925995.2 Terrapene triunguis | reverse complement strand
CGATGACCTCTCGAGGTCCCTTCCAGTCCTAGAATCTATGAATCTATAAGAATCTATGAAATCTGCGGCCCCAAGCACGAGCTTGCTCAGCTGGTGCCTGGAGCCGGCCCTGGGTGCAGGAGGGAGGAAGAGGAGGAGGAATTGGCAGTGGCCGTGGAGAAAAAGAGGAGGGGTGGAGGCTCTTAGCAAGCTGGGCTAGCTCAGTCAGCAGAGCATCAGGCTCTTTATGGAAGGGGCCAGGGTTTGAGCTGCTGTCCAGGAACTCAGCTTTTAAGTTGCCTTGTGTGCCAGGAGCCAAATGATTCCTGGTGGTGCCCAGAGCCATGTGTGAGACAGGGACGCTGAGACTTGTGGCACCTGCTCTGCGGCAGGGATCCTGGTAGCTCAGACTCAGGGAAGGCTTCTGTACTCAGAGGTGCTGACTTTGAGAGTTCCCGGGGGTTGCTTGACCCCCTGCTCCACCTCAAGCCCTGCCCCCAAACCCCCACCCCTGTCCATTCTCTTCCTCTCCCCACTCTCCAGCATACTGGATTACTGACAGGTGGGAGGCGCTGAAGGAGAAGAGGAGGAGTTGTCAGCCAGGCCTGCTAGCAGGTGGGAGGTGGAGGTGCGGAGCTGGCTGCCAGTGGGTGCTGGGCACCTATTTTTTTTTTTTTTTTTTGTTCTGCAGCCCCATAACATCTATGGAGTCGGCACCTCTGGCTCCACTGACTCGGCTCCTTTCACACTCTAGAGAGAGGAGCAGCAGCCAGGGTTCTGGCTGATCTATGGGGCACTAGGTGAGTGGCAGAGGCTTCAGGCGCTGAGAGTTTGCCTGATACCTCAGAGACACAGTGTGAGGTGGTGTCTCTATGAAAGGAGCAGAACAGGATTTACTTGGGGAGAGAATTGAGTGTCTTAGGGGTTTGTAGAGAAGTATTGCCTGGATTAGAGACTGGCTAAAGCACAGGCCTCGCTGTAAGCAAGATTCAAACCTGCGCAGGGGAACCCTATTGGAGTTCAACTCCAACGCCTTAACCACTTGGTCATCACGGCTGTGAGCACAACCGTGGCCCAATACCAGAGAAACTAGTAAATAATCACAATGCCCAGGCTTGAAGTCGTCTGAAATACAGAATTCACACAGCAAACCTGGCTCCCAAAGCACAGGGGGGATCTGGGGTTTGTTCTCTTTATTTAGCCATGTGCAGTCGCACAGAAAGCGCTTTGAAAAGTCTCCCGTCCCACAGAGCGGGAATGGGAAATGATTCTGAACTGGAAGCTTGATGTGAATGAGGACGTCTGGACCACAGGGCCAGGGACTGACCTTTGCTAGAGAAACCAGTGACACATGGAACCAGGCTAAGGAAAATGTTTCCTGGAGTCAATCACTGGAATAGCAGCAGTATTGTGCAGAAAAATGTCTCCCAAGAGGAGTTAGCGCATTGGTGGTTTGGTAGCAGAAGTCACAGATAGAGCGTGGAAGGTCTGCGGGTTGGGAGTGAGGGGCATCGGCAGAGCGGTGACTGGGGAGCTCAGGGCTGGGAGCTGCCCGTCTCCCTGGCTCGTGTGGCTGCCCCCGGGCCCAGCAATGGCTCTGGAGGGCGACTTGCATCACCTGGGGAGAGGTGACCCAGGCAGTGGGTGGCCGGGGGTGTCTGACTTACTGATAAAATTGGTCTCTTTGCTCCATGGTGCTCGGCGGCCTGGGTCAGTACCAGCACCTCCCAGGAACAGGTCGGGGTTGCGGGGGGTAGAATTTCCCTCCAAAGCTATTTTAGGGTCTGATCCTGCAAGCCCCCCCATGTACCCAGTGCAGGGTGGCTCCAGGCTCCTCGCCCAATGCAGTGCTGGTGTGTACAGCAGAGAACTGGAAGCAGCAAATCGGGAGGTCAGAGAAAGAGACTAGAAATACAACCATTTACTTCTGAAAGGAGAAAAGAAAAAGCCGACATTCCCGAGCTGTGTAATCGGGCAAACTGCCCCTTGGCGACTGCGAGGGGAAATCTCAGGGGCTGTGCTCACCTGTTCCCAGGGTCGTGTCCTCAAGACAGATTTGTGGGAGAAAGGAAATCACCAGAGAGAGGAGTTGGGCCCAGTGTGGATTTTTGTGCTTTGGGAGGGAATTCAGGGCCTGGGACTGGAGCGTTAAGGAGGGAGCGGGTGACGGCTCCCCTCCGCTTTCAGGCTGAAGGAATCCTGGGTTTGGTGAGTCCATCGGGGGAGGCGGGGGTCACATCGCTCAGAGGCAGAGAGGAGGAGAACTCCCCCCACAATGACACATCCAGATCCTGGAGAAGAAGGAAGAGAAAAGAGCCCAGCAGCAGGGGAAGGTGGCTGAGGAGGGGGTTCCCTTGTGCATGTCACGGAGCACTTGGGAAGCTGTGGCCATTCAAACACACTGAGCTTTACTAAAGAGCAAGGCCAGACTTCTGTGACTCGGAGAAGGATTTAGGTGTGATAACGGGCAAACAACTCAGCATGAAATCCCCGTGCAATGCTGTGGGCATCCTTGGCTGTATAGACAGGAGAACAGTGACTAGAAATAGGGCACTAGTGTTATCTCTGTGTACAACATGGGTCAGATCAACAATGGAATCTTGCACACAGTCGTGTTGGCCACATTTTAAGATGAAGAATGAAAAATTGGACGGGGGCAGAGAAGAGCTACCAAAAAAAAATAATAATAAAGAGCTGAAAAGTTGCCTTCCAGTGCGAGACAAGAGCTCAGTCTGTTCCGTTTGTCACAGAGAAGACCCAGAGGTCACTTGATGACAGGGCGCAAATCCCCTCCCAAAGAGAAACTCCTGGGTACTGAAGGGCTCTTTAACCTAGCAGCGAAAGGCAGAACAAGAACCAACGGCTGGAAGTTAATGGCAGAGAAACTAAAATGAGAAATAAGGGACACATTTGAAATCGGGCGATTAAACATTGGAACAAAATACCCAGGGCAATGATGGATTCTCCACCCCACATGGAGGTGGCAGGAGGGGGCAGGAGGTGCTGAAGCAAGTGCTCTCAGGTGAGATAGAAAACATGCTGGGCTTTCTCTCTGGTGCTTGGCTGGTGTCTTGCTCACATGCTCAGGGTCTCACTGATCTCCATTTCTGGGGTCAGGAAGGAATTTCCCCCAGGTCAGACTGGCAGGGTTGGAGTTTTTGCTGTCCTCTGCGGCATGGGGCACGAGTCACTTGCCCGGATCAGCTGGGTACATCTCACCAAACCAATTCCCTGCCAGTGCAGGGGCCTCAGGTGCTGGTGCCCCTCTGCCTCTCCTGTGCTCCGCCTGTGGCACACACGGGATATTCTCCTAAGGGCTGGAATATTTTGGTCTAATCCTGGTAGTTGGGCTCAGTGCAGGGGTGACTTTGTGGCCTGTCACGTGTATGGGGATTAGACTGGATTATTTAATTGTCTTGACTGGCCTTAAAATCACACACACAGAGCCAGAGCCCTCACCCCCTCCTGCACCCCACCCCCCTGCCCAGCCCGGAGCCCCCTCCCACACACTGAACCCCTCATTCCTGGCCTTCACCCCCTCCCGCATCCCATCCCCCTGCCCCAGCCCAGTGACACTGAGTGAGGGTGGGGGAGAGCGAGCCACGGAGAAAGGGGAATGTAGTGAACCGGGGCAGGGCCTCGGGGAAGGGGTGGGGCCGCAGGGAAAGGGCGGGGCTAGGGTGTTCGGTTTTGTGCAGAAACTTGGTAATCCTACTTCAGGCCTAGCATAGGTTCTGCCTTTTGGTTTTGCCAGTGAGTGCCCCATCCCGACTCTGCCCTTTCCCCCAAGGCCGCAGCCCTGCCCCCACCCCACCTCTTCCTGCCCCCGTTGTGCCCCCTCCCCCTAAATCCCCTCCTGTGAGGGCCTCCCACTCACTCCTTTCTGCCCCCTCCTGCCTTAAGGGCACGGTGTATATGTGGGGGGGGGGGAGACCCAGCTCCCCCCAACTGGCAGTTTTCAGCATATTTATGCACTTTTCGTATTCTACTTATTGAATGTGTGTCTATCATTGGGATCTTAATGTTTTCATTAAAATAGTAATAAACTACATGTGACGAAGTGGGCATGTTCATAATGTTTTCTCTGACTACTGTGTGGGTGCCTCAGTTTCCCCTATGCATTTCTTAAGGATCTCGGTGGTGGGATAAGGGGGTGTGATTGTTGCAGAGCCCTAGAGGGCAGGGGGGGACAGGGGTCTGTCTCCAGGCAACTGATGGCCTGGGCCCCTCCCCTGCCAAGGTGCCAAGTGAAGGTGTTGGAGAACAAAGAGATCAGGTGACCTCCTGGCCCGGGAAAGAGACAAAGACCACAGGAGGGGCTGGAGGGGTTTTCAGTTTGGAGCTGGCTGGGGAAAAGGAGGGACGCCCAGAACCGGGGTCTGGGCTCCCTACCCCCAAGATGGACCTGACTGAGGGGCCCTGGTCTCTGTACCTACAAGCTCTGTTGTAGACCATGTTCCTGTCATCTAATAAACCTTCCGTTTCACTGGCTGGCTGAGAGTTACAGTGTATCAAAATCATTGCACTCAGCTCCAAGCTGTCTTCACTAACAGCCCAGTGTAGACATGACGTTCACTCTGCTTCACACCCGCTTGGGACCTCTTTGGGAGCTGGGGGCCAGTGATGGCTGTGGGAAGGTGGCAGCTGGGAGGGACAAGCAGTGGGGTCTTTCCCCTCTCCCTGCCCCTTGCCCCCTCTCTTGTTTCTTCTCCAAGTCCTTGCTCCCCTTCCTGATGTTTCCCCTTCTTGCTTCCCACCCATGTCCCTTTTCCCATCCCCCCTCCTGGTGGCTCGGTCTAGTGCCTGGCCCACCCATGCACTCAAAGTGCAGAGGAGTCTCCCCCTTCTTGGGGTAGGAAGGGTTGCCTAGTGGTTAAGGCACAGGCCTGGGGCCAGGTGTGCTGGGTTTGGTTCTCCGCTCTGCCACAGTCTCCCTGCTTAGCCTTGGGAAAGTCACTTCACCTCTGTCTGCCTTAGATCCCACCTGGGGCTAATACTGACCCTGCCTCCTAGGCGAAATCCATTCATGGCTGTGTGATGATGGGGAAATGAACATACCGAGGTTGGTAGATTGGAGCTGAATTTCTCCACAGCCTGAGAATGAGCCAGCTCCACACAGGGGGCACGGGAGAGAGAGGGGCTCATTCCAGCTCCACACAGGGGGGACGGGAGAGAGAGGGACTCAGGCCAGCTCCACAAAGAGGGGGGTCAGGGCTTCAGCCCTGCAGCTTCTGCCACTAGGGCAGCTGGGGACTTCACTGCTGCATCTCCTGCTGGGGTCGGGGCTTCTCCTCCCCCTAAACTGCCACTGCACCCACCAGCCCTAGCCAGGCTCCCTTGGGTCACCTGATGGCTGCTGTAGCCGGAGTGGAGCCTGAACCCCCACAGGTGGAGGCCATGGCCACCAGCCCAAGAGGTGCGGGGCGGTACCCGGTGAGCAGGGGCGGGAAGAGGCAGGGTGGGTTGGAGCAGGGGTGGGGGCAGCTTTCCTGACTGTGGGCCCAGCGCCATGGTAAACCCGGTACTGCCAGCGCCAGGACTTTTCCCACCCTCGCACTGTTCCTTCTCTTGAGGCCCTGCCCCTCCACCACCCTTTTGCCCAATCTCCATCCCCACGTCGCCCCTTCCCCAGAGGCCTTTCCTCATTGAACTCACACTGCCCCTTCCCCCTTGTCCCCGCCCCTTTCCCCCCGTCCCCCCCCCTTCCCTCTAGTCCCCACCCCTGCACCTCTCCTTTCCCTGAGGCCCCGCCCCAGCCTCAACCTTTCCCCAGAGGTCCCGCACTTGCACCACCTGTTCCCCCTAATCCCTGCCCCTTTCCCCGAAGTCCCGCCCCTTCCTCCAAGGCACCGCCCTCGCATTGCCCCTTTCCCTGCATTCCCAGCCTCCCGAGACCCTGGCCCTGCACTGCCCCTCCCCCCAGGCCCCACCCTTGAGCTTCCCTTTCTCTCCGATACCCTGCCCCTGCACCACCCCTACCCCCAATCCCCACCCTCGCACCGCCCCTTTCCCGTAATCCCAGCCCCCACACTGCTCCTTCCCTCTAATCCTTGCCCTCGCACCACCCCTTTCTCGAAGTCCTCGCCCTCACACTGCCCTTTCCCCCGAGGCTCCGCCCCACACCACTCAGCGACCCAGGAGCAGGGCAGATCCAGGACGCAGAAAGATGCTTAAGAAAAACCTCCGGTCCCAGCCTCCTGCTCTGCCACAGACTTCCCGGGTGCCCTTGAGCACATCACTCAGCCTCTCTGGCTCTCAGTTCTCCCGTCTGGGAAACGGGGCTGGTGGCGCTTCCCACCCTCGCACGAGCCTGGGAGGAGAACTACCCTGCGGATTAGGAAGATGTTCAGATACTGGGGTAATGGGGGAGGGGAGCAGGGGGAGCATATTAGCACCCTCGTTTGGTATCTGGAGTCTGTTTGGAAACAAAATATTTCCCTGAAGTCTTTCCAAACCCAGTATTCAGCCATAACCTTGGGAAATATGTAACAGAGCAGTGTGTTTTTTTCCCGTGTAGCCAGCCCCCGATCCGGCACCAGCCTCCAGCTCTGCCCCCTTCCTACCACTGTGGCCCCATCTCACCTCCTGACCCTGGCTGGGTGCCCCAGGCCCCTCGTAGCAGGGGGCTGTCCAGGAGGGTGCAGGGGGGTCTCCTTGCAGCCATGAAGGGGTGTCTGGTGGGTGCTGTCACCTCTGCCAGAGACCCCCAAGAAACCACTAGCTTCCTCCGCATGCGGGGAGGGGCTCCTACTTTGTGACTTGGGGGGGAGATTCTGTGATGTCACAGCCTGTGGGGGGAGGGGTTCAAATCACGAGTCTGAAGTGGAAGAGCAACCCCCCACCCCCACTCAGATTCTGCTAGGGGGCTGGGCTGGGATCTCTAGGGAGGGAGACACAGGAAAAAAACAGCCACCACTATGGAACCCAGGAGTCCTGGCTCCCAGCCCCCCTGCTCTTACCTCTAGACCCCCTCTGCTCCCAGAGACAGGGATAGAACCCAGGGGTCCTGGTGCCCAGCCCCCACCCACTCTGACCACTAGACCCCACTCCCCTTTTAGGCTCACTGCCTCTTCTATCCACCCCCCCCACCTGTCCATCCCTTTGCTGCATGTTTTTGGGGTGTCACCCCTGCTCTGCACTCCCCCACTGCAGTCCAAGGCCTTTGCTCCCTCCAACCACATATCTTCTCCCCGCTCTTGCTGGATCATCTGCTTGGCCCCCCACCCGTTCTCGGGGCGCACTGTGCAGCGTGGCTTGGGATTGTGCAACGGCCCAGCACCAGGCAATGCAGAACGGAAACCACAGGCCCTGCCCTGCCCCACCGGAGCTGCCCTCCAGGTGCATCGGAGCCCAGCGCTCTGCACCTGTGACCACCTGCCCCACAGGGGTGAGCTGCACCCCCCGCCACGCTCCGCAGAGGGGAGAAGGGTCAGGCCATTTAGGATGGGGTAATCGCCACCTGTTTTTCTCCACAGCCACTGCCTATCAGCAGGATTCCTCCTCCCACTCCCTCCTGTGCCTCAGTGCGACTAAATCTCCGCACCTAGACAGCCGGTCCATCCGCTGCACCCCAATCCCCCACGCCTAACCCTCCTGCACCTGGATCCATAGAATTAAATCTCACATGTGTCTTATGCACAGAGAGTCTTGGCCCCCCTCATTGTGTGACCTGAGTCTGAGAAACACAGTGTCCGTCTTCTCTAAAGAAGTACTTGGAGATGCTTGTCCTGTATAACCATGTGGCCTAACGGATAAGGCATCTGACTTCAGATCAGGTGGTTGAGGGTTCAAGTCCTGTTGTGTTTGTGTCATTTTACCATTGTGCTGAAAGTCCTGCTCCCTTCAGCACTGGAACCTCTTCTTGGCCGCTCAGGCCAATGTTCTGGCTTCACCTAGAGCCCCAGGAAGGAGTTGGGCATCACAAAGACTGGGGCATGAGCCCCACGTGCTTCCAGTCTAGCCTTTGCCATTCCTGACCTGCCAAAGAAAATGGGCGGCTGCCTGGGCTAGTGTGTGGAGCAGTTTCCCTCTTCCAAATGTGCACCTGTCCCTGTGCTTGAGGGGACTTACTAAATAGCGCCTTGGGAGCCTGGGTGTTTCTCTGCTTCTTGCCAGCTGGGGAAAAGCCTCTTGGGGTAAAATCTCCTGCCCCACTGCCAAAGTGAGCACCTTGAGTGGGAACAGTCGGAGGCCCCACCAAGGGGGCTGGCCCTGCTTTCCTACCATTTTCTGATGTTGGCCCTGCATGCTGGTCTGCGGGTGGCCATCAGTGGGTGTTTGGCACGGCAGGGAGCAGGCTGGCCAGGTGTCTTTGTGGCTGTCGGCTGGCCACGCATTGACATGGTCCTTCCCTCCTCTCAACAGCCAGAAATGCAGAGTCAGTCTGTGCTTAGAGAGCAGAGACACAGGAGAGTTAATGAGACCGAAAAGACATGAGAGGGCGAGAAAGATGGAGAGAGGACCTATGAAGACAGCACACACTGTAGGGACACACCTGGTTAAGGGAGGTGGAGGCAATTGAAATGTGCTTGGGAGGATGGTGATGAGGGATTGAAAAAATGTTGGATTCAGTGAAAATGAGACCAAATGAGGAAGCTGAATGGCAGCTCCACATAGGTCATTGGGATCAAACACCCCATCCATGGGCACCTTGAACCGTGCTAGACACAGAGAAAAGGCAAAGAGGGATCCAGTCCCGAATGATCCTCTTCTGGGAGGAGACCCCCTGGATCATTAGGACGTGGGCTGGGAATGGAGTGGAAGGTCTCTCAGCACGAGGAGAGAGAAAGGCCGCAGAGCTAGGGACACTCGGCAATATGAGTGAAAGGGCTTCACACCCTGCAGCAGCAACAGCTGGGGGCTGCAGACTTGGCCTGAGCTACATTGGCAGCAGGACAGGAGGCAGGTTAGGACTGAGATCCCTGGGGAATGTCTCCGTCCTCATCTGGGGTTGGTTTAGATATAAACAATGATACAGCCTCTGCTCCTGAGCAAAAGCACCGGAACCTTGGTAGAAGTGGGGGAGCCACGAGGCCCTGCCCGTCTCCAAGGCCCCACCTCTCCTCTTCCCCTGGAGGCCCTGCCCCCAGCCAGGACAGAAGCTGAAGCCAGGCCATGGTAAAAGCCACCTGGGGAGCCCAAGCCACTATGGGAAGCTCCAAACCCTCCACCTGCCCTGGGTTAGGGGCCGGGGTGCAGAAGCATAGGCGCCGACTCTGTGGGTGCTCCGGGGCTGGAGCACCAATGGGGAAAAATTAGTGGGTGCTCTGCACCCATTGGCAGTCAAGCTCCCCTCACTCCCATCCCACCCCCTCCCCTGAGCGCGCTGCATACCGGCTCCTCCACCTATCTCCCAGCGCTTCCCACCCGGCCACCACCAAACAGCTGTTTGGCCGCTCCGGGAGTGAGGCTGAGGAGTGGGAACATGGCGCGCTCAGGGGAGGAGGCAGGGGAGAGGTGGGGCCGGGGCGGGGATTTGGGGAAAGAGTTGGAATAGGGGCAGGGAGGGGGCAGAGTTGGGTGGGGACTTTGGGGAAGGGATGGGAATGGGGGTGGGGCAGGAGCGGAACCTCATGGAAGGGGTGGAGTGGGGGCGGAGCCGGGGGGCACCCAAGGGAAAGAGGGGAAGTCAGCGCCTATCTGCAGAAGAGCCTGTAGTCATCAGCTGAGGCAGCCAGGAATGCGGCTATAAGTCAACCCAAAGGATGGAAGGCATCTCTAGCCTGACTCTCAAGTTCAATAGCATGGGGCCATCTGGAACAGAGATCTCCCTCGAGCGGGCATGAGTAGCCAAGCAGGAGGGAAAAGAGAGGCTCTTGTGCAATTGGGATGCTGAGCAGCAGGACCTCCAGGGTTTCATAGCAATCTGACACAGCTCCAGAAGATCCAACCAAGCTCTGAACTGGGATTGTGAGATTCAGAGTCCGGAGGGCTGATCATTACACCACAGGACCAGCTGGCTCTGGCTTTTCTCTAGAACATCTGTGACCACTAGTATTCATACGGCAGATTTGTCGGCTGCATTCCTTGGTTCTCTCCAGCTGCTCCCTCCCTCGAGACCCTTTCTCCTCCCGCATCTCTAGTTCTCGTCTCTGCTCTTACCCCCGCCCCCCCTTTGTTTTCTCAGGGACGTAGGCCCACATTGCTGTGTTGTCCACTATCCCGTTTAACCTTCCAAATCAGCTGGGCCAGGAGCACATTCCCAGGCGGTTCTCCCCTAGGTAGATTGCAGTGATGTCTGGTGTGTCCTCACTGGGAACCAGCTCACAAAAAAAGAGCCAGGAGCTGCTCCCAGTGCATCTCCCATCTGCTGTGTGGAGAGAAAATCACCTCCAGCTCAAGGCCCAGTTGCAAACCGCTTGCTGAATTACAGGCTGTCCTGGAAGCCCACTGCACAATGCTGTGCCCACAAATCCATATCCCCAGCCATAGGTGTACTTCCATATAATCTAAATAAGAGCCATGGGGAAGGAAGCAGACAGGGTCGAAACCTGTGGTGCTTATGGCCCAGCACATGCATTGGCCTCCCCTCAGGCAGGAGACTTATAGGCCCTATATCACCTGCACCCTATAGCCTGGATCTCTGATGTCCCCAGACCCAACTGGGGAGCCGCTGTTGCAGTCCCTCTACGGAAGAAGTGGGAGCCATACTCTCCAGTGGCAATATTTCCGAGGTGGACACAGACTCTATGACTCAGGAAGACTGGGGCTTGGCTCTGCATCTCCCCTATCAGGGAGAACAGAGGCTGAGGGGGGCACAAGAAGGGCAAAAGGTGATGAACAGGAGAGATTTTCTTCTTGTTGCAATTCATCAAAATCTCATCCCTGAAAAGCTCCAGCCGGGGGAAGCTCAGCCCACCAGCCACTCAGTGAGCTACATGGATAATCCTGCCCCAGGACTGAGGGCTGTTAGAATAGAGATATTCAGGCTGCCTGTACAGGCCTAGACTTGAAGATCTTAGGTGTATTTTTATCACTTAGCTAGTGACAGGGTATAAAACAAAGAACCAAAATCACAGTCTGCCTGTGTCTGGGCCTTCGCTCACTAAGAGAGTCTGAGGCCTTGTTCTTAGGCTAAGGCCTTTGGCTAAGCAGCAGGGGCAGCCATAAACTGGGAAGCGAACGGTCACATCCTCACCTCCCAAACCAATCACACTGAAATAAGGTGGTGTTGGGCAGTTAGGAAGATGATCCTGTCCTGGTAGTGCCCATCACCACCAGATAAAGAAACAGATCTTAAGAGAGCATCCGGTCTGGCAAGAAATCCCCTCTCAATGGCTGTGGTTGTGAAACCCTCATTTCTGTGTTTTATCTTCATGGCCCCCACTTTTCTATTGTCAGTCTGTCTGGTTCTCTAATTGTTTCTGTCTGCTGTAGAATTAATTTTGCTAAGTGTAAGTTAATTAGGGGAGTGGGATATAATTGGTTAGAGAATTATGTTACAATATGTTAGGATTGGCTAGTTAAATTTCAGTAAAATGACTGGTTAAGGTATAGCTGAGAATATTACTGTATAAACTGGGGTCAAACAGGAAGTGGAAGGGGAAATTGGAATCATGTTTGCTAAGGGGGGGATGGGAACAGGGAATGGGGAACAGGGACACAGGCAAGGCTCTGCGGTGTCAGAGCTGGGAAGGGGGACATGGGGTAAACACTCTGTGGTGTCAGAGCTCATAGACTCATGGACTTTAAGGTCAGAAGGGACCATTATGATCATCTAGTCTGATCTCCTGCATGACGCAGGCCACAGAATCTCACGCACCCACTCCTGTAACAAACCCCTGACCTATGTCTGAGCTATGGAAGTCCTCAACTCATTGTTTAAAGACTTCAAGGTGCAGAGAATCCTCCAGCAAGTGACCCGTGCCCCACACTGCAGAGGAAGGTGAAAAAACTCCAGGGCCTCAGCCAATCTGGCCTGGAGGAAAATTCCTTCCTGACCCCAAATATGGCAATCAGCTAAACCCTGAGCATGTGGGCAAGACTCACCAGCCAGACACCCAGGAAAGAATTCTCTGTAGGGACATGGGGTAAATGCTCTGCGGTGTCAGAACTGGGAAGGCAAATGTGGAACAGACTCTGTTGGTGCATAGAGATAAGCCCGACTTGTGTGAAGGGCTTTGGAATCTGCTTGCTTGGAAACTAACCCCCGTAAACATCACATTGTCTGCGCTTCAGACTTCTGCGTGACAAGAACCAGGGAAGTGGGCAGGGAAAGCCCTCTAACAATGGCTACCTTGCTCCTCTCCCTCCCCAGGCTCAGGGGTCAAAGGATGGGCAGGACTCTAGGATCCTGGCACAGGGGCTGGTGGGGGAGAAAGGATTGTAGATTCTCACCTGTACTCTGGAGAGGAAGTAATAATTGAAAGGGGCATTCTTGACTCTTCCCCTCCTCAGTGACCCCTGGGCTGGAATTCTAGATGGCAAAATGGGGAGGTGACAATACTTGGTTAATGGAAACCCGTGCTCCAGGTGAGACTTGAACTCACAACCTCAGCATAGCTCCTCTTAGCACTGCCCTATAAGTACTGTGCGCTAACCAATTGTGGCACTGGAGCACCTGTTAATTGCTATTGTCCCAAGCCCCTAGGTTGATAAAGGCAATGAGTGACCCCAAAAAATTCTCAGTCAAGTTGACAGCAGGTAGCGACAAGTGTTGGTACTTGGTGGGGTGGATCTTCTTAAGGCTTCCAGGCACCATTTCACCCTTTTGTTCGTCTCTGTGGAATAACAGAGCTGATTAAGACTCAATGTAGAGTCTTGCTGCAGACCAACAGATCAGAAATCACTGATAACCAGCTCTAAGCATTAGTCCTGCTTTGGGACAGTGTCTCTCATGCAAGAAACTGCTGAGTCTGCGCTAGCAGTGAGGCTCCCTCACTAACAGCTGAAATCAGTGAGAGCTGTGTGAAGTGCAGGGACCCAGGGGTGCTTGACCAGGGGGGAACAACACCCCATGAGGGCTCTGCCTTACCACTTTGTAATGACCGTAAGGGCGAGTGAGAGTGGGGAGGGGGCAGAGAGCAGTGAGCGGGAGGCGGGGTCTTGGGAGGAAGAGGCAGCGAAGGAGCGGGGCCTTGGGGAGAAGGGATGGTGCAGGTGCATGGCATCAAGTGGAAGGGATGGGGCTACTGTTCGGGCTCTGGTGGCCGCTACTTTTAGGGAGCCTGCGCCGCTCCTGGTGGGACCGCAAGACATCCCGGAGGAGAGAGGGTGGCCAGCAGAGCGGTGACAGGGTGGAACGGCAAGTGACCGGCAATGTGGCTGGACAGCGGAAGGAGAAAGGGGCTTTCCCCCCAGGAGGTGAGAGGTGAACTCCGCAGCTGGAGCTCTGGGTTTTCATTGACCCAGGACAGCAGCTGGGAGTGAGGTGCAGTGAAGGGAGGGGCACATCCAACGAGCTTTTGGTGTCTGGATTTAAGAGCCTGAGGCAAAAGGCCACTGCCCAGCATACTGTGCCCCACCGCCAAAAGGAGCCCCGTGAGTGGGAACGGTAAGAAGCCCCACTGGGGGGCTGGCCCTGTTTTCCTTGCTGGCTGCAGAATGAATGCTGGTCTGTGGGTGGCCTTCAGTGGGGGTTTGGCATGCCAGGGAGCAGGGAGCAGGCTGGCCGGGTGTCTTTGTGGCTGTCTACTGGCCACACATAAGCATGGTCCTCCCCTCCTCTTGCCCCTCCTGTGACATTATTGACATAATCTGGGACCATATAGAACATGGTTGCAATCAAAGTCCTGTAGTGGCACCAAATCTTGTATAAAGTGGGTCAAATGAGGTGTCTAAGACAAGGTTATGGTTTACTGGTTATAGTTATGCTGTCTATATGTGTGTATCAATTTTGTAGTTGAAGTTATGAATATTGGCTCTATACTGTCTGTATTTCAAACTTATGCTATGCTTCTGGGAAACATCCCAGACAACTTGGTGTTAGTTCTGCCTAGCCTGCTTGATGGCCCATTAAGGACCATCGGCTATACAATGGACCCATGGAGAGAAGGCAAATATACCTTGCAACTCAGCAAAGTATGCAGGGACTGGCCCATGTGACTCCAGACTCCATTTTGCTGTAATTTTCCACAGTAAGAACAAAGAGGTGTCCTTACACTTGGAAAAGACTATAAAAGGCTGATGCCTGATCTCCATCTTGTCTTCAGTCCTGCTTCATACCTCTGGAGAACTTTGCTACAAACTGAAGCTCTGAACAAAGTACTGACGACCCATCCCAGCTGGAGATGTATTCCAGAGACTTGATTTTGAACCTGCAGTTTATTCCATCACTGCTACAAGCCTGAACCAAGAACTTTGCCATTACTGTGTGTAATTGATTCCATTTAACCACTTCTAACTCTCATCTATATCTTTTCCCTTTTATGAATAAACCTTTAGATTTTAGATTCTAAAGGATTGGCAACAGCGTGATTTGTGGGTAAGATCCGATTTGTATATTGACCTGGGTCTGAGGCTTGGTCCTTTGGGATCGGGAGAACCTTTTTTCTTTTAATGGGGTATTGGTTTTCATAACCATTTGTCCCCATAACGAGTGGCACTGGTGGTGATACTGGGAAACTGGAATGTCTAAGGGAATTGCTTGTGTGACTTGTGGTTAGCCAGTGGGGCAAAACCAAAGTCCTCTTTGTCTGGCTGGTTTGGTTTGTCTTAGAGGTGGAAAACCCCCAGCCTAGGGCTGTAACTGCCCTGTTTTAAGCGATTTGTCCTGAACTGGCACTCTTAGTTGGGTCCCGCCAGAACCGCATCGTCACACCTCCCTCAGTGCTCTGTGGCCATTAACCCTTCCCTTGCAGCTGTCAGCACCAGCCGCCTCTGCTCTAGGTGCCCAGTGGAGGAAAGGTGTGCTGGGCTCCAGCCTGGGACTCTTCCTCCCTCCTGCCTAGCCCTGACTATGAAGCCTGGCCCTGGCACTGCTTCCTTCAAACGCCATGTGGGCAAGAGGAAGAGGGTGGCAGCTGCAGGTACAAGGACCAAACTTGTGGGTATCAGGTGAAGCAGCGAGAAAAACAACCATCAGGTCAACCCACAGGAATCTCTAGCCAGACTGTTAAGTTCTAGGGCCCCAACCTATAGTGGCCAATCCATTGAAGCAGCCGGACCAAAGACCTATCTCCAGTGGGCATCAGTCACCCAGCAGGAGGGAAAAAAACCTCACTCTGGGGCATCCAGATACAGGGAATCCAAGCACATTGAGCTCCAGGGCTTTGCAGCAAACCAACATAGCTCTAGGAGGTCCCACTGAGATTTGAACTCAGATTCTAGGAGTCAAAGTCCTGAGCTACACCACCTCTGTACTCGCACCACAAATGTGAAGAACAAGACTCCAACCCCATCGTTCTTCCATGGCCAGGAGGACCAGAAAGACGGGCCCCTCCCCCCAGTCACCTTCTGCCTATCGATCTACCCTAAAGTCATTAATGTGCATTTCCTGAATGCCCAACATGTCCAAGTCCACCTGCTCCAAGGCACTGAACATCAAGCGCCTCCTCCGAGGCCCCCGAATCCCTGCCCCACTCCACATGGCCACTTTAGCAGATGCCCCTTCCCCAGTACTGCCCTCGCTCAGCTGTGCAGAGGAGCTTTCGTCCCCAGTCCCTGCGTCCTCTGGCACCATCTCCGAGGGCTGCCCTGCCTCACTCTCTTCCCACCATTTGGGTCGACCAATAAGTCATGTGGGAAAGACAGCTCCCGTCTTTCATTGTTAAAGGTCAGGTGGGCCAGGTATGCGCAGCAGCCGACACTCTGTTGTCCTGCTGGGGAGCTCAAAATCAGGGACTTGCCTCAGCTAAAGGTACGGCTGTGCTCCAAGAGGACAAGTCACCCCTCCACAAAGAGGGATGAAAGAGCGTGCCAAAGCCTGCGATTGAACGAGAGACCTTTAGAATTTCAGTCTAATGCTCTCCCAACTGAACTACTTCAGCACCTGCACAGCACCTCTTTGGCCTGCTGATTCTCTGTCTGGGAGGTTTTGGCAGCCGTGGCACAAAAAAAGGACGTCATTGTGAGCGGCCCATGAAGACAAGACTCACTTTTGCCTCCTTGCTCAGCTTGACTTGCTTCCTCACCCTGTTCCTGCCTTAGTTCCCGGGTTGACCTGGTGGCAGAAGGGGACTGGGGGCCAGTGGCGCAGGGAAGAAGTTGAGCTGGACCCTGAGCTAGACTAGACCTCTTCCTGTCCCCCCTCCACCCCAGCGCCTCCTGAACAGCTGATCACTGGCAGGCAGGAGGCACTGAAGAGGAAGACAAGGAGCTTTTTGCAAGGCCTGTAGTGGGGGCAGACCTGGTTGCCAGTGGGATCTGAGCACCTATTTTTTTTCCTGTTGGTGCTGCATCCCCGTAGCTCCCATGGAGTCTCTGACTCGGCTCCTTTCACATGCTAGAGAGAGGAGCAGCAGCCAGGGTTATGGCTGATCTAGGGGGCATGAGAGTGGCAGAGGCTTCAGGTGCTGAGAGTTTGCCTGACCCCTCAGGGACACAGTGTGAGGTGGTGTCCCAGGGATCTCTATGAAAGGAGCAGAACAGGATTTACTTGGGGTGTGGAGACAATTGAGAGTGTCTCAGGGATTTGTAGAGAGGTATTGCCCGGGTGAGAGACTGGCTAAAACGCAGGCCTCGCTGTGAGCAAGATTGGAACCTGTGCATGGGGATCACTTGTGACGTTATGAGTGTGATATAATATCTCATTGAAAGATGACAGGGCCAGAAAAAGTTAATCAACTCACAGACTGACCTGACCCATGGGTGAACCTTAAGGACTGGTTAGGAAGATATGTAAGTGACTAGAGCTTTGAAATGCAAGTCTGCATTGTTAGAGATCTCAAAGGTAGATGTTTGCTCAGGTCTTGTAATATAAGCAAACAGTTCTTGTCTATTGCTATAGCTTCAATTTAAAGATCAAAGAAGGAATATTAACATTTATGATGATACTTGAGTAAAATAGTGTTATTGTCTATATGAAGGTTGTGGTAACCTGTATCTGAACTGTTTAATGGATAAATTACCCTGTGCTAATTGCCAGGATGTTTGGAAGGAGAATTAAGCCTATTGTTTTCTCAGGCCGAAAGGCTGCTGGAAATGTATAAGGATACGATCCTTCTGCATCTCAGATCTGCTTTGGGTTTCAAGAAGGGGAAACTTTAAGCCACAAGGATTGAGATCCCCAGTCATTGACTGGAGCCACCCTGAATATGCACATTGGACTTTTACCTATGGACTAGATCTAAAAGGACTTTTGGCAACTACAGGCTCACCTCTGCCATGTATCTAAGGGCTGGTCTACACCGGGGGGGGGGGGGGAAAAAACCAAAAAACACACCTCCCCCTGGGTAAAAGGGGTGGCGGAAGAGGAAGTTTTGGGAAAAAATTACCTGGGGTTCAGACGGCGCGGGATCGACGGCCGCGGCTCCCCCGTCGACTGTGCTACCGCCGCTCATTCTGGTGGAGTTCCGGAGTCGACGGTGAGCGATATATCGATCCCGGATAAATCGATTGCTACCCGCCGATATGGCGGGTAGTGAAGACGTACCCTAAACCTCAAGAAATGAATTCAAGTCTGTATGTATATTGATCTTTTAACCAACATGCTCTCTCTTTCTTTTTTAATAAACTTTAGTTTAGTTAATAAGAATTGGCTATAGCGTGTATTTTGGGTAAGATCTAAGTTATAATTGAACCTGGGTATGTGGCTGATCCTTTGGGATTGGAAGAACCTTTTCTTTTATATGATGAGATAAGATTTTCAGTAATCATCATCATATCTGACAGGTGTGTCTGGACGGAGGCCTGAGGCTGGGTACTTTAAGGGAACTGCGTTGTTTGAACTTCTAAGTAACCAGTGAGGTACTATAGAAGCTGCTTTGTGCTGGCTTGGTAAATCTAAGCATTGGAATATCCACCAGCTTTCGGGGTTTGTCTGCCTCGTATGGTTTGCAGTTCACCCTAATTGAGTGACCTCAGCTGGCTCCCATGGGCAGCACTGTTACAGCCCTATTGGATTTCAACTCCAACTCCAATGCCTTAACCATTCGGCCATCACAGCTGTGAGCACAGCAATGCCCCAGTGCCAGAGAAACTGGTAAATAATCACAGTGCCCAGGATTGAAGTCATCTGAAATACGGAATTCACACAGCAAACCTGGCTCCCAAAGCACAGGGGGGATTTGGGGTTTGTTCTCTTTGCTTAGCCATGTGCAGTAGCACAGAGATCGGTTTGAAAAGTCTCCCCTCCCACAGAGCGGGAATGGGAAATAGGGTGACCAGACAGCAAGTGTGAAAAATCGGGACGGGGGATGGGGGGTAATAGGAGCCTATATAAGAAAAAGACCCAAAACTCGGGACTGTCCCTATAAAATTGGGACATCTGGTCACCCTAATGAGAAATGATTCTTAACTTGAAGCTTGAGTGAAAGAGGATGTCTAGACCACAGGGCCAGGGACTGGCCTTTGCTAGAGAAACTAGTGACATATGGAACCAGGCTAAGGAAAATGTTTCCTGGAGTCAATAAGTGGAATAGCAGCAGTATTGTGCTGCAAAATGTCTCACAAAATGTCTTGACAAGGCCAAGGAAGAGTTAGAACAATTACAAATCTACATGGGAGTGAGGGGGTCTCTCAGCGCAGGGGAGGGGTGGAGATTTTCATGGAGGGGAGTTGAGGAGAAAAATGAGAGGCTTTTCCTCCAGCAGAGGGAGAGGCTTGGCAGTTTCATTTTTACAAAGTGAAACCCCCCCCACACGCACACACACATGTTGCTCCCCTGCTGCTGCTGCCCCAGCTCAAACCCCACTGTCACCCCCAGCATGTGACCTACAGCTTTCTGCTGGAAAAGCCCTTAAATATCAGAGACAAAATCCCCTAGTCCGTTCCTTGTCCCAGCTGAGTCCTCCCACCACAGAGCCTAGAGGAACCTTGACCTAGCCACGGTTGGGGCTCGGACTTAATCCTCAAGACCAAGCACAAAACCTTCAGCTGGGCACCTTTTGCTCCCTTCCTGCCTCCGCCCAAGCGGCAAGGAAGAAATGGATGAGACACGCCGGCTCAAAGACGCCTCCCTCCCACTTCCCTGTTGGCTGCTGTGACGTTATTAATATGAACTGGGACCATATAGATCATTGTTGCCACCACTAATCAGGAGAGAGATCTTGAAGTCATCATGGATAGTTCTCTGAAGACGTCCACGCAGTGTGCAGCAGCAATCAAAAAAGCCAACAGGATATTAGGAATCATTTATAAAGGGATGAAGAATAAGACAGAGAATGTCTTATTGCCCTTGTATAAATTCATGGGATGCCCGCATCTTGAATATTGCGTACAGATGTGGTCTTCTCATCTCAAAAAAGATATACTGGCATTAGAAAAGATTCAGAGAAGGGCAACTAAAATGATTAGGGGTTTGGAACAGGGCCCATTCGAGGAGAGATTAAAGAGGCTAGGACTTTTCAGCTTGGAAAAGAGGAGACTAAGGGGGGATATGATAGAGGTATATAAAATCATGAGTGGTGTGGAGAAAGTGAATAAGGAAAAGTTATTTACTTGTTCCCATAATATAAGAACCAGGGGCCACCAAATGAAATTCATGGGCAGCAGGTTTAAAACAAATAAAAGGAAGTACTTCTTCACACAGCGCACAGTCAACCTGTGGAACTCCTTGCCTGAGGAGGTTGTGAAGGCTAGGACTATAACAGGGTTTAAAAGAGAACTAGATACATTCATGGAGTTTAAGTCCATTAATGGCTATTAGCCGGGATGGGTAAGGAATGGTGTCCCTAGCCTCTGTTTGTCAGAGGGTGGAGATGGATGGCAGGAGAGAGATCACTTGATCGTTACCTGTTAGATTCACTCCCTCTGGGGCACCTGGCATTGGTCACTGTCAGCAGACAGGACACTGGGCTGGATGGACCTTTGGTTTGACTCAGTCTGGCCGTTCTTATGTTCTTGCCCTGACGCTGAAAACTCTTGAAGGATATGCATGTACTGTTACCCAGAGCCATGAGTGCTGGCAGACACAGGGCCAATCCACCAATTAACAAACACACAGAATTAAGTTTCAACCAATTATTTATTACTGGAATTTTTCCTACTGGGGGCCAGGGTACTGCCATAGGGATGCGGTACTGGAAGAAACAGGAGATGGGGGGTATTCTGGGCAGAGAATGCATCCGCCCTGGAGCAGCAGTGACACCTGATGGCCAGTTGGGGTAAGGCACACAGTGCATCCGCACTGGAGCAGCCAGTCGGGGTAAGGCACAGAGTGCATCCACGCTGGAGCAGCAGTGACACCCTGTGGCCAGTCGGGGTAATACACAAAGAGTGTTTCCCAGAGAGGAGTAGTGACAAGCTGTGGCCAGCAGGGACAGCACCAGACTCTTCCCAGTCGGGGGAGCTGAGGTAGCGTAGACAGAAAATTGTGGCTGCTGCGCCCCCGTCTCGCCATGAGTCCCTGCCACTCTCTGTGGCCCCACCCCGTGCAGCTCCTCAGTGAAGTGTCAGCCCCGCCTCCTCCCCTCTGAGGCCCCGCCCCCTGCTCAGGCCAGAGGCCAGAAGCCAGAGCCGGGAGGGGCGGCTGCTGCACTAGCTGGTACCATGAGGTGGGCAGTCGCAGCACTGCCCCATCTTGTCCTCCTGCTGCTTGGGGCTGTGACTGCTCCTCAGCTCCCGGCTGCCGCCCTTCGACTGCTCAGAGCCTGTAAGAGCTGCCTGGGTGGGGGGCCGGGCTGGGCCCCAGTGCCAGCAGGGTCCCCGGGCAACAGCAACCACGGACAACTGACATGTCCTTGAGAGGGCACAAAGGGCCCTCCAAGCTTGCCAGGCCCCAGTTAGATGCAGAGGCCTTTCCACAGGAACCCCCAAGGCTAACATAACCAATTCTCTCCACCTGACAAGAGTCTTTGCAGCCCTCTCTCAATACTTAACATAAGGAAATTTCTGCAGATCACTGTCTGGTTTCCATCCCCAGGGATGGGCTCAGGGTGGCCGCTCCTTCTTTTGGTCTCTGCCACAGGCTGGCCATTCTCTCAGCTGTCATTAGGAACTGAAAAGAGAAAGTGAGAACACTTGATCATCATGAACAGGCCTGACTACCAGAAGGAGGCTGCCAGACAACTCTCCAATACCAAATTCTACAGGCCACTTTCCTCAGATCCCACTGAGGAATATACTAAGAAACTGCATCATCTACTTAGGACACCCCCTACACTAACACAGGAACAAATCAACATACCCTTAGAGCCCCGACCGGGGTTATTCTTTCTACTACCCAAGATCCACAAACCTGGAAATCCTGGACGCCCCATCATCTCTGGAATTGGCACTCTCACTGAAGGACTATCCGGATATGTGGACTCTCTGCTCAGACCCTGTGCCACCAGCACTCCCAGCTATCTCCGTGACACCACAGATTTCCTGAGAAAACTACAATGCATTGGTGACCTCCCAGAAAACACCATCCTAGCCACCATGGATGTGGAGGCTCTCTACACAAACATCCCACACACAGATGGAATACAAGCTGTCAGGAACAGTATCCCTGATGATGACACAACACAACTTGTTGCTGAGCTCTGTGACTTCATCCTCACGCACAATTATTTCAAATTCGGTGACAATATATACCTCCAGACCAGTGGCACCGCCATGGGCACCCGCATGGCCCCACAATATGCCAACATTTTTATGGCTGACCTGGAACAATGCTTCCTCAGCTCTCGTCCACTCATGCCCCTTCTCTACCTATGCTACATTGATGACATCTTCATCATCTGGACCCATGGGAAGGAGACTCTGGAAGAATTCCACCACAATTTCAACAGCTTCCACCCCACCATCAACCTCAGCCTGGACCAATCTACATGGGAAGTCCACTTCCTAGACACCACAGTACAAATAAGTGATGGTCACATTAACACCACCCTATACCGAAAACCCACCGACCACTATTGTTACCTTCATGCCTCCAGCTTCCACCCCGGACACACCACACGATCCATCATCTACAGCCAAGTGCTGAGGTACAATCGCATCTGCTCCAACCCCTCAGACAGAGGCCAACACCTACAAGATCTTCACCAAGCATTCTCAAAACTACAATATCCGCACAAGGAAATAAAGAAACAAATCAACAGAGCCAGACGTGTACCCAGAAGCCTCCTGCTACAAGACAAGCCCAAGAAAGAAACCAACAGAATTCCACTGGCCATCACCTACAGTCCTCAGCTTAAACCTCTCCAACGCATCATCAGTGATCTACAACCCATCCTGGACAATGATCCCTCGCTTTCACAGACCTTGGGAGGCAGGCCAGTCCTCGCCCACAGACAACCCGCCAACCTTAAGCATATTCTCACCAACAACCACACACCACACCATAACAACTCTAACTCAGGAACCAATCCATGCAACAAACCTCGATGCCAACTCTGCCCACATATCTACACCAGCAACACCATCACAAGACCTAACCAGATCAGCTACATTATCACCGGTTCATTCACCTGTACGTCCACCAATGTTATATATGCCATCATGTGCCAGCAATGCCCCTCTGCTATGTACATTGGCCAAACTGGACAGTCACTACGTAAAAGGATCAATGGACACAAGTCAGATATCAGGAATGGCAATATACAAAAACCTGTAGGAGAACACTTCAACCTCCCTTGCCACACAATAGCAGATGTAAAGGTAGCCATCTTACACCAAAAAAACTTCAGGATCAGACTCCAAAGAGAAACTGCTGACCTTCAGTTCATTTGCAAATTTGACACCATCAGATCAGGATTAAACAAAGACTGTGAATGGCTAGCCAACTACAAAAGCAGTTTCTCCTCCCTTGGTGTTCACACCTTAACTGCTAGCAGAGGACCTCACCTTCCCTGATTGAACTAACCTCGTTATCTCCAGACTGATTCTTGCCTGCATATTTATACCTACCTCTGGAAGTTTCCATTGCATGCGTCTGACGAAGTGGGTATTCACCCATGAAAGCTTATGCTCCAATACATCTGATAGACTTAAAGGTGCCACAGGACTCTCTGTTGCTTTTTACAGATCCAGACTAACACGGCTACCCCTCTGATACTTGAGAACACTTGTAAGCTAGGCCGGAACTAGTGCATGGAAGACCGACCGACAGATAGACACGGGTCACCTGGCTGCTGCTCACTGGATCCTCCTTCTCTATTCCCCTCCAGCCTACCCAGGGCCTAAAATGCTCATCACTTGTAGGGTACCGACAGCCCCCCAGGTTTCTCCACTCCCTCAGCCCGCGATACCCACGCCTGCGCAGAGAGCTCTGGTCCTCTAAAGAAAGGGAGGATTGTTCTCCAGTTTCATACTCAATGTGGTGCCCAGTCACTCAGGATCTCCAGGCTAGCAGTGTGACTGACAGGAACACAGCTCAGTTGTATTTGTTCACAAGACATGTCTGCCTTAGAACAAACCCAAACCCTTGTCGAAGGAGCCACAACTACTCGTTCCAAACACACCCACCCCCTCTACTCCTCCCGTTAGAAGAGCAGAAAAGCAGCACCACAGAACACAAGTGAAGATAACATGACCCACATGCCGGGCGCTAGAGGGAGGACATTGCACTGTCAGGGTGTGAGGCTGCCATGTCATCCCCCAGGCCCTGCCATGCTGAATGTTGCTCACTCACCCTCACCTTTGTGAGCCTTTAAGCTCCTGGTCTCCAGGCTCCTGTGGAGGCAGTTTCAGATTCCACGTCTTCCCCTGAGGTCTCTCTGAGATGGCTGAGTATGTCGTCTCCTCCAGCGCCCAACCATCCCTCTGGCCTGAGAACGCTGCTTCCATCTCGCTGTGTGCAAGGGGCAGGGGCAAGGGCAGGATGATGTTAACACAGCCCTCAGGCCAGCCCTTCCCTCCTGCAGGCTGGAAGCATGGGGAGGGGAGGGGGGAAAGCAGACGTCTTTAACCAGCAACCCCAACCCATTGCTTACCTGGGCCTGCAGCAGAGCCACGGTGACATGAGAGGTATCCATGGAAACAGCAGAGCCTCCCTTTTAAAACTGATGGGGCCAAGACTCCCGCCCCATTGCTGTGCCCCTGGGCCCCCCAACCATTGCCCTGCTTGCTGGCCAGTCAGGGTAATGTATAGAGTGTTTCCCATAGAAGAGCAGTGACACCAGGTGGCCAGCAGGGGCAGTGCCAGCCTCTTCCTACTGGAGGGGCTCAGGTGGGCTAGAGGAAAGTTGCTTCAATAGCCCTGGTCCCTGCTCCTCAGTTTAGTGCCAGCCCCGCCTCCTTGCCCCAACCCCTGTGCAGGTCGGAGGCTGGAAGCTGGAGCTGGGCAGTGCAGGGCGGCTGCTGCGCTGGCTGGTGCTCAGACCACCTGCCCCCAGCACCCTCATTGCCAGGATCCCGCATGATTCTCCTCCACCCTCCCCATCCCCCATATTGCAAGCTCCCAAGACCAAGCAAACTTTGCAGACGATACAAAACTACTCACGCTAGTTAAGTCCCAGCAGACTGCGAAGAGCTACAAAAAGATCTCACAAAACTGGGTGACTGGGCAACAAAATGGCAGATGAAATTCAATGTTGATAAATGCAAAGTAATGCGCATTGGAAAACATAATCCCAACTATACCTATAAAATGATGGGGTCTGAATTAGCTGTTACCATTCTAGAAAGAGATGTTGGAGTCATTGTCGCTAGTTCCCTGGAAAAATCCACTCAATGTGCAGCGGCAGTCAAAAAAGCGAACAGAATGTTGGGAATCATTAAGAAAGGGATCGATAATAAGACAGAAAATAGCACCGGCAGAGCAGTGAAAAGAGGGGTCAGGGCAGGGAGCACAGGGGCTGCAGGTCGGGAGTGAGGGGCACCGGTAGACCAATGACTGGGGAGCTCAGGGCTGGGACAGGAGGGGCTGCGGGTCGGGAGTGAGGG
>NW_020664878.1:0-2824 GCF_002925995.2 Terrapene triunguis | reverse complement strand
CCAATGTCCCCAGGGATTCCAAGTGTCAAAGTCCTAGGCAGGAAATCAAATTTGGCCACCTTAAGCCAGTGTTTTCTGGGCCTAGAATGCTGCCTGCACCAGGGGGATCAGACTGAACAGGTTCCAAACCTCTCTGGGCCTCTTACCTTGTAAAAGGGAAGTTTGTTTTTGGCACAATCAATGGTAGGAAAGGAGAAAACTCCACAGAGGTTCCTCCTCATGCTCACATCCGTGAATCCTAATTCTCTCTCAGTCCTCGAGGAGAGACCTCGCGAAGGAGACTTGCGGCAGCAAAGCCGGAGGGGTCTCAGAGACTGGCCTGGCCCTGCAGCTTTGTCCTGCCCGGCTGACGTCAGGGTCTCTCTGTGAGGTCACCCCCTCCCCACCACCTTTGCCCAATAGGCTGAGTTCCTGCAACAGGCCTTTGTGATGTCACTGCCAGCCCCACCCCTCCCCTCCAAGCTGATGTCCTGCCCCTGGCCAGCCTCGTTGGGTGTTTGTTTCCCCTGGATCTAGGGTTGCCAACTTTCTGACCCAACAAAACTGACCACCCTTGCCCCGCCTCCTCAAGGACGGAATGCAAGGCTGAGTTCACTCACCAACCCCCTGAAACATGTCAGTGCCCCAGAGAAAACCGGACCCCTGCTATTGGAACGAGATGCTGGAGATCTGAATGGGAAAGGGACTGTCTGAATTGTCAAGATGGGGAACGAACAACAATCTACAGCAATGTCATTAACACAAACACACTCCAATCCTGCTCCATCCGGAAGGGAAATGGGCAGGAATTCCTGCTGTCCAGCAATGGACACACTTACAGCCCCGCACAGAAGTGAGTGGGCCGGGGAGGCTGGTCTGAGCAAACAATGTGAAGTGATAATTCACTGAGAAGAGAATCATAGTGTAGGGAAGCCAGTGGCCATTAGGTAGCTGTGGCTGAGGGCTTAAGGTGCTGGACTAGAAATTCCTTGGGGCCTTTCCACGTAGGTTTGAATCCTGCCAACTCCGGAAGCATTGAACTGTTGTTGTAGTCTCAGTGCTGGTGCATCCCTAGTGCCAACTGGAGGTACATCTGGTCTTACTCTCAGGCTGTCTACACTTAAAATGCTCCTGTAGTACTTTGGAGTAAACAGTTGCTACAGTGACTGGTGAGATTTTCCTATTGCTCTAGCTGCACTGACAGAACACAGAGACTGAATTCCCACCCCTCCTGCATAGGAGCTCTCAGCAGTTTCATTGTTCTGCAGCCAGCTTCCCATTAGAAATGCTGTTGTGGGACATTCCCAGACCTGGACATTTACCAACAACAGAATTTGAAGAGCAAACCTGGCTCCTCCCACCGGGAGGGATTGGAGTGTTTTGTCCCTTGTGACGGGTTGGATCACAGAAAGCCCCTTGGGAGCTGCCAACCGATGTGCCAAGACTACTTCTGCCTCTGCTTTCCTGCCCTGGCAGCTCAGGACCCCAGAACCCTGTCTTGTTGAGCCAGACACGCCCATCTGCTCCAACACAGACCCAGGGTCTGAATTACTTGCCCAAAGCTGCAGGCTTAACCTGAAAGCAGCTCACAGAAGTTCAGGTTCAGCTGTTTGTCCTCTATGACCCTAAATCCTTTTCATAGTCCCTGCTTTCCAGGCTACGGTTCCCTAGGCTCTAGGTGTGGCCACCAGCCTCCGTTCCCAGCTATAGGGCCTGGCTTTTGGCTGTATTAAACTGCATTTGTTTTACTAATCCCAGTTTACCAAACTATCCAGGCTGCTCTGTACAACTGCCCCATCATTAGCATTATTTACCACTCCTCCAAGCTGTGCTAGCCACAGACTTTATCAGCAGTGATTTTATATTTACTTCCAGATGGTTAATTACAAAGTTGAATAGTGAGGGGGCTACAGCCAATCCCTGTGGTGCCTCCTTAACAGCTCCCCCATTCAGTGATGATGCCCCATGGACAGGTACAAGGTCAGACTTGGGGTCACCCATCAGGAGAAGGGGAGCAGGGGGATTATTTTACTACTGTTTTATAATGCACCTAATTTTTTTATTCACAGGCTCCACCTACAGTGTCTGTCACTCTTGTACCTGGGCCCTTCTGGGACAATTCTCGTCTCATTTACACTGGAGCCAATCCAAAATGAATCCAGGCCATCCCTCCCAGCCTGCCCATGACTGCTGTCTGTGGAGATCTAGCCCAGGGAACAGCCTCAATCCACCATGGTTGGGCTGGTTCCCCGATTTTTTTGCTTCTGTGGAAACACTTCCAATGGCCTTTCCCCTTCCCCGTCCTGCACATGCTGCCCTGGTTGGGCAGATCCCATCTGTCCAGGGCTTGCCCCTGTCACCTCCACCTTTCCACTCGGGATTTAGAGTAATCCAACAAATCCCCTTCTTTTATTAGCATTGCGTACAGGCCCCACTCAGGGACCAGCCCCATTGTGCCAGGTGCCATCCACATACAGAACAAACAGACACTCTCTGTCCCACAGAGCTGCAATCTGCCTGCTTCCCGTCTCCCGGCAGGAACCGCTCTTTGCTACGGCTTGGACCTGCTTCCACTGCTCCCTGGGGGATTGGCAGTTTCACTGGCTCAGGCTGCGTTGCCCCTTGCTGCCTCATCCGAGCCAGCTCAGACACTGCCTGGGGCTCTTCTGAAAGGTCTTTGTGTAAAATCCCAACGATTAGATGTGTCGCTTTGTTCCCCCCCCCCCATTGTTATTTGTTTGTACTGCCACTGGCTGCACAGCCGTCAGTCTGAGCCCGGGGCCCCATTCTGCTAGGCACTGCCCAGCCACACAAAGCTCTCCCTGCCCCAAAGAGCTTCCACTGA
>NW_020664877.1:0-5878 GCF_002925995.2 Terrapene triunguis | reverse complement strand
CCACTTCAGAGGTGGATGCCCTTCAGCGGTTAAGTGATTCTTTTAAGAGTTAAGTCAGTGATACTTTGACTGAGGCTCAGGAGCTGCAAATGGCTCTTTGATGCGTCTCCCCCGGCTCTTTGCAGGACATGATACTTAAACACTGTGTGATTTAATTATTAACCAGTCTAAGTTATTAACCAAACAGGGGCCGCTAACAGGGAGTTTTGAGAGGGAGTTGGAAGGGGGCGAGGTACACTTGCCAGTCTTTAAAATCTTTAAACTTAACTATAATCAAAACTTCTTGACTAAAACAAAGACCCTATCATTAACCTAGGTAACTGTAGGACAGAATGCAGGCAGAAGCCCAGCAGCAGAGTGGGTGCTATCCTGTTTATTGCGCTTAGTGTAGCATGTATGATTACCTGCCCTGTGGGCGGGTGGCGTATGTGTGCATTTGGTGCAAGAAGCTCCTGGCCCTCAGAGACCGTGTACGGGCTTTGGAGGCCAGGGTGGCGGAACTGGAGGAGCTAAGGGAGGCAGAGAGGTATGTTGATGAGGCTTTCCGGGACACTGTAGATTTGTCCCACCTCTGGTCAGACAGCCCTTGAGCTGTTAAGGAGGATGAAAGGCTTAGGGAAGGAGAGCAGTCAATGGGAGCAGAGGGAAACCTTCCCGTAGTTGGGACCCTCCTTCCAGATGATGTTGAGGTATCCTCTCGCACTGAGGTTACCTCTCTGGGGGAAGGAACTCCAGTCATTAGGAAAAGGCAGGTGTTAGTAATGGGAGATTCGATCATTAGAAACAGATAGCTGGGTTGGTGATGACCAGGAGAACCGTATGGTGACTTGCCTGCCTGGTGCGAAGGTTGTGGATCTCTCGAGGCTAGATAGATAGACTTATGTGTAGCGCTGGGGAGGAGCTGGTGGTCATGGTACATGTAGGTACCAATGACATAGGGAAGGGTAGGAGAGACGTCCTGGAGGCCAAATTTAGGCTGCTAGGAAAGAGACTGAAATCCAGGACCTCTATGGTGACATTCTCAGAAATGCTCCCAGTTCCACGCGCAGGGTCAGGTAGGCAGGCAGAGCTTTAGAGTCTCAATGCGTGGATGAGACAATGGTGTAGGGAGGAGGGGGTTTAGATTCATTAGGAATTGGGGAAACTTTTGTGATGGGGGAGCCTATACAGGAAAGATGGGCTCCACCTAAACCAAAGTGTATCCAGACTGCTGGCGCTTAACATTAAAAAGGTTGCTGAGCAGTTTTTAAACTAAGAGATGGGGGAAAGCCGATTGCTGCAGCGGAGCACGTGGATCGGACAGAGACTTCTCTTAGAGGAGAGTCTATTGATAGAGATTCTCTAGGTTTTAGACAGGAGCAGAGGATGGAAGAGGATAAAGTATGGGCCAGATCAGACGAGACACATTCACGTAAAAAAGAATCTGACATGTCAGAAAAGGGCAGACAAATAAACAGTGACAAGTTTTTAAAGTGCTTGTACACAAATGCTAGAAGTCTAAACAATAAGATGGGTGAATTAGAGTGCCTCGTGTTAAAGGAGGATATTGATATAATAGGCATCACAGAAACCTGGTGGAGTGAGGACAATCAATGGGACACAATCATTCCGGGGTACAAAATATATCGGAAGGACAGAAAAGGTCGTGTGCGTGGGGCGGAGGGATTAGTGGCACTATATGTGAAAGAAAATTTAGAATCAAATGAAGTAAAAAATCTTAAATGAATCCACATGTTCCATAGAATCTCTATGGATAGTAATTCCATGCTCTAATAAGAATATAACAGTAGGGAACTATTATCGACCACCTGACCAGGACAATGATAGTGAAGATGAAATGCTAAGGGAGATTAGAGAGGCTATCAAAATAAAGAACTCAATAATAGTGGGGGATTTCAATTATCCCCATATCGACTGGGTACGTCACCTCAGGATGAAGTGCAGAGACAAAATTTCTCGATACTTTAAATGACTCCTTTCTGGAGCAGCTGGTACAGGAACCCACAAGAGGAGAGGAAATTCTCGATTTAGTCCTGAGTGGAGTGCAGGATCTGGTCCAAGAGGTAACTATAACAGGACCGCTTGGAAATAGTGACCATAATATAATAACATTTAACATCCCTGTGGTGGGAAGAACACCTCAGCAGCCCAACACTGTGGCATTTCATTTCAGAAAGGGGAACTATGCAAAAATGAGCTGCATGGACACTTTTCAAAGACACCATAATTAGAGGCCCAACTTCAATGTATACCCCAAATTAAAAAACACAGTAAAAGAACTAAAAAAGAGCCACTGTGGCTTAACAACCATGTAAAAGAAGCAGTGAGAGATTAAAAAGGCATCTTTTAAAAAGTGAAGGTTAAATCCTAGTGAGGTAAATAGAAAGGAGCATAAACACTGTCAAATTAAGTGTAAAAATGTAATAAGAAATGCCAAAAAGGAGGTTGAAGAACAGCTAGCCCCGGCTGGAGTGCCGCCGAGCTGCGTGGTGGAGCCCTGACCCTGCACCCCGGCTGGAGCGCTGCCAAGCCGCGTGGTGTAGCTCGCGGGCTGGAGTTAAAACGGCTCGCGGGCTGGATCCGGCCTGTGGCCCGTAGTTTGCCCACCCCTATTCTAACAGGTGGGTCATCCAGAGTTTTTCTATCACAGTGGCAGTCAATATAAGGAAGTTTGACTTCTGTTTAGAGTTGCTAGTCAGAAGAGTTTGTGCTACGTTACCCGATCCTTTCAAGGACAACATATATACAGCAATAACTCTAATCTGAAGTGGTATATTCCATATTCATGGATACATCCTGGACATAAACATTAGCTGTATGGAAAAAAGATAAGGAGACTGACTATGGACCTAATCCTGAGGGCTTTTTTTGTTGGAGGGTTACATTTTTTTGGGGGTGTTTGCACCATTGAAGTTCATCCCCTCTGGCCAATGCAGGGCCGCTGCCTTCAGAAGGCTTTCTGCCCCTTTGCCCAGTTTCATTTCAAATAGTCGTGTGTGTGTGAAGTTAGTTCTTGCTAGACTATACATCCTCTAAATGGGGATTCTATCCTGCATTTGTAGGGGTGATAATGTAGAACCCATGATCTGACAAGCCTTTTCCATCTCTAAGTTCTGCATGTCTTATAACAAGTTCACAGATCATATTAATGGCATAATTGTTATTTCTATGATCAAAGAAAACAGCGGGGACGTTTAATTCATCTTGCACAAAGGCTCAACTGGGATGGTGGAAGATTCAATATTGTATCAGTCACAGGAAGATGTAAAGTGATGAATGAACTGCAGGTTCTAAAGGGGTCTATACCAAATCCAAGATCACAAGGAAAAGAAACTGTATCTTAAAAACATGAATGTTATATTAAAAATATCCTATGGGTAAACTGAAAATCACACTTAACAGACGTGCATAAGTATGGATGGGAGCAACATTAAACATGGAGAAGAAAAAAAATCTGCCATGGACACCTTCTCGGAATCCAGATGGAAGAAATCAAGAGGCCTACCACGTTAGGCTAATGATATGGATAAAGCTGAACAAATCCAGGAGAGAAGTTTCCCACTTAAATATTCTGAATCAGGATCACAACTATCTCTTCCATTTATTTAGCACCTTTCACCTGGAAGGTTCCCAAACAACTCTACAAACTTTGTAAGAGAGACTTGATCGAATGGTCTGAGCACAAGGTTGGGAGTTGGGAATTCCCATACTATAAATGACAATTCTTACTCTGTTACTGATTCCCCCTCTAGCCTTTGTCAAGTCACAAGTTCTCAGTAAAATGGGGTGAGTAATGAAGTTCTTTCCTCACGGGGTGTTGTATGTATTAAAGTGTGGTTCGGCACTGAAAAGTGACTGTAAAAACCACATTGGGGTTCCATGTTTTCTGTATTTTCAAATCAAGCGTGTTTAGTTTACAAGCAAGAAAATGGACAGTTTTGTTAGGTTCTTTCTAACTGCCATCCCTGCAAATGCTTTGGAGAATGAATCAAGGGTGTTTCCTTCCCAAGTGTCACCACCAGGCATATAGTTTCTGCAGGCTACAGTAGGCCCTGAGTGACAGGTGTGAAACCCCACTGCCCTCTAATTATAACCCCTGTAACACCTGTGAAAACTCAGTCTTCAGCAGGTTTCAACAGGTTGGAGCTTAGTATGCAATTCTGTACAGGAGACACAAAAAGGAAGAGAATTTGTAAAATGGGGACCACAGCATTTACCTGTGTAAGCTCCCCCAGACAGTATGTGCAACAGCTTTAAAACAAGCATGCCTAGTTTTAAGGAAATATAACCATCTTCCCCACCGTAAAAATGTTCCACTAACTCAGTGGCTCTCAAACTTTTTTACTGGTGACCCCGTTCACACAGCAAGCCTCTGAGTGTGACCCCCCCCTTATAAATTAAAAACACTTTTTTATATATTTAACAGCGTTTGGGGTGGAGGTTGACAGCTCGCAACCCCCCATGTAATAACCTCACGACCCCCTGAGGGGTCCCGACCCCCAGTTTGAGAACTCCTGCACTAACTCAGAGGTAAAAGGCTCATCTCATAGACTCATAGACTTTAAGGTCAGAAGGGACCATTAAGGTCATCGCTGCTTTTGTGCCATTTTATGCAGAATAATGATCTGTGACTTTTATGAGCCCTTCAGAGCTAGCCCCTGAATAAGGCATCTTCAGAATTCAAGTATCCTTTGTTATCTGAAGGTTGGCTACAAATAGTATATAACACAAACTCCCTACAGGAAAAAAAATAGGATTGCCTTGTTAAATTGTTGCAATTTTAGTGTTCAGCGAAGAAACCACATTAAAATCTTGAAAGTGTGGAAAAAGTAGCGCCACACTGCTTATGACAACACAAATCACAGACAAGTACAAAGAGAAGAGGGGAGGATCTATTCCCTAGAACTAGGGTGACTTTCAGAATGAAAGAACCAGATGGTTTAGATGTGGGGTAGAGAAGCCTCTGCTGGGATCAAGAGTCCCATTGCAGCCAGAACCCACCAACAATCCCCTGTGCATCCAGATCCCACCCGCACCCGGATCCCCCACTGAGCTGCCCGCACCCAGATTGCCCCCCACAGAACTCTCTCAACCCACACCCGCATCCCCCCACACTAAGCCCCCTGGGATCCTGCCTTTCTGAGCCTGCCTGCCCATACCTGGTGCACCTGGCACGGAGGGGTAGGCTCCTGGGGTGTTTCTAGGACAGGCCCGGTCCTTGCGCTGTGTCAGGGCTGGGTGCAGTCTCATCGCTGAGTCCGTGTCCCGGGAGGGGGGGGAGGGGAGGGGGAAGCTGCACAGTGATCTCCCACCTCTGTGCAGCCAGTTGCCTGTGCCCTCCAATGCCATGCTGGAACCTCCACATTTATTTGAGATATAAAATTTGCAGAATTTTGAAATATTGTGCACGGAATTTTTAAGTTTTTGGTGCAGAATACCCTCACAAGTAATCAGATTTGGTCACCAATTAGACATGATATGATGTGACAAGGAAAAATTTCTGGAGAAGTGAGTATACTAGACAGCTGCCGAGAGTTACCACAACAATTACTCATGAGAGATACGTGTCAGAATCATGTATACCTCATGTAAGAAAGAAAGTTAAAGAAAAAAACCAACCCCTCTAAGCTCAGTTCCATGCACTGTGTCCAGTACTGCTAACCCCAAACTTTCAAAAATTGAGATTTTAATCCAATCATATTTAAAAAAAAAATCAGTTCTTTTTTCTTTGCCTTCTGGTTTCTAGTTTCTTCCTGTGCACCCTGTATTGTAGGTCCAGTTAGTCAGCAGGGACTGTCTCTGCCTGGGGTACTTGTAGCTCACCCAAAGCTACATTTCAGGGGTAGGGACAAATACAGCTCCCTGACTGGACCTCTCA
>NW_020664876.1:0-7242 GCF_002925995.2 Terrapene triunguis | reverse complement strand
ACTAAAACTCCTGGCACTTAGCTCTGAAGTCTACATTTAGTCTTAAATTTTCAGCCTGTAACTAGGAGAGAAAGCAGAGTTTCTTAATATTTACACAATTAATTCGCAAGACTTGATTAACTTTTAACTCTGTGTTCTTCCAATTCAATTGCACAGTTTGTTTTCTTGTTCCTTGACTCAACCCATGGCAGACAGAGACCGGAGAAATCAAACAGTTGTCACAGAATTCATCTTCCTGGGATTCGGGGATCTCCCTGACCTGCAAATTCTTCTCTTCCTGATGTTCCTAGTGATCTACATGGCAACTGTGACTGGGAACATCCTCATCACTGCACTAGTTGTGGCTGATCAACACCTTCACACCCCCATGTACTTCTTCCTGGGGAACTTGTCCTGCTTGGAGACCTGCTACACCTCAACCATCCTGCCCCAGATGCTGGCCAGTCTCCTGACTGGGGACAAAACCATCTCATTCAGTGGCTGCATCACACAACTGTATTTCTTTTGTGCTCTGGCGGCTACAGAATGCTTTCTCCTAGCAGCGATGTCTTATGATCGGTATTTAGCGATATGTAAACCCCTGCACTATTCAGCTCTTATGAATACCAGGTTTTGCCTCCTGTTGGCTGCTGGATCATGGTTAAATGGTTGTTTGGCTACTGCCATATTTGTATTATTCATGTCTCACTTAATATTCTGTGGCCCGAATGAAATTGACCATTTCTTTTGTGATCTCATCCCATTGATAAAACTTTCCTGCAGTGACACACATCTGATCATACTGCTAGATTTCGTACTGGCCTGTGTATTCACCCTGCCTCCATTCCTACTAACACTGACATCCTATGTGTGTATCCTCACCACCATCCTGAGAATCCCTTCCACCACTGGGAGGCAAAAGGCATTTTCCACCTGCTCCTCTCACCTCATCGTGGTGACAATTTACTATGGAACCCTAATGATTGTCTACATGCTACCGAATCGTGACACATTAAGCTTCCTAAACAAAGTGCTCTCTCTTTCCTACACAGTCCTGACTCCCCTGGTAAACCCCCTCATCTACAGCCTGAGAAACAGAGAGGTCAAGGAAGCCTTGAGCAAAGCAGTCAGTAAATATGGGGCTTTCACAAAAACATGCAGAGACTCCTAGATTATAACTTTGCCTAAATCAGCCAGGCATCTGTGAAAACCTCCGGCTATCAGCCCCCATTGAAATTGAGTTGAAATCCCCCATTGAAAATCTCAGCACTAATGTGAAATAAATGGAGATGATCTGCCTGGAGTTACTGAGACAGTCTTTGTAGTCCTGTGCTGCCTCCATGTTACACAACGTATAGGAAAATGAAGTTGTGGACAGCTCTGTCACTCTTTCATGTTCAGCACTGATACATGCAGTATGATGGTATTTTTCTCCAGGGTCTTGTCTTAACATTCACCCTATGTGAGGAGCGTGTACAGTATCTGAAACTGCACAGAGCCGACTTTGGGTAAGGCACAAATTCCACTAACGATCAAAGTAAATCCCTGTGTATGTCCCCTATTCATTGTTTCTCTATGATAGATACTTAAATTTTGTAATGTAATCCAGACATTCAAATAGAAATAAAACACAATGGGTGACATCTTGTTTTGTGCTGCAGTTCTTGTGCCCCTAAGGCCACAATGGACAATCCAGCAGGAACTCGGGTCAGTGTTGTCCATGTTAGTGGAAGGACCAGGGAGTGAGGTGGCCATAACCATGGTCCCATCATGGTGTTTTTAACTGGGCAACAGGCAGAGTGGAGACAATTTTAACCATGTTTTTATATCTGTAAAAAAGTCATTTCTGATCAAAATTAATGTTCGTACAATAAAAATACTAACTCCTAGTGCAGCAGAGATGGGGACGTAATTCTGGGAAATCCGCCACCCCTGAAATTGTACTTATTGCCATTATATCCCTCTGCAAACCAACCACCTTCATGACGCTCACACAGGCTGGATGCAAACAACCAGGGCCCAGCAGTGACCTCTGGACTCTTCACCAGGAACAGCTTCATTGCTCTTACCTGGGCTAAGCCTGGCTTGTGACCAGCTCTGGCAAAGCCACAGCACCAGGCTCACAGGGCCCTTGGAGGTGGGGAGGTTGGGAAACAAAGTGGTTGTTCTCACAGCAAAGCAGTGTAAGAGACACCCCAGGTTGGAAAATTGAGGGGACACAGCTGTCCCTCTCTCCAGATTGTACCCCGGGTAATGTCACAGTATCTTATCTCTTGCTCTATCTCCAGCACTGTTTTGATCCACTCTGCCATTCTCAGGGGGTTGATATCCCCTATCTTTGTGTCTTTATCTAGGGATTTTAGTATTAGGTAATTTCCCCCCATTTCCTTTTCCTGCCCTCCTATTTGCTAGTCCTTCTTCTGGGTGCAGAGAATCTACCCTTTTCTTTCTCTTTACTTGCATCCAGTCTTCCTCAATGCTTTCCCTATCCTCATGGTCTAGCCTGGTTTCAGTTTCATTTATCTAGTCCATCTCACTCTGCTTAACCAGCCAGCAGCTCCTCTATCAGCCCACAATCACCACTGAGACAGCCCTGCTTCAGCCAGACCCTAAATACTTCCTGGTGCACCCATGAACTTATATAGGGTTAAGGAGCCAATCAAGGATTACTGAAACCATGTCAGTCAGATCACTTGAGGTGGAACATCCCATGATGTTCAACCACTGCAGATTGTGTGCTGCAGAGAGTAATCAAATTACAAGTAGCAATGTGGGGATGTTGGTTGCCTGGTAGCCTTATAGACCAGGGTGCAAGTCCCCCCCAGGCCTTACATCACGCCTGTTGGCAGTGCTGCCCAGTCAGGTTCCTCTGTAAGGATGATTGTGTGCTTGGCAGATAAGGGAAGCTTGCCTATAAAATCCAACGTAATGGCCACCCCTAGATGGGTTTTCTGAAGGTGTTAGGGTGCTGAGGGGCTCCTCCTTCATAACTGAATGGATAAGGGACAGGAGGCCTTGGGGAATAGGACACCTAGTAAATTATGGGGCTTGAGGATGCATGTCAGCTCTGTGTGGGTGTGGTCATGGTCATGGAGGTAGTCCCCTTTTGGGGACAGGGCATTCATAGAATCATAGAATGTCAGGGTTGTTTTGGCTTATACAAAGATACCAAGACTTTCTCAGTAAAGCCCACGTTTGGACAAACTTTGTCATGAGAAGAGATATGAGACAACATGAATCAAACTATGTGTGTCTAAATGGCTGCCCATTACTGTGGTCTTTCAGACCCATCAATATAGCAACTGAGTTCCTGGTCCAATTTGAGAGAGGTTGACATTTTGTTGAATCTTCTGCATAAAACGTATCCATAATATAGCCAAAGAATCAACATGGAAGCCAGCTCTATTCCTGCAACTCCATTATCAGATCATGGGGTTTCCTTTCCCCAAACTTCTTTGCTGGATTACAGCTTAAGTCTGTTTTCTCCAGTCATCTCCAAGAGGTGTTTTCCTCTTCTTCAGTTTTTATTTTTCCTAGATACACCCGATGGCAAACACAGAAGGGGGGACTCAAATGTCCAACACAGGGGATCTCCCTGAACTGCTGACCCTTCTCTTTCTGCTGTTTCTAGTGATCTACATTCTGAGCTTGGCTGGGAACATCCTCATCATTGCTCTAGTTCTGTCTAATTGGCACTTTCACACCCCCATGTATTTCTTCCTGGGGAACTTGTCTGTTTGGAAACCTGCTACACCTGGACCATCCTGCCCAGGATGCTTGCCAGTCTCCTGATTGGGGACAAAACCATTTCTGTCAGTGGTTGTATGACACTATTTTATTTTGTTAGTTTTTAGTAGATGCACAATGCTGTCTGCTTGCAGTGATGTCTTATGATCAGTATGTAGCGATATGCAATCTGCTGCATTATGCAGCCCTCATGAATGGCAGGTTCTGCCTGCAATTAGCAGCTGAGTCTTGGATAAATGGATTTCTGGCTATGACCATAGTAATAGTTCTTATGTTACAATCAGGGGCAGCTCCAGGCACCAGCGTAGCAAGCGTGTACCTGGGGCGGCAAGCTGCGGGGGGCAGCCTTCCGGTCGCTGTGAGGGCGGCAGTTAGGGGTCCTTCGGCGGTGTTTCTGCGGGTGATCCGCCGTTCCCGCAGTTTCGGTGGCAATTCGGCGGTGGGTACGCTGAAGCCACAGGACCGGCAGATCACCCGCAGAAATGCCGCCGAATCCGCATGACCGCGGACCGCCCGCAGGCATGCCATCGAAGGCCGCCTGACTGCTGTGCTTGGGGTGGCAAAAAACATAGAGCCGCCCCTGGTTACAATTGACTTTCTGTGGCCCCAATGAAATTGATCATTTCCACTGTGAATCCACAGAATAATAAATCACGACTGCAGTGACACCAACCAGATAGCGCTTGCCAATACCATTGTGGCTGCTACATTCATTCTGCCGCCAATTGTTTTAATCGTGACCTCCTGCATGTGTATCATTGTCCCCATGCTGAGAATCCCTCCATCACCAGGAGGCAAAAGGCATTTCCACCGGCTCCTCTCACCTCATCGTGGTGAAAATTTTCTATGGGACCCTAATAATTGTCTACATGCTACTAAAAACTAACACACTAAGGCCAGGTCTACACTACCGCGGTAGTTCGACGGCTGGCAATCGAACTTCCAGGTTCGATTTATCGCGTCTGGTCTGGATGCGATAAATCGATCCCGGAAGTGCTCGCTGTCGACTGCGGTACTCCAGCTTGGCGAGAGGAGTACCGCGGAGTCGACGGGGGAGCCTGCCTGCCGCGTGTGGACCGCGTCTGAACCGCGGTAAGTTCGAACTAAGGTATGTCGACTTCAGCTACGTTATTCACGTAGCTGAAGTTGCGTACCTTAGTTCGAATTGGGGAGTTAGTGTAGACCAGGCCTAAGGGCTGGTCCACACTACCCGCCTAATTCGGCGGGTAGAGATCGATCTTCTGGGATCGATTTATCGCGTCTCATCTGGACGCGATAGATCGATCCCAGAAGCGCTCCCCCGTCGACTGCGGAACTCCTGCTCAGCGAGAGGAGGAAGCGCTGTCGACGGGGGAGCCTGCCTGCGCCGCGTGGACCCGAAGTAAGTACATTTAATTCGATATAGGAAACGTCGACTTCAGCTATGCTATTCTCGTAGCTGAAGTTGCGTTTCCTATATCGATCCCCCGCCCCAGTGTGGACCAGCCCTAAGAGATGTAAACAGAGTGTTCTCTGTCTGCTACACAATTCTGACTCCTATGGCCAATCCCTTCAGATACAACCTGAGAAACAGAGAGGAGAAGGAGGCCCTGAGAAAAATTATCAATGTATGTGTAGATTTTACACAAATTTAGAAATCACCATTTTTTTTTTCTTATTGTATTAAGAGAAAATGGTGAAACACAGAGCTGATTTATTGTTTTATAAAGACAGATTCTGGGTGGTCCCTAGTTCTGGCTAGGTCTTTGGGAACGTGCTGCTATAATATTTGAGCATGTACATATACTGATATGTGAAATCAATCAATATCTGAAATGTGAGATCAATCAATACCAGGTTTTGGACTGAAAAAACCACAATCAAGGAGCGCCGGTTTCTGTTGGGAATGAGGGGAAGCTTTTCAAATCCAAAACAAATCAATATTCAGCCATTTGTCCCTTCTGGCCTTGGAGTCTGACTTCAACTTGGCTCTCCCACATCCTAGTGAGGCTATAGAGCAGGGGTGTGCAAACTAGGGACCCTGGGCCATTTTTATTCGGCCCGCAAGCTCCGGCTGGGGGAGCGGGGCCGCGGGTTTAGCCGCACTCCGCCCTGCACTCCGGCAGGGGGAGCAGGTCCAGGGGTTTTGATGCACTTTGACAGGTGCTCCGGCTAGGGGGGGCGGGGCCCGACACTCAGGCTGGGAGAGCGGGGCAAGGTCCTTGCCATGCTCCGCCCGGCACTCCGGCCGCGGTTTCCCCGCGCTCCGCCCGGTACTCCAGCCGGGGCAGCGGGACCGGAGGTTTAACCGCGCTCCGCCCTGCGCTCCGGCCAGGGGAGTAGCCCGGGGGTTTCGTGGCGCTCCGACAGGTGTTCCAGTTGGGGGAGCGGGGCCCGACACTCCGGCCGGGAGAGCGGGGATGGGTCCTTGCCGTGCTCCACCCGGCGCTTCGGCCGGGATACCGGGGCCGGGGGTTTCCCTGCGCTCCGCCCCCTACTCCGGCCGGGGAAGTGGAACTGGGGGGTTCGCCGCACTCCGCCCGGTGCTCGGTTGGGGGAGCGGGGCTGGGGACTTGCCGCGATCAGCCCTGTCCTCTAGCCGCAAGAGTGGAGCCCGCCGCTCCAGCCGGGAGAGTGGGGCCGGGGTTTTTGCCATGCTCCGCCCGGTCCTCCGGCAGGGGGAGAGGGGCCCGGCGCTCCGGCCAGGGGAGCAGGACCGGGGGTTTCGACACGCTCCAACAGGTGCTCCTGTCCGGGGAGTGGGACCTGGGGTTTCGCCGCGCTCCGCCTATTGCTCCGGCGGGAGGAGCATCCCAGGGGTTTCGGTGCGCTCCACCCAGCGCTCCTGCTGGGGCAGCGGGGCTGGGGGCTTGCCATGCTCCACCCAGTCCTCCGGCTGGGAGAGCGGGCCCGGCGCTCTGGCCGCGGGAGCGGGGCCGGGGTTTTGCAGTGCTCCGCCCAATGCTGTGGCTGGGGGAGCGGGGTCGGGGGGTTCCCCATTCTCCGCCTGGGCCTCCAATGGAGCGGGACCGAGGCTTGGCGCGCTCGGCCTGGGCTCCTCAGTGATGACCAGTCATTTTCAGCATCATCTTTAGGGAAGATTCTGCACAGAAAATGCCACATTCCTCAGGTATGATGAACTCACCACCCCACCCAGCATCAGCAGCAGAATACCAAATCCCCTCCCTGTTTCCTATGGCCCCACCCTTGAGGGGAGCCACAGCTGCTCCAGTCTGGGTTCCTCTGCATCTGGCTCAACTTCAGTGTTGTCACCAGGGCTGGTGCAAGGAAGTTTCATGCCCTAGGCGAAACTTCCACCTTGCGACCCCCTCCCAGCCCTGCGGCAGCTCCCTGCCCCCCCTCCGCTCTGAGGCGTCCCCCCACCGCGGCAGCTCCCCATCCCAGCTCACCGCTGCTCCACCTCCTCCCCAAGCACGCTGCCTCAGCTCTAATTCTCCTCCCCTCCCAGGCTTGTGGCGCCAAACAGCTGATTGGCGCCGCAAGCCTGGGAGGCGGGAGAAGTGGAGCAGCGGCGGC
>NW_020664875.1:66820-68129 GCF_002925995.2 Terrapene triunguis | reverse complement strand
GCAGCTCCTGTCTTCAGCCGGAAGACAGAAGCCGCCGAATTGCCGCCGCGGCGGAAACGCGCCTGCCGCCCTAACGGCACCTGGACTGTCCCACCGTCCGCGGCGGCAAAAACAGTAGAGCCGGCCCTGCCCCCCCGGTTCTCAGCACCCCCAGAGAGCCGGTAGCCCGGCCCCCAGGTGGGCAGCTCCGAGCACTGCCCCGAACGGCCCCACGCTGGCCTGGGGGGGTCTCCTGCTGCGGGACAGGCAGTGCCCAGCCCCGGTCCCGCCCCACCCTGCCGGCAGCCGGGGCCCTAAGGGGACCGGGGCCCCTAACGCTGACGCATCACTGATCTCCCGGCCCCCCCATAGCTGCAGCGGGAGGGGCCGGCTCAACTGCAATGCGGCCGCGTCTGGTGCGGAGCCGGGGAGGGGGGAGAGCAGCCGCCAGCCCCCAGTTCATAGGTCAGCCGGGGGCATGTGCCCCACTGAGCCCCCCGCAGATCTCAGGGGGGCAGGGATGGCACAGAGGGGCCCAGCAGGCCAGGCGGGCGGGCGGGGGGCGGTTATAATACAGCCCCCGGCCCACAGCCGGGCGGGTTCTGCCCATGGCGTGACCCCTTTGCCACCGAGGCAATCCCCAGCCGCGCCAGCAGGTGTCTCTGCTGCACAAGGGACAAAGCTGCAGCAGCCCTCGGGAGCTGCGGGTCGGGAGTGAGGGGCACCGGCAGGGCTGGGCTGGTCGGGGCTGCGGGTCGGGAGTGAGGGACGCCGGCGGGGCTGGGGGGCAGGGCTGGGCTAGCAGGGGCTGCGGGTCGGGGGGGGGGGGGACCGGGGGGGGGGGGGGGGGGGGGGGAGGGGGGGGGGGGGCTCACATTGTGAGTAGCTCACATTGTGTGTGTGTGTGTGTGTGTAGGGGGTGCATAGCCCAGGATCGATGCCCAAACAAGGCAACACGTGAGGCCTGTGCAGGGGGGGAGGAAGGGAGCAGAGGCCCAGGCTCTCATCCATCACCAGGCCCTGCTGGCAGCCAGCCCAGCCCAGCCCAGCCCAGCCCAGCCCCGTCCCTGCAGCTTAAACCACAAGGAGCCCTAATTATAGGGCAGCCAAACCCAGAGCCTGGAGCTGCGGGAAGGAAGCCAGGGGCGGCTGAGCCCGCGCCAACCTCCCCGGGTCAGCGAGGTGCTGCTGCTTCCCTGAGAGCTGGAAACACACAGCAGGGGATGCGGGTCGGGAGTGTGGGGCACTGGCAGGGCTGGGCGGGGGGCCGGGCTGGGCCAGCGGGTGGGGAGTGTGGGGCACTGGCAGGGCTGGGGGGGACCCCACTGCC
>NW_020664875.1:64607-66810 GCF_002925995.2 Terrapene triunguis | reverse complement strand
ACTGGCAGGGCTGGGGGGGACCCCACTGCCAGGCTAGCAGGGGCTGCGGGTGGGGAGTGTGGGGCACTGGCAGGGCTGGGGGGCAGGGATAACTAGATTCTGGGGGCAGGCCCAGCCTCGCTCTGCCCCACCCCGGGCTGCAGAGGAAGTGGGCCGGCGAGTGGCTGCCAGCCTCGCGTGCCAGGCGCTGCTGGGACATGCTGCCCTGCCTAGGCAGCAGCTCTGAGCCAGGGGGGCTGGCGCCAGCTCAGGGAGGGGCTGCCCCACAGTCTCTGCTGTGCCCCTCGTCTGTGGGCCCCGCCCCGTCGGTCCGCCTGCCCCTGGCAGCCCCGCGCACGCCGAGCCCTGGCTTGCGGTTTCCTCTGGGTGGGGGTGGCAGCCGCTCCGCGCCAGCGGCCGGGGGGGGCCAGGAGCCAGGGGGGGCGGCGGCGGCACAGAGCTGCCGGCTGGGCCAGGCCGGTGCCGAGCTCGGTACCCACGGGGGCGCCAGGGAACCTGGCCACGGCGGAGCAGGACGCCAGGGGCCTGGGGGACTCCTTGCCACTGGACGGGGGAGACTCAAGGGATCTGCGCCCCCCCGGACAGACGGACGGACAGACGGCAGCTGAAGCAGAAGAGTTTATTCCCCATCCCTGGAGGGGGAGGGGCGGCTGGCGTGCACAACAAAATTAACCAAAAATTAATAAACTAGGAGTTGGGGGGGGGAGGGGCTGGTTACATGGTCGAAGCTGCGAAGGCGACGGCCGCCCGAGACCCCGAGGAACGGCCCGGCCCCAGCGGCCGTGGGGCCCCATGGCTGCCCGGGCGGGGGGTGAGGGGGGGGCGAGGCCAGCAGGGGCCCAGCGGACCCAGGCGTCCGGGCGGGGGCTACGGCACAGAGACGTGGAAGGGGCTGTTGGGCACGTGCTGGTCGCCCCATTTCACCACCAGGACGTAGTCACCCTTTTCCTTCAGCAGGTAGGAGACACTGTAGAGCCGGTTCCCCAGGTGCTTCACCACGATCTCCTCGCACGGCGTGCGCGGGCCGTGCACGCCCACCAGCAGCATGTTGTTCCCTGGGGGGGCACGGGGGTCAGGGGGCAGCCAGGCACAGCCCGGGCCCCCGGCTAATCCCCCTCAGCCCCCCAACCTCCATCCTCCTCCCAGCCAGCCCCCCCAGCTAGACCCCCCCAGCCAGCTCCCAGCCCCAGTGCCCCCTCAGAACCCCACGCCCCCGAGCCGCACAGGGTTAACTACACAGGCCCTGCAGCTGGCTGGCTCTGGGGGGTCCAGATCCACCCCCCATAGCACGGCTAGGGGCACCCCAAGGTCCCACTGCAGCCACCCCCAGACCCCTTCACCCAGCCCAGTTGTTCCTGCCCCATGTCTCCGGGGCAAAAACAGCAGCACCAGGTGGGTGAGGGGGAGCTGCCCTCCTGCCCCCCCCCGCCGTACCCCCCCCCCCCCCCCCCCCTGCCCCAGGGACCTGGCCCGGCCCCCACCGCCCCCCACACCTGCTTTACTGCAGTCCACCGTGAAGGAGTTCTTCTGGCCCACGAAGCCCTTGCTCAGCCCCAGACCCTTGGCCACCACCTTGCTGGCGTCCGAGGCGAACTTGGGGGGCGCCCCCTGCAGCACAGCCACCTCCGCCCGCCCGGCCGAGTCCACGAAGACAGAGGACGTCTCGTGCAAGCTGTGGCTGCTCACCAGGCGGGAGCCTGTGGGGGGGAAGATCGGGGTGATGGGGGGCAGTGGAGGGGATCCCCCGCCCCCAGCACCAGTGCAGCCGACACTGTCTGAGTGTGCAGAGAGCCTGAGCCCATTGCTCGGAGAGAAGTGAACCTCCACCCCCCCCATGGGAGGGGCTTGCGAAAGGCCTGCCCCCAGGGCCCAGGCACGCCCCCAGGGCCCACACCTGTGATCTTGGCCTTGAAGGGGCTGCCGGCGATGTGGTAGGGGCCGCCGTACTTGATGGAGATCAGGTAGCTGCCGGGCACCATGGGCGTGTAGGTCACTTTGTAGCCCTCGGCGCACTCCTGGCAGTCCATCTGCACCTTGGAGGGGCCGTCGATGGTCACGGCCAGGGCCCCGGGGCCCGCGTTGGTCGTGTTCACCACGAACTCCGCCGGGCTACCTGCAAGTGTCACGGGTGTCAATGCCGGCGCCCTCACTCCCGACCCCGCCCCTCACTCCCGACCCGCAGCCCCCAGCCCCACCGGTGCCC
>NW_020664875.1:63020-64597 GCF_002925995.2 Terrapene triunguis | reverse complement strand
CCCGACCCCGCCCCTCACTCCCGACCCCCCAGCCCCGCCATTGCCCCGCAGCCCCTACCGGTGGTGCCCCCCTCCAGGCCTGCGCCATACGCAGACACCAGGCCCGGGTCGCCCGCCTGGCCTGGCTCCCCGACGCGTATCTTGAAGGGGCTGCCGGGGATGTGGGCGCTGTTGAACTTGACGTCAATGGAGTAGACGCCGTTCTCCCGTGGGATGAAGCGCACGGCGTATTTATCTGGGGGTAGGAGCAGCATTAGAGGAGGGGCAGCATTGGGGTCCTTCCCCCCAGCAGCCCTGGGGCAGGAGCGGCAGCTTGCTCAATGGGGAGGGGCCAGCAATTTGAGGGGGTAGGGTGCGGAGCTGGGAGCCAGGACTCCTGGGATCTCTCCCTGGCTCTGGGAGGCGACTGGGGGCTGGTGGTGTAGAGCGGGGGGGGGCTGGGAGCCAGGACTCCTGGGTTCTCTCCCTGGCTCGGGGAGGGGAGGGGGGCTGGTGGTGTAGAGCGGGGGGGGGGCTGGGAGCCAGGACTCCTGGGTTCTCTGCCCCCTGCCCACCCCACCTGGGGTCCAGGCCCCGGTCCAGGTCCAGGCGGCCTCACCTTCGTCGATCTCAGTGACGTGACATTCCTCCAGCGCACCCGAGGGGCTGTGCACCTTGGCGTCCAGTGCCCCCTTGGCGCCGTTCAGGCTGACTGCAAAGGAAGCCGGCTGGTTGGCCTTGAGCCCTGACTCCTGGAGGCACAGCAGAGCGTTAGCGGGGCCGGGGGGTGGGGCAGGAGGGGGTAGGGGGGAGACCAGGGGGTCCCTCACCCCAGCTGCGTCACTTACCTTCCTGGGCCTGGCTGCTTAAAGAGGGAGAGCTGGGAGCGCGGGCTGGCGTTGGGCTGGGGGGCCGGACCCGAGGGGCAGCCCCAGGCTACGGGTCCCAGCAGCCCATGGCACGGGCCTGGTGGCAGTGTAGGGTGGGGGGCAGGACGGGGGGCAGGGTGGGGTGGGATGGGGGCAGCTCTCTCTCTTTAAGCAGTACCTGGCCCGGGCGTCGTCAGGGTCTGTTAAGAGCCTTTAAAAGAGACACAAGAGAAAACCGCGGCGCTCCGGGGCGGTTTGGGGGGCGCCCTGCTGTCCTGGGCCGGCACAGGATCCCACCCCCCTCCCCCCGGCGGCTGCGCTACCCCCCCAGCCCTCCAGCCCTGGGCCCCCCTGCTTCCTCCTGATGCCAGAGGGGGGCAGACAGGTTACAGCCCCAGCTGGGGGCTTTGCTCCCTCCCCGTGCCCCCCCTACAGCCCATCCCCCCCTCGCCCCACAGTGTGTGTGTGTGTGTGTGTGGGGGGGGGGTTACATGGGAGGAGACACGGGAGTGGGCAGCACGTCTGGGGGGGGAAGCTCTGTCCCGAGGGGCTGCGGTCACCAGCAGCTCACTGCGAGCCCCCCTCGCCCACGGAGAGGTTGGGGTACCCCCAAGAAGGTGGGGGGGGCTGTTTTACCAGGGAAGATCAAAGGCCTGACCTGCTGTATTGAGAGGACGAGCTACCGGGGGGCCCCGGGGGGGGGGCAGGATGAGCTGCTGGGGGGGGGGG
>NW_020664875.1:55451-62920 GCF_002925995.2 Terrapene triunguis | reverse complement strand
GGGGGGGGGGGGCAGGATGAGCTGGAGACTGGGATTCGGGGAGTGACACACGTGGCCCTTTGGCGCGGCTGGAGTCTCCGTCCCGGGGACAGGAGCTGACGGCTGCTCTCGGGCTGGTCATGCTAGGGGGGCACGGCAAGGGGCAAGGGGGAGCACGGCCGTGGGGCGGGGCACAGCCAGCTACATTCCCGTCTGCGCCATGGGGCAGAGGGAGTGGGGCAGACAATCCTGTGGTGACAAGATCCCCGGAGCCCCCCGCAGGAACAGCCAGCAGCCCCCTTCCCTGCATGCTGTGGGTCACGCCCCTAACAAGGGCACACCCTCAGCACACAGGGGTGGGTCCAACCAGCCATTCACCCCCCAGCTTGAGGGGACCTGCCCAGGGGATCGTGCAGGGCGAGCCGTGGGGCCTGCTAGCTCTGTGGATGCGGAGGATCGAGGTGTGGACGGGGGGCTGCCCCCCGGCAGGAGCGACTCAGAGCCGGGACCCCAGGACGTCTCACTTCTCACTCCCCAGCAGCCGCCCCAGGCCCGTGCCGGCAGCAGGAGGGCGGGGGCCCAGCGGTTTCTCCGGGGCCTCACCTGAAGGCTGGTAACAGTCAGGCGCCGGGCGTCATGGCAGGGGGCCGCCGCCGGCACCACGAAGGGGCTTTCGGGAACATGCTCCTCGTTGAACTTCACTGACACCTCGTAGTCGCCTGGGGGGAGAGGGGTGTTAGCGCCGCCCCACGGCCGGCCCCCAGCCCCACTCCCAGGCAGTCCCCCCAGCCCCACTCCCAGGCCCCCAGCCGGCTTCCCAGCCAGTCCCCCAGCCCCACGGCCGGCCCCCCAGCCCCACGGCCTGTCCCCTGCCAGCCCCCCAGCCCCACTCCCAGGCCCCTGCCGGTCCCCCAACCCCACGGCCGGTCCCCCAGCCCACCTTGTAGCCACCTAGGGGGAGAGGGGGGTTAGCACTGCCCCAGCCCCACTGCCAGCCCCCACCACCGCATAGTTAACTGGGGGGTTCTCTGCCCCCAGGTCGACATCAGGGCTGGCCCAGCCACCCCGTAGGCCCCCATCCGTACCGGGCTCCTGGACGATGTAGGCCACGCCGCAGGACCCGTCTTTCCTGTCCTCGAAGGCGATCTCGGCCTTGCTGGGCCCCTCGACAGCGATGGAGAGACCCCCGGCGCCCGCCTCCCGCGTCCAGATGCTGAACTCGGCTGGGGAGGAGGCGGGGGGGGAGACGCTGTTACCCAGGCTGCTGTGCAGGCCCCTCCCTCACCCCCCCCTCCCCCAACAGCCTCCAGCACCCGCTTACCTGGCACGCCGGCCTCGGCCCGCTCCAGGCCAGGGCCCCCCGCCCGCACCTTGTGGGCACCGCCCTCGCCCAGCGGCCCGACGGTGAACTGGAAGGGGCTGCCGGGAACGTGCTGCCCCTTGTATTTGACGCTGACTGAGTGCACGCCCGTCTCGGCGGGCACGAACCGGACACAATAGGTGCTGTTCTCCGCCTCCAGCACCTCGGCCGCCAGCCGCTGCCCCGAGGGGCCCGTCACCTGGGCCGTCATGTCCGCCAGGCTGATCTCTGGGGGTAAAGGGGGGTCAGACGCCCCATAGCGCCCCCCCACTGAGTGTCCCCTGACCCACCAGCCCCCGCATGATCTCCCAACCGGCCCCCCAGAGCCCTTGCCCCCAAACACAAGCCCCCTCCTGCCCCCAAGCCCCCTGCCCCAGCTCACCTGGGATCTTGAGGCTGAGGTCGCAGGCGCTGCCCACGTTGGCCACAGGGGGAGCGCGGCGTCGCCGGGTGATGCTCTCTTTCACCCGCCCCTCGCCTGTCACCTTCACCGAGAAGGGGCTCCCTGTGGGGGGGAGGGGTCAGGCAGGGCTGGGCGGCCACAGACAGAGCCCCACAGCACTTCCTGGGGTCACCCACGCCCCCCACAGGGCCTAACGCCCCCTGGACCCCCCACCCCAGGGGTCGCTCTGACCACGTATCGCTGGGGAAGGTGGCGTGGCCCCCTATGCCGGCCGAGTGCCCTGCAGGGACAGGCCCCCCCGGGGGCAGAGCCCGGGCCCCCAGCTCCGCGCTGGGCCCCCCACCTGGCACGTGCTGGTCAGCAAATTTGATGGAGATGATGTAGTTGCCGGGCTCCGTGGGGCAGTAGGTAACGCGGCAGGTCCCGTCCTCCAGGTCTTCCGTGTTTATGTCCACCTTGCTGGGGCCCTCGATGGACAAGCTGAGCCCGCCATAGCCTGGGGGCACAGGAGGGAGTGGGGGGTCTGCAGGCCTTCCAAGCATCCCCCCCTCGCAGAGAACCCAGGAGTCCTGGCTCCGAGCCCCCTGCTCTAACTCACCAGACCCCACTCCTCCCAGAGCAAGGAGAGAACATAAGAACAGCCCTACTGGGTCAGACTAAAGGTCCATCCAGCCCAGTGTCCTGTCTGCCGACAGTGGCCAATGCCAGGTGCCCCAGAGGGAATGAGCAGAACAGGGAATCACCAAGTGATCCACCCCCTGTCGCCCATTCCCAGCTCCTGGCAAACAGAGGCTAGGGACACATCCCTGCCCAGCCTGGCTAATAGCCATTGATGGACCTATCCTCCATGAACTTATCTAGTTCTTCATTGAACCCTGTTATAGTCTTGCCCTTCACAACATCATCTGGCAAGGAGTTCCACAGGTTGACTGTGCGTTGTGTGAAGAAATATTTCCTTTTATTTGTTTTAAACCTGCTGCCTATTAATTTCATTTGGTGACCCCTAGTATCTCCCCTTAGCTGTCTCTTTTCCAAGCTGAAAAGTGCCAATCTTCTTAATCTCTCCTCATACGGAAGCCGTTCCATACCCCTAATCATTTTTGTTGCCCTTTTCTGAACCTTTTCCAATTCCAATATATCTTTTTTGAGATGGGGCGACCACATCTGCACGCAGTATTCCAGATGTGGTCGTGCCATGGATTTATATAGAGGCAACATGATATTTTCTGTCCAATTATCTATCCCTTTCTTAATTATTCCCAGTATTCGGTTTGCTTTTTTGACTGCTGCTGCACATTGAGTGGATGTTTTCAGAGAACTATCCACAATCACTCCAAGATCTCTTTCTTGAGTGGTAACAGCTAATTTAGACCCCATCGTTTTATACGTATAGTTAGGATTATGTTTTCCAATGTGCATTACTTTGCATTTATCAACATTAAATTTCATCTGCCATTTTGTTGCGCAGTCACCCAGTTTTGTGAGAGCCTTTTGTATCTCTTCGCAGTCTGCCTGGGACTTAACTATCTTTAGTAATTTTGTATCATCTGCAAATTTTGCCACCTCACTATTTACCCCTTTTTCTAGATCATTTATGAGTATGTTGAATAGGACTGGGCTCAGTACAGATCCCTGGGGGACACCACTATATACCTCTCTCCATTCTGAAAACTGACCATTTATTCCTACCCTTTGTGTCCTGTCTTTTAACCAGTTACCGATCCATGAGGGGATCTTCCGTCTTATCCCCGGCAGCTGACTTTGCGTAAGAGCCTTTGGTGAGTACACTATAGCCACTGGATCCCCCTTGTCCACATGCTTGTTGACCCTCTCAGAGAATTCTAGTAGATTGGTGAGGCGTGATTTCCCTTTACTAAAACCATCTTGACTCTTCCCCAACAAATTATGTTCATCTGTCTGACAATTTTGTTCTCTACTATAGTTTCAACCAATTTGCCCAGTACTGAAGTCAGGCTTACAGGCCTGTAATTGCCGGGGTCACCTCTGGAGCCCTTTTTAAAAATTGGCGTCACCGTAGCTATCCTCCAGTCACCTGGCACAGAAGCTGATTTAAATGGTAAGTTACAAACCACAGTTAGTAGTTCTGCAAGTTCTTTCAGAACTCTTGGGTGAATCCCACCTGGTCCTGGTGACTTATTGCTGTTTAATTGATCAATTTGTTCCAAAACCTCCTCTCAGGACACCTCAATCTGGGACAGTTCCTCAGATCGGTCAGCTAAAAAGAACCCAGGAGTCCTGGCTCCCAGCCCCCCCGTTCTAACCCATCAGACCCCACTCTGCTCCCGGAGCTGGGAGAGAACCCAGGCGTCCTGCGGCCGCACCTGCGTCCCGGGTGTCGATGAGGAACTCAGCCGGCTCAAAGGTGCGCCCCTCGCTGAGGCCAGGCCCCGAGACGCGGACCCGGCTGGCGTCACCGATCTCTGACTGGCTGATGGTCACCGTGATGGGGCTGTTGGGGATGTGTTGCCCGTTCCGCTTGATGTTCACCAGGTGCTCGCCCACCTCCTTGGGCACGAACGAGATGCCTGGGGGAAGTCGGGAGTGAGGGGCACCGGCAGGCTTGGGGGGCACTGGCTCGGGGGGGGGGGGGGGGCTCAGCCACGTGGCCGTTGCGTAGGCGTTTGAGCTGGCAGGGCTCCTCGCGCCCTGACGGGGGGGTGACGGTCGCCGTCAGCTGGCTCAGATCCGTCTCCGCGATGTCCAGGGGGATGTCGGCCGAGGAGCCGACCTTCAGCTGGGACATTCGCAGCGTGTCGTCGCCTGGGGTTGGGGTTGGGGGGCATAAGCCGAGGGGATCCCCAGCCCCAGCCCCTGTCCACCCCCCCCAACCCCAGCCCCCGCTCTCCAACCCCTCCATCCACCCCACCCGGCCCCTCCCTCCCGCCCCCCAACGCCAGCCTGTTCCCCCCCAGCCATTCCGCAGCCCAGGAGAGAAAACCATGCCTCCAGCCCCCTCCCGTGGACCCACCCCCAGCCCCGCCCCCCCAGGGAGCCCCCGCTGACCGGTGATGCGGGCGGTGAAGGGGCTGCCCGCGATGTGCTTCTCGTTGTATTTCACCACGATGCTGTAGTCGCCGGGCAGCACGGGCAGGTAGGAGACGCTGCAGGTGCCATCCTGGTTGTCGGTGCAGCTGATCTCGGCCTTGGAGGGGCCCTCAACTGCCAGGGACAGCCCACCTGCAGGGGGAGGGGTCAGCGTGGCCCAGCCCCCGCCCCCAACCCCAACCCGGCACCATCATGGGAACGGACAGGTCAGGGCCTCCCAGCCCCCGCGGCTCTAACCACCAGACCCCACTGCCCTTCTGTAGTCGGGGAGGGAACCCAGGCGTCCTGGCTCCCAGCCCCCGCGGCTCTAGCCCACCAGACTCCTCTACCCTCCTGGTTTCTCCCCCAACCCCCTCCCCCCACTCTAACCACCAGACCCCACCCCACCCCCACCCCAAGCTGGGGAGGGAACCCAGGCGTCCGGCCTCACCTTCGCCGGCGTCCTTGGTGTTGACAGTGAAGGTGGCCGGCTTGTTGACCACGCCGTGGATCAGCCCTGGGCCGTAGGCCGTGACGTGCCCACTGTTGACGTAGTCCACGTAGAACTGCAGGGGGCTCCCTGGGGGGCACGGGGGGGGTGTCAGAGCCTGCATCGGCCCTTACCCCCAGCCACGGCCCCCCCACCGCTCCCTGAGGCACCTGGGACGTGCCCCCCCCCCCCGGCACCGGGGACGGGCCCCCCCCCCAGCACCTGGGATGTGCAGGCTGTCACAGCGGATGTCCATCTCGTGCAGCCCGGCCTCCGTGGGCGCGTATCTCACCGTCACAGTCCCGTCCTTGTTGTCTGTGATGTCGGGCTTGGCCACCTTCCCCGAGGGCATCCGGACCTCGCCTGGGGGCAGAGCGCGGGCGGCGGGGTGTCAGTCCTGGCCCACGGCTGCCCCCCGCCGGGGAGACATGGCCCCTCTGGGCTGGTTATACAGGCCTTGAGCCCGGAAAGGGGGGGGGGGTGATCCCCTCCCCCTGCAATGCAGCCCCACTGGAGACGGGACGTGACACCCCAATAGTCACCCGCCCCGGAATTCGCATGTTTTGTGCACAGTGTGCCTGAGGAGGGGCCGTTCTCAACGTCTTGATCTGCTCGGCCGCAACAGCCCGTCGGATCGTGTGTGTGTGTGGGTTACTGAAATGTGTGTGGGGTGTGTGTGGTGGGTGTTTTCAACCTCCCGACAAGCAGCCTTTCAGGGAGGACAGTGAAAAGGCCAAACCCCGGTGGCTCATTGGGGAAACACGCACACGCCCCAGGGACCGAGACAGCCCAACCCCATAGGAAGTGTGGGGCCCAGGTAAGAGCTTTCCAGCAAGTGGGGAGAAGCTAGAAAAGGGGGACGATGACATCAGAGGGGCCCTCGCTCTCCCTGCAACGACACACGGAAACCCCGGAGGGGCAAGGACTAAACGGGGGACGTGCTGGTCCCAGGCGAAGGGATTTTTCTCCTGGGCATGAAAAGCTGGGAGAGCCGAGGCAGCTTGTGCCGCAAGCCCCAGCCGGCCTGTCCGTCGCGCCGGGGGAGCACTGGCCGATTGACACCCCAGTGAGGGTGCGACGCTCCGTTTGGGGGCTGTTTATTTGGTGGGTGAGCTGCTTCCATCTGCCGCTCTCCCTTAGCGTCGCTTCTGGACTCTCTCTTGGGCTGGTTTTGTCTAAGGCCAGTGTGTGGAAATCGGACCTGGGGGCCGAAAGCCGGGCAGATCCCTCTCCACATCGTGGCGGGGGGGGGGGGGAATGTCCCGAGCTGACGCTGGGCCGATCCCAGGGCAGCACCCGACGGTCCCAGCTGGGGGTCACTTGAGTAACTGGGCAGCTCCTTAGCGAGCTCCCCAGGCAGAGCTGATCTCAGCGTGTGTGAGAAGCCGCAGCTGGGGGTGTCCCTACCTGTGTCTGAGCGTGGGAACTTATCACAGCACCCCAGTGCGAGGGGGAGCCCAGGCTGGTGGGTCGGGGGGCTCAGTGGTACCCCAGTTCCAAGTGGCACCCCGGGGGGAACCTGTCACACAGGACGCCAGGCCCAGAGGGGCCCATGGGGGCGATCCCAGGGGGGCACAGGACAACCAGGCCGGATGCTGGGCCAGAGGGGAAGGGATTACCAGGCCGGACGCCAGGGTTAATGGGCCCAAAGGGCTGCTCTGGCTATATTAGGGTCTCCCCTGTTCTAGGGGACCCCGAGTGGGGCGGGGGGAACCAGCTGCCAGCGAGGGGGAGAGTCTGTTGGATGTCAAATGCCGCCTCCAGGGGACGCAGACCCACAGCACCAGCCCCCCAGACTTACCCGTGATCTCCCCCTTCTTGATGGTGAACGGAATGACCAGGTCAAACGGCCGCAGCCCGGCCACGTCCAGGCCATTGACTCCCATCAGGGGACGGTCCGTGGCCTGCGAAAAGACCCGTGAGACACCCCCCAGGAAGAGCAGTGAGGGGGGGGTTGCTGTACGGAGAGCTGGGGAGGCCTGGCCTGCCCCCAGAGGCTACATGGGCCCTGGAACAGCCCGGAGGGGGGCTCCCACAGCACCCAGCTGGGAGGGTGTGCCCAGCCAGAGTCCAGAGTGCGAGCAAGTTTCGAGTCTGGGGAGATAGGCTGCGTTGTCGTTACTACGTGGCCTGTCTGGAGCGTCATGTGTCACGGCGCTGGGCTGCGACACCAGGACGGGGAGAGGCGAGCC
>NW_020664875.1:52392-55441 GCF_002925995.2 Terrapene triunguis | reverse complement strand
AGGACGGGGAGAGGCGAGCCCAGACGGGGACGGCTCCCGGCTCCCCCCGCACACTCACCAGGACGGGGAGAGGCGAGCCTAGACGGGGACGGATCCCGGCTCCCCCGCGCACTCACCAGGACGGGGAGAAGGGAGCCTAGACGGGGACGGATCCCGGCTCCCCCGCGTACTCACCAGGACCTGGAAGGGGCTGTTGGGGATGTGTTCGCCCCCAAAGCGGACGCAGATGACGTATTTCCCGGGCTGGGGGGCCGTGTAGAAGATGTCGAAGGTGCCATCCTCGTTCTCCACCACGTCCACGTCCACCTCGGAGCCATCGGGCGTGCAGACCGTGCAGGTCACCTTCCCTTTGCCCGCCGCCTTGGTGTCCACCGTGATCACCGTCTCCTCCCCGATCTGGATGGTGGGGCCGATTCCGGCGCCTGGGGGGTGGGGGTGGGGGGACTGAGAATCTGCCCAAGCCCCCCCCCCCTCCCCACCCGCCACCCCCTCATGCAACTGCAGCAGCCGGGAAAGGAAATCCCCAGTCTGCCCCCAACTTCGCCCCCAGCCGGAACCTGGCCCCCACGATCAGGGCGCCCCTCCATAATAGGCGCTGCAGACCCTCCGGGAGCCAGGGGGCTCCCCAGCCCTGCAGATGCCCCCACCGAGCGAGGTCAGGAGCAGCACGGATCCCCAAACAGACTTGGGGGGCCCCCGAGGGGTGCAGCACAGAGCCAGCTGAGATTGGGGTCCCTGTCAGGCCCATCCGGCCCCCATCCAGGTTCACAGCCCCCTGCCCATCCCTGGCAGCACCCAGCGCAATGGGGCCCCAATCCCAGACCTGGCCCATCCCATTGCTCCCCCCACTGCCCCCCTCCCAACGGCTGAGAACCGGCCAACTCGTGCCATGCGGCCCCCAGGACGGAGAGCGTTAAGCTGGCAGTTAAAGCCCCAGCAGCAAAGCAAAGCAGCCCCACCCCGGCCAACCCGACCCCACCCCTGGCAAGCAACCCGACAGTGGGAGAGCCTGATGCCTTGAGGGGCCAGAGACACCCCCCCCCCAGTCATTCAGGACAGGCCTGCCCGGGGGGAGGAGAGCCCCATGGGACCTCGCTCAGAGCTGGGGTTTGGTTCCAGCTGGAACTTCAAGTGGACAAAAGTTGGGTTTGGGCTCAAAAACGAATGTTTCGAAGTGAAGCCGAGAGCCACCGCGGCCCCTCGCGCCTAACAGGGACCGCCCCCCCCCCCGGAGACACGGCCCCTGGAGCCTGACAGGGAGCCCCCCCTCCCCCTGGAGACACGGCCCCTCGACACGTGAGGGGGGGAAGCAGCTTGAGACGGGGTTTGGTTAGCAATTGGGTGGGGCACTGTCTGGTGGAGAACTGGGTCAAACTTTCGTTCCAGCTCGGCAAACGGAGGCTGCTCCCGGGCTCGCCGAAAAGCCACCCAGTCAGAACTCGAAATAGCCTCAAGCTTCATCCTCCAGCCGGAAAACCCCCCCGCCAGTCGGCTCGACGCTCCTTCTCCCCTGAAGCGCCCGTTTGGAGACAAGTCTGACTCAGTTTCCACGCAGAGAAAAATCAATCTGTGCCTTTCAATAGTCGGCTCCTGGAGCGTGTTTGTAAAGTCAAGAACTTCGGTTCAAACCTCCGGACACTTTGAAACCCGGGTGGGCATCAGCAGCCCCGTTTCCCGGCCTCTGCGCGGGACACCGGGTAAGGGACCCTCCTGGCTGCTAAGAGCCGCGAGGGCGGCTCGGTCGAACCCGCACGACCACGGAGATGAGTCAGACTCTCGCTCTGCCTCGAGGCAGGATCTCAGCCCGGAGACGAGCCGGGGCGTGCGGGGGAAACAGAAAACCCCGGCACTGAGTCAAAGGAGCTGATTTCCTCTCGCAGACATGATTTAACGGGGGGGTGGGGGGGGGAGGAGGAGGAAATCAGTGGTTGAGGGAGCTGCATTTTCCGGTGAAAAAGGAAGTTTTAAGCCAAAGCCAGAGAGGTCTGAATGCGCCTCGAGGCGGCAGTTGGAAGGGAAAGGAAGCCGCTTCGCACCACAAGGGGACGAGGGCAGCTCCAGCCTGGCCCTGCCGGTCTGAATCTCCGAGGGGCGCCCTGGAGCTGTGCGAGGGCCCCCCGCAAATCCCGGCGTCGGGGCGTCTCCCGGGCCCCTTCTCCCGCAGGAGCCCCCTTGCGGAGCGGGCGTCAGAGCCCTGGCGCAGGGTGAGACGGCCGGCGTGCGCAGGGCCCCCGCGGTGCTGCTGCCAGGAGAGGGGGGTCACCCATCCCTCCCTCCCGAAGCCATGCAGCCCCGGGCCACGCAGCCATGCAGGGAGGGGGTGGGTGCAGCGGCTGGCTTACCTAGCCCGTGACCTCCGATCGACACTACGGTGACGGGGCAGAGAAGCGAGGAAAGGTCAAGTGAGACACAGATCACACCCCCGGCGGCCCCCCACCCCCCTCCCGCAGTGGCGGGCCCCGGAGGTGGCTGCCGAAGCAGGTGGTGTGTGCCAGCGTGAGGGTGGCGCGGCCCCCCCGCCCGCCCTGTGCCAGCCCCCCGCGGTGCTCACCAGTGACGGTGCACTTGCTGGCGTCGCCGGTGGGCAGGGCCCGGATGCGGTAGGGGGAGTAGGGGATCTCGTCCCCGCCGTATTTGATGAGGATGGTGTAGCGGCCCGTCGTGTCGGGCACATAGGAGACCGTGTAGGTGCCGTCCTGGTTGTCCCGGATCGTGGCCTTCTTGGGCTTCCCCTCGGGGTCCTGGGGGGCATCGGGGGGATGAAGAGAGAACAGATTCCCCCTCCCTGCACCCCCACAGCTCCCCTACTGCAGGCAGCCCTCTCCCGCTCCCTGGAATCTGCACGGCCAGCAGCCCCTCGCCGGCATCCTGGGGGCGATGAACAGAGAACAGACCCCGCTCCCCACCCGCTCACCGTGATCTGCACGGCCAGCAGCCCCTCGCCGGCATCCTGGGGGCATCGGGGGGGAATGGACAGAGAACAGACCCCCTCCCCACCCTCTGGCAGCCCCTTCCCGCCCGCTCACCGTGATCTGCACGGCCAGCAGCC
>NW_020664875.1:51046-52382 GCF_002925995.2 Terrapene triunguis | reverse complement strand
TCCCGCCCGCTCACCGTGATCTGCACGGCCAGCAGCCCCTCGCCGGCGTCCTTGGCGTCAATGGTGAACTCCACGGGCAGGCTGGCTGGGACCCCGGTGGTGTTGAGCCCGGGGCCGCTGGCCTTCACTTTGCTGGCGTCATGTGTGGGCAGAACCTTCACCTTGAAGGGGCTGGAGGAGGAGATCGGGGGGAGGAGGGGGGGGGGGCAGTGCCGGCCGGGGGGGGGGGGGGCCGTGCCCCACTGCTCCCCTCTGGAGTGGGGCGAAGTCTCCGCTGGATGGCCACCCCTCTGTGCCCACGCCTGGCTCCCTACACCCAGGCCAGCCTGGCCCTGCTGCCCCAACTCCCAGCCCCTTTCTTGGGCATGGTGCCCTGGCCTCACCCCCTATAGATCCCACCAGTCCCACCTCCCCCCAGCAGCACAGGCCGTCTGGCCAGCACCCCCATACCTGCGCGGCACTTCCTGGTCTCCGTAATGCACGGCGATGCTGTAGGGTCCCTCACGGCTGGGCACGTAGCTCACCGTCTGGGTGCCATCGGCATTGTCCACCACCTCCACCGGCTCCACCACGCCTGGGGGAGGGAGATGCTGGGGATCAGGGGGTCTGGGCCGGGCCTCAGTTTCTCCTTTTCCTCCCCCCGCCAGCAACAGGCACTCACCTTTGGGGCCCTGCACCTTGACCTGCAGGGGGGCCACGCCCGCCTGGCTGGTGTCGACGGAGAAGGTCTGGGGCACGCTAGCCCGCACGACGCCCGGCGTCAGTCCTGGCCCCGAGCACAGCACCTTGGATGAGTCCACCACGTCATGCACCGGCACCTGGAAGGGGCTCCCTGCCGGGGGGGAGAGGGGGGAGATAGGGGGAAACTGAGGCCATGCCCCCAGCCCTGTCCCCGCGGCACCCCCAGCCCCTCACATCACCTGCCCGCAGGGCACCCACAGCCCAGGTCCTGCCCCCTCACCCAGACCCATCACGGGCCAGTCCTCACTCACACAGACTGAGCTTCGCCCCCTTACCCAGCCCTCGGCGCCCCATGGCCGAGACCCACACCCTGCCCCCGTACCTGGCACCTGGTGCCCGCCGTAGGTGACGTTGAGGCTGTAGGTGCCGGGTTCGTAGGGGACGTATTCCACCGAGCAGCTGCCGTCCTTGTTATCAGTGCAGGACATCTTGGCTTCGGAGGGGCCCTCCACGGCCAGGCCCAGGCCCCCGGTGCCGGCACCCCTGGGAGAGGGGGGGATGAGAGAGCAGCACAATGGGGCTCAGCCACTCAGGGCAGAGAGCCTGAGCTGGGACCCCCAAGCGGTGCCAAGCTCCCCCTCCCCCCCGTGACCCC
>NW_020664875.1:10839-11046 GCF_002925995.2 Terrapene triunguis | reverse complement strand
TCCTTCCACTGCCCCCTGGTCCTGCCCGACAATGGTCTCACCCGCCCCACCCTCGGCCCCGCTAGGCGTGATGGTCCCGCCCGACCCTCTCCCGCTGGGTATAATGGTCCCGCCCGGAGCCCCCCTTCCGAGTGTGATGGTCCCGCTCGGTACCTTCAGTTGCTCGTACACCGAAGCCGCCGCGGGCGCCGCCATCTTCCCTGCAGC
>NW_020664875.1:0-10829 GCF_002925995.2 Terrapene triunguis | reverse complement strand
TAAAGGGGCGGGGCCGGGTTATCAGGGCGGGGCTGGGTAAAGGGGCGAGGCTGGGTAAAGGGGCGGGGCTGGGTTAGGGATATCAGGGTGGGGCTGGGTAAAGGGGCGGGGCCGGGTTAGGGATATCAGGGCGGGGCTGGGTAAAGGGGCGGGGCCGGGTTAGGGATATCTGGGCGGGGCTGGGTTAGGGTTATCAGGGTCAGGGTTAAGGTTAGTGGTGATTAGCAGGGCACAGAGGCAGCAGCATTGGAGGGGGAGGGGCTGCACCAGGCAGCTCTTGCCGTTAGCCCCTCCCCCTCTCGCCGGTCCATGGGCTCGGAGGAAGCGGCGTTTCCTCTGCTCACAAAGGCAGGAAGCCGGAGGCGCGGCAGGAGGAGGGAGGGGGGCCATGGCTCTTCCAGGCTGGATGGGAAATCAGGGGAAATATGGCCAGGGGAGAGCGCCCCCTGTCCCCCGCCTGGAGCCCCCCCGCGCCTGGCCCCCCCAGCCACGGGGGGGGGCCCCCTGCCGAGCCCCCCCCCGGTACCCCCCAGCGCCCAGCCCTGACTCCTGGGCAAATCTCACAGTTCTGCCCCCCCAGCTCCGGACGCAGCTGGCTGTGGAGGGGAAGGGCGGCGCTGGGAAGGGAAGCTGCAGGACAGCCGGCGATGAGGGGCTGCTCAGGGAGGGGGGAAAGGCCTGATACAGGTTCCCTCCCTCGGGGCAGGCGTCAGGGCAGGGACTGAGCTGGGCCCCCTCCGTGAAAGGCCCGTGCAGCCCCGCTGGGCACGGAGCTCGGTGCCCGCCCACAGCCCAGGCACAGCGAGAATCCGGCCCTGGCCTCTGCTAGGGAAAAAGTGAGGCGCTGACCCACCAGCCCCACCCCACTCCCAGAGCCGGGAGAGAACCCAGGAGTCCTGGCTCCCAGTCCCCCCTGCTCCCACCCACCAGCCCCCACTGCCCTCCCCGAGCCGGGCAGAGAACCCAGGAGTCCTGGCTCCCAGTCCCCCCTGCTCTCACCCACCAGCCCCCGCTCCCCTCCCCGAGCCCGGCAGAGAACCCAGGAGTCCTGTGTTGGGGAGAAGAATCCCCTGCTGGAAAAAACCACAGGAGCAGGGGGTTAAAGTCCAGCTTTATTGTCCCTGTTTCCCAGCTCCCCCACCCCCTTCACAGCCCCTGGACACCCCGACAACAGCACGTCCGCTGCACTATGTATGGGGGGGGGGGGGAAGTGTTAGAACAGTGAAAAAATGACACACACACACCCCGCACGGGCCCCAGCATCGGCTAGTGAGGATCAGTGTGACCGTCTGGCACCTGGACACACACACGGCACATCCCCTCCAGCAGGGACACATGCACACAGAGAGACACACGCCAGGGTTCCTCTCCTCCAGGGACACGCACATGGGGACACACGGAGACACCCACGGGACAGCTCCTCCAGCAGGGATGGACGGACACAGTTCTTTCCTGTCTCCTGGGTCTCTGCTCCAAACCCACCACAACACAATCTGGTTTTCAGGCCAGGAACCCTACTGGGAACTGGTTCTAGAGTTGCCAACTAGCCCCAGTTCCAATCCAGTTGTTCAAAACCCACGAGCAAGTGGCTGGACGTGGTTCAGGTCAGCGTTCAGTCTCGGGGTGACATTCCAGAGCAGGCATTGGGGTGAGGTCTGATGGGGAAGTGTCCTGATTCCACTTCTGGAGCTGCAAGTTCTAGACTCCAGCATGGTAGTCTGTCTGGCTCTAGAACCAAAAGATACCAGCAAGACAGACGACTGGGCTCTGGATCCTCGTTCTAGAGCCCCAGGTTCCAGACCTGGCACTGGAGATCACTCGACCCACTTTGAGATCTGCAGGTTCTAGACTCTGGCATGATTATTACTCTCATTATGGCTCTAGATCCAATGGTCCAAACAAGATGGGCATTCTCTATCTTTGTTGTATAGCCAGGGAGGTTCCAAACCTGGCCCACGTGGCTTTTAAACGATAATGCTCAAGCAATACGGTTCTAGGTAGGGTGGATCACCAATCCTAGCTACAGGTTCCAGACCTGGCACTGGAGAATCCTGAACATGCTTCTAGGGCTGCAGGTTCTAGGTTCCACCCAAGTAGATTGGCTGCTTTAGAACCCAAAGGTCTAAACAAGGCAGGTAAGTGTTGGCTCTGGATCCTGGTTCCAGAACTGCTGTTCCACACCTGGCACTGGCTAATGGGGATTCCTTCACCCACATCTAGAGCTGCAGGATCTAGATTGTGGAATGGTAGCTCAGTGCCTTATAACTCTCATTGTGGCTTTAGATCAAAAGAAGGCAGTTAATATAGGTCCTCTGTCTTTGTTTTAGAGATGCATATTCCAGACCTGGTTCTGTAGATTCCTTAATCCACTTCTAGAACTGCAGGTTCTAGACTCCACCTTGGTGTTTTCTAACTCTTGTTATGGGTCTAGAACTACTGGCTCAAACAAGGCAGGCAATTGTTGGTTCCATGTCCTGGTTCCAGAGCTTCAGGTTCCAGATCTGGCATGTGGTTTTGAAATGGTAGTTCTGGTGCAATCTCCCCCATTCTAGAGGCCCAGATTTCAGACATGGCATTAGCATTCAAGATTTCTTAATCCGCCTCTATAGCTGCACGTTCTATGCTCCAGCATGATCGTTTACTGGCTTAATATTCTCCTAATTGAACCTCTAGAACCAAATGTCCAAACAAGGTAGTTGATGCAGGTCCCAGGTTCACGTTCTGATGGTTCTACAATGGCTCTGGGGCACAGCTGAATTCTAGAGGTCCAGGTTCAAGACCTGGCATGGCATTCAAGCTCCCATCTGTAGAGCGAAGAGTTCTAGGCTCCAGCATGACCTCAATGGTTTTATTTTCCTTGTAGTTCCAGAACCAAAAGTCCAAACAAAGAAGTTAATTGCAGCTTCTGGGTCCCTATTCGAGAGCTGCAGGTTCCAGACCTGGCTCCAGAGCACAGATCCCAGAAAAGGCAGGTCTAGATTCAGCCCTGCGGGTTCTAGCGTCCTGCCAAGGCCTAGGTTAGCCACACATCCCCTGGTAACCCCACCGATGCCTAGATTAGCCATGGGGCTCATGGGGGGTGGCAGGGGCTACGTGGGGTAACGCTGGAAACTGCCATCCTCTTCCTCATATTCGGAGGCCGGCGGCGTGAAGAAGCAGCCTGGGGAGGACGTGGGCATCTGGCCGCGCCCGTCAGGGGCTCCAGGGGTCGCTGGCGATCCCTCAGCCAGCCCCAGTTCCCTCTCAAAGTCCAGCAGCTGCCCCATGAAGTTGAAGTTGGGCGAAATGTCGGCCTTCTTGCGCTTGACCAGATCGTAGGCGTCGTTGAGCGACAGGTTGAGGCGCTGCATGAGGTAGGCCACCGTCACCGTCACCGAGCGGCTCACACCCGCCAGGCAGTGAACAAGGATGCCGCAGTTCTGGGACACTGCCTCGTCTGGGGAGGGGAAGAGACGGGGATGGAGCAGAGGGGGGTTACGGGGGCGTCGGCGTTGTCAGCACCCTCTCTGGGAGGGGGATGCTAAGGTACGGCCGTCGTTAGCAGCCCCTTGAAGTCAGAGAACTGCATGGACTAGCTCCGCTGGGCTCTCCAGTCCCTGGGGGAGGACGGGGGGAAGGGACGGACCATGCTCAGTGAGATGGAGAGAGGGCTCATGGGGTGGGATGGGAACCATGGTCAACTGAGGCAGAGGGTGGGGAGGAAGGGGGATGGAAGGTACCATAGTCACTGGTTGGGGGACTGGAGATGGGAAGGACCATGGTCTCTGACATACAGGGACGGGGCAGGACAGACCACGGTCAATGAGCCATGGGGGCAGTGGACGGGATGGACCACGGTCTCTGAGGTATGGGGGCAGGGCGAACAAGGAGAGGACGGACAGACCACAGCCAATGCGATGCAGAGGGGGCTGATGGCATTGCAGGGAACCAAAGTCAATGAGCTGAGGGGGACATGGGGAAGGGTTGGGAGGGGGCAGAGAGGGGGCACTGGGGGTGGGGGTACAGGAGGGGGCGCTGTGGTGCAGAGACGTGGGGGGGGTGCCGTGGGGCCGGCAGGGCTCCCAGGCATGGGCGCAGAGCGGGTGCACTGGGGGTGGGGGTACAGGTGGGGGCGCTGTGGGGCCAGCAGGGCTCCCAGGCATGGGGGGTAGAGAGGGGGCACTGGGGGTGGGGGTACAGGTGGGGGCGCCATGAGGCCAGCAGGGCTCCCAGGCATGGGGGGTAGAAAGGGGGCACTGGGGCTGGGGGTACAGGTGAGGGTGCCGTGGGGCCAGCAGGGCTGCACGGGGGTACAGGGGGGCACCGTGGAGCACGGGCACTCACCGATGAAGGCGATGGCCTCTGGGAAGAAGCGGGCCAGGTTCTGGCTCCAGTGGTCCGAGATGGGGATCTGCTTGTAGCGGAAGCCGCCCTGCTCCTCGAAGAGGTTGGGCAGGTTGGGGGTGACGTTGAGGATGTAGCGGATGCCCAGCCGGGCCAGCGTCTCCATGTTGGCTGAGTCTCGGGCGCTGCCCAGGTAGAGGTGGGGCAGGATCTGCACCGGGTAGGACGGGGGGCTGGCTGCCTCCGAGTCCACCCCCCCGCTGCTCAGGGGTCCTGAGTCCCCGTCCGAACCCAGGCTCAGCCCCCCCAGACCCACCACCGGGGTCCCCATCGGAGCGGGGGAGCTGCTGGCGCCGGGCACCTCCGGGCTGGTCTCGCAGTGATCTGGCCACTCGGACTGGAACTTGGAGAAGCCCCCTGCGGGCAGAGCAGGTGTGTTAGTATTAGAGAGATTATAGCAGGGCCTGGGTGGGGGCCTCACACCGGGCGCTGCTCATACCCCCCTCCCCTGACTGGGCCCCATCGCACCAGGGAAACTGAGGCACAGACCCTCCCTGCCAGTGCCTTGCATCCCAGCCTGCTATGTCGACCGCAGGTGCCGGCCTCTCTCGGGGCGGGGAGCGGTGCTGGGCCAGGGGCGCTTTGTCCAGTGAGTCTGGGCTGGGGGCAGCGAGGGGTGACGGGGCCCGGCCACGGCACCAACCTTGCAGGTAATACGCTGTGCAGCCTTCCTCCTGCAGCTTGCGCAGCAGCGTGGCCAGCACCGACTCCTCGTCGTCCCGGCCGGGGTGCGGCAGTGTGGCGGTGGCCTCGTCGTACAGCAGGACAGCGCCCGGCGCGGGCGGGAGCAGTGACCGGACCGACAGCTTCCCCTTGCGCAGCCGCCGCAACAGCAGCCCTGGCAGGGCCACGCTCAGCGCCCGGGCCACGTGGCAGGAGTCGTAGTGCTGCCGGCTGCGGCAATCCAGGATGTGCAGCCGGGGGGCCGGGGACGCCAGCTCCCCGGAGAGCCACAGGGTGGATTTCCCCAGGGCTTCCATGGGGCTGGCGGGGGCATTGGCGGGGGGCTGGAAACGTGGCACAAGCTGATCCTGTCCCACGGCGCCACGGCTCTGCGTGGACTCCGGCTGGCGAGGTCAGCCGGAGGGGCCAGCCGGGGCCTGAAGGGTGCGAGGCACCGCGGACACCCCCGTCGCTGTCCTCTGTGCGCCTGGGGGTGGCCCAGCAGCAAAAGGGGGTGAGGTCAGGGCAGATCCAGTGACGCCTCTCAACCTCCGGAGCGAGGGCAGCGTGGGGTCACAGCTCCAGCCCCTGGCGGCTTCGCGGGGAGGCGTCCCCCGATCCGGAGAGCGGCTTCCTCTCCAGCAGCCACTGCCTGGCTGGGCTGCAGAGACTGGGGTGGGCGGAGAAAGGCCTGAGTCCAGGATAGAGCCGGGGCACGGGGGGCATCTGGGTGGTGTCGGAGACGGGGCCCAGCCGCCACTTGGGGCTCCACACAGACCTGCCAGGGAGAGCGGATGGGAGTCAGCGAGCCGCGGTGGGAGGGGGAGAACAGGAGATCCCAGCCCCCTCCTAGCACCATGCCGGCCCCTAGCATCCTGCCCCGGAGCCATGACACATCCCCCTGGGAGCGCAGGCCATGGGGCGGGAAGTGTGACTGCCGGCGCCCCTCACTCCCGACCCGCAGCCCCTGCCATCCCAGCCCTGCTGGTGGCCCTCACTCCTGACCCGCAGCCCCCTGCCCCCCCAGTACTGGCTCCCGGCTGTAGCTGGCTCCCTGTGCAGAGGATGTGGAAGGCATGGGGGGAGGGGAGCGGCTCAGCTGGCGTCCATGGGCCAGGCCCGGTGAAGGGCCCAGCCGAGGGTCTGGCCGGCTGCCAAGCGCTGATGTCAGCGTTAATTCGGCACCGGTATGAATAATTGATACCAACAGGAACCACAGACGTCCTCCGCCAGAGCATCCCCCTGGGACCCTGCCTGGGCTGGGGGTCAGGACGCCTGGGTTCTCTCCCAGCTCTGGGAGGGTAGTGGGGCCTGGGGGTTTAGAACGTGGGGGGAGGGCTGGGGCTCCGGACTTCTGGGTTCTATCCCCAGCTCTGCCCCCATGCTGCTGTGTGACCTTGGATAAGTTGCCTCCCATCTGTGCCTCAGTTTCCCCTGTCACTTCGTTGTCTGTCCATGCCAGGCCATGCACAGATGTAAGCAGCGTGCCCTGGTGGGTAGAGCCCGGGACTCAGGACTCCTGGCTTGTATTCCCTGCTTTGCCACTGCCCTGTGGGTTGAACGTGGGCAATTCACAGCACCGCTCTGTGCCTCGGTTTCCCCACCGATGAGGATGACGCCGAGCCCCTCGATACAGCGCTCTGGGAGCTGCTGCTGCAACGCGCTGGACAGGAGCGAGTCACCGTGCGGAGTCCCAGGGGTACCACGGTTCTAGTGCTCAAAGGGGATAGCTCACACAGGCCCAGGAAGAGGGCTGAGCTGGTCCCCGGGGCTGTGTGGGTGGGACGGTTTTACCTCCATGCTCTGCCAGCACCTCTGGCCTCACCTGTGCTGGTTCCCGCTCAGCAGCGCCCCTGTGAGGTGGGGCCGAGCAATGCTAACTACAGGTGGGGAAACTGAGGCACTGAGCAGGAAAAGGATTTGCTCACCTGGGCTCTATTCCTGAATCTGTCACCAGGAGTCCTGGCTCCCAGCCCACCCCCCACTCTAACCACCAGACCCCCTCCCCTCCAGGAGCCGGAGAGAGAACCCAGGATTCCTGGCTCCTAGCCCCCCCTGCCCTAACCCACCAGCCCCCACTCCCCTCCCAGAGCCGGGAGAGAACCCAGGAGTCCTGGCTCCCAGCCCCCCCTGCTCTAACCCACCAGCCCCCACTCCCTTCCCCTCCCCTCCCAGAGCGGGAGAGAGAACCCAGGAGTCCGGGCTCCCAGCCCCCCTGCTCTAACCCACCAGCCCCTACTCCCCTCCCAGAGCAGGGGAGAGAACCCAGGAGTCCGGGCTCCCAGCCCCCCCGCTCTAACCCACCAGCGCCCACTCCCCTCCCAGAGCAGGGGAGAGAACCCAGGAGTCCGGGTTCCCAGCTCCCCCCAGCTCTAACCACCAGACCCCACTCCCCTCCCAGAGCCGGGAGAGAACCCAGGAGTCTGGGCTCACTCACCACAATTACCCCAGCCCCCTCCGGCTCCGGAGCCCCTCTCCGTCTGGATCCCGCCCCCCGGTCCGCACCGCAGCGCTCACCCTGGCCGCTGCCCGGCGCCCACAGTCCGCGGAGCCCCTGGACCCCGCCCCGAGGCCCCGCCAGGCTCCCAGCGCTGGGCTGGGGCGGGCGCGTCCTCCTCCCGCATGCAGGGTGCGCAGGGCCCGCCCGGCTCCACGTGCGGGCTGTGTACAGCCCGGGCCCCGCCCAGCCCGCCCGGATTGGTGGGGAAGGGACGGAGTGGGCGGGGCTTGTCAAATAACGGGGGCGGGGGGGGCCGGGGGGCCGGGATCCCGGGTTTTTTCCCCGGGTGCGGGGGGGAGGGGCGGGGGGGGGAGAGGATGGTGGGGTTCTGCTCCTGCCTGTGGAACAGAGTGTGATTTTGGAAGGGAGGAAGCGGCAGGACTCCTGGGTCCTTTACCTCTCAGTGCCTTCGGAGGTGGGCCAAATACCATCGCCTCTCTGTGTGACTCAGTTTCCCCAGATCCGCGACCCTGCTGGGTGCTCTGTCACGCTCCGCCGCGGGCCAGGCCCCCTTCGCGCCAGGTGCTGCCCGGCCCAGGCTCGGCGAGTACTCGCGCTCCGGAGCCGGGCACGATCCGGCGCCCCGCCGGCTGTGACTCAGAGCACAGGGGCGCAGGGAGACGGAGGAGCCCAGAATAGTCGAACAATCTCACCCTCCCACAACACAGCTCCCATCACTTGGCAACGAGCGAGCGGGAGAACTCATACAGGCACCAGGGAGAGCCGAGTGGGAGGGGGCCTGGAAAAGCCCGCGGGGGGGGGGGGCAGAGATCACTTGCTGGGAGGCTGACCCCTCATCACCAGGTGTTAATTAGTCTCAGCCATAGGGCAGGTAACCAATGGGGAAACTGAGTCACGGGCATGCAGCCATGTCCCCCTCCCCGAGGAGGGGCTGACTCAGAGGCACGGGACGGCCTGATGCTCACTCCCTGTTCTGGCAACCGAATCAGACACCTCTCTGCAGCTGAGGGGACCCAGGAGTCCTGGCCGCCAGCCCCGCACCCCCTGCTCTGCCCAGGCCCCGGCTCAGTGCTGGTTAGTCACCCGGAGCGGGCGGATGGTGTCATCCGGGCCCATGATGAGTCCCCAGAGACACGCTGGAACTCAGCGACTCATGGCAAACCCACGCAGCCTGCAGCGCGCCCCCCGGACATGCGCTCACATCCGCCCCCCAACACCCTCGCACACAGGGCCCCCTGCTCTACCCCAGCTGACCCCACAGCCCTCCCGGAGCTGGGAGAGAACCCAGGAGTCCTGGCTCTGAGCCCCCCCTGCTCTACCCCACCAGACCCCACTCCCCTCCCAGAGCTGGGAGAGAACCCAGGAGTCCTGGCTCTGAGCCCCCACCCCACCAGACCCACTTCCTTATTAAAGCCACAGATTTCTCTCCAGCCCTACCACCCCCTCCCAGCTCCAGGCTATATGATGAGATAATCTTCAGGGCTGGGGGAGGGGAGGCACATCAGCACTGGGGGGGGGATGGGCACAGCCCCCTCCCTGCCACACTGGCTGGGAGGGCGCCCAGCCCCACAGAGACCCCCTAGGGAGGGAGCAGGATGAACACATGATCTCATCCTCCTTTGGCAGGGACCGTCTCCATTAGCCGCTGGGCCGCAGACTTCCCGCCTCCGGGGGGCCATGACTCCTGCAGTGCTGGGGGGCACTGGTTGGCTCGGGGGCAGGGCCTGTCCCCTCTAGGGGGCACCATCTCCCATCCGGTCTCAGTTTGGTACTGCCTGGGTCAAGGGGGCAGGGAATGGGGCCCGGGGCCTCTCCCCTTGCCCCAGTCCTTAACCCAGAGCAGGGCCGTGCTTGGAGATGGGATACCGGGGTGGATGGGCCTCGCCCCAGCCTGCCCGTTGCTCCGTTCCTGCAGGCAGAGGCTGGGTTTCTTCCTGTTTCTCTTGCTGCTCTAAATTTAGAGCGAGAGCAGAGCGGGTCCATGTGCCATCAGCTTCCCACGCAGCCCCGGAGCAGCAGGGCACGGCAGGAGGAGGAGATGCCTGGGGGCTGAGGCAGACCCGGAGGCGGGGGCCGTGCAGTGACAGGCCAGGGGGCACTGGGATGAGAAGTGGCACCTCCGCAAAATCAGAGGGGAGGGTCAATAGGGGCCTGAGAATGCTCACAGGGGGCCCCGATCTCGGCCAGGGTCTGGGCGGCGCCCGGCACCAGACCCACGCCTGCTGCCACAGCGTGCCCTGCTCGGCCGATGGACGTTGGGCCGTAGAGAGCTGGAAATGACGCGGCCCCGAGAGGCCGTTATAAATAGACACCGATCGATACCTCGCAGACCAGGCCTCCGGCAAGAGGAACCTGCTCTCGTTTTCTCCCCGCAGCCCGTCCCGACGCCGCGCCCTCTGCCCTCCTCAAAGAGCCCTGCCCGACGGCCCAAGATCAAGGCCTGACCGAGATCCGGCCCCGTCGCCCCCCAGGCTCCGACCGAGATTCAGCCCCACCGCCCTGGGCGCCACGCAGGCCCTGACTGAAATTGGCAGCCCCTGTGGTGCAGCCCCTGCACAGAGATTAACCTGGCTTTGGCTGCCAGCAGCTGAAGTGGGGAAACTGAGGCACACTGCTGTGTGGCTGTGGCTGTGGCTAAGCACCCAGCTGAAACTGGGGAGTAGAAGTGGGGAAACCGAGGCACAGCTGAGTGCTGGAGGTGCGGGTACGCACCGCTTAGCATCTTTCCTGCCCTTAACCCCTCATTTCTCAAAGGAGACCCGAGCCTAGCTCCCGCGGCGGATCGGTGATACCGGAGTTCTGGGGCAGCCTCTTGGATCCGGCGGATTCGGGGTCGGTCCCGGTGCAGGAACCCAGCTGAGGGATCCACTTGTTCTCTGTGCTGCTCACTGCCCCCCCCCCCCCGCCGCCTGTGAATGGAAACCATGGCAACAGCAAGCGGGTGAGGATGAACGGAGTCATCTTCCAAAGCCCAGCCTGTTTCGGGGCCGCGGCACTGTTGATTGGGGGGGATATTAACACCCCCCACACTCTGCCGGTGCCCCTCACTCCCAACTAGGCTGACCAGACAGCAAGTGTGAACAATCAGGACGGGCGTGGGAGGTAATAGGAGCCTATATAAGAAAAAGCCCCAAATATCAGGACTGTCTTTATAAAATCGGGACATCTGGTCACCCTACTCCCAACCCGCAGCCCCTGCTAGCCCAACCCTGCCGGTGCCCCTCACTCCCGACCCGCAGCCCCTGCTAGCCCAGCCCTGCCGGTGCCCCTCACTCCCGACCCGCAGCCCCCTGCCAGCCCAGCCCTGCCCCCCCCAGCCCTG
>NW_020664874.1:1902568-1936871 GCF_002925995.2 Terrapene triunguis | reverse complement strand
GCAAATGGGCTGCCCCAAGCACGTGCTTGCTTTGCTGGTGCCTAGAGCCGCCCCTGCTTCCCACCGCCCCGCGCGCTGCCCAGACCCCCCCTGACACCCCCCCCCGCAAACCGCCCAATGGACCGTCCCGCCCGCGCTGCCCAGACCCCCCCTGACACACCCCCGCAAACCGCCCAATGGACTCTTCCCGCCCCGCTCCAGCACTGGCCGGTTCCCCCCTGGGCTGGGCCGGGGCTGGGCCAGGGCTGCACGGCCCCTACTGCCCGTGTCTGGGCAGCCCTCGGCCCTCGCCCTCCTTGGCTCCCTGCCGAGCCCGCGGGCTGCCCGCCAGGCCCCGGCCCCGCCGGGCTGTGCCAGCGGCTCGGCCTGGGCAGGAGAACAGGAGCCAGCCCCGCTCCCGGGGGACGGACTCCAGCCCGGTGCGGCCCCATCGGCTCAGGCCAGCGCCCATTGCCCGGCCACGGCCCGGCGAGCCCGCTTCCGCCTCCGCTCAGTCCCCAGGGCCCCTCCCTGCAGGAGGCTGCAAGCGCTGGGGGGCCCCCACCCCATGGGCCGTGCCGCTCCCAGCCCAACAACCCCGACTGGCACCTCTGGGCACTGCCCCAGCACCAGTAGCCATGGGGGGGCCCACGGAGTCCAGCCCAGCCCTCTGCAGAGTCCGGCGGGGGGACAGCGAGACTGGGCCGGGGACAAGTCCCCCATGCCCGGGGCAGTAGGAACCCTGCTGGGAGAGGACAAGCTCGGCCAGGGACTGGGGCACCCGCCCCCAAGCAGTGCGGAAGGGAGAGCGAGGGGGGCCGCCCGGGGAGACAGTGAAGCAGGGGTCAGCCAGGTGAGAGGGAGCCAGGAGAGCAGAGCTGCAGAGGCAGTGCTCACAGCTGGAGCCCGCCCCACCTGTGCTGGACGGACAGGGCTCCTGGTCAGTCTGTGCAGTGTGGAGATGGCAAAGGAGGGTGCTGGAGAGAAAGCGGGGTGGGGGAAATCAAGGGACCGATTTTCCAGGGGGGATGCAGGAGTGTAGCTTCAGGGCCAGGGGAGGGTCAAGTGCCGGACAGTCAGGGCTGCTGAGTCAGACTCGGGAACAGCTCAGTCATTCTCTGAGCACAGGGCCAAGAGATTGCATATCTGTTACAGCCAGAAGGGACCGTCAGATCGTCTCGCCTGATCTCCTGTAGATCAGAGGCCTGCGTGGAGCCGAGGACTTGGGCTAGACTAAAGCATTCCAGTCTTCAGCAGCATGAGCCACACGCAGAGTCCAGGAGAGACCAAGGTGCCATCAGTACCCAGTCACTTGCAGTGGCAAGGTGGGATGTGCCCAGATGATCCCAGCAGGTAACCTGTGCCCCCCACTGCCAAGGCCGGCAACCCCCTGGCCAGGTTCCTGCCAATCTGCCCGGAGGGGAAGTTCCTTCCAACCCCAAATCTGGCCATCGGTTAGACCCTGAGCATGTGAGCAAAACACACCAGCCCAGCACCTCGTCAGAGGGTTCTTTGTACCATCCTGCCAGGTGTCCCAGCTCCAGCTGTGGCCAATCACAGAATATCAGGGTTGGAAGGGACCTCAGGAGGTATCTAGTCCAACCCCCTGCTGAAAGCAGGACCAATCCCCAACTAAATCCCTGACACTTCCAAGGAAAGTGAAAAAACAATCCAGCTGGCTAAATGGACATTTGGGGGAGGGGATCCTGCCTGACCCCAGCTGAAGAATGAGATCTGATTATTACTTTTGGCCCTAGATTTGAGGCAGGTGACAGACGGGCTCAGGGTCAGGCTGCACAAAGGGTAAAAGTGCAGAACTGGTACCAGAAGAAACGTCACTGGACAAAGCCAACAGCTTTTGTTTACAAGCTCCTAGGCCTGGGAGGCTGGATGGGGCTGAGAGAGAGAAGGTGGAGAAAGGTTGGCGGCGAAGTAAAGCGGTTCACTCGAGGAAGCAGCTGAGTGCTGGCCATCTCCTGCTGAGCAGCGGTGGGTGGCAAATGCAGAGGAGAGGAAAGCTGGGGCTGCCAGAGGGCAGCAGAACCTATAGCGCCAACCGCCAGCCACAACGGGTCCAGAGCAAGAAAGCCAAGGCCAATGAAACTCTCCCTTTGAGCTTTGGCTTCTCCCCGTTTGGCACCACAGGGGGCTCTGGCCGGGCTGCCGTCTGGCCACAGCTCTTTGCTCCACAGGACAGTGGGAAGGGGCCCTTTGCAAACGCTCCTGTATGGCCAGGGGAGGAATTGGCCTGCCCCAGTGATCACAGTCCCCACTGACCACGTCCCAGCGCTGTTCCTCCTCCAGGACCAAGGGCAGTTTCTAAATGAAAGACGGCGCAGATCAAATCGAGTTTCCTTTATTTCATTTGAGAAGAGTCGTATACAATTTCAATTATTTGGGTCCTGCAACCTTTGGAATTGCGTGAGCGGACAGGAACACAGGCAGCTGGGAGATTCTCCTTCTGGGCCCGTCACAGGGACCTTGGACACAGGTGAGGCTCCAGGCCGGCAGGGCATGCACAGGAGGGCACACCCCAGGCATGAGCACACCTCAACGAGACATACAAGCATGGAGAAGCGAGGCCCCTGCCACACCCATCTCATCCTCACAGTGGCACCCTGCACGCCCTGTCTCCAGCGACAGAGGGTTTGGGGTGTTGGGAAAACTCCCTAGCAGGCTGCAGAGTCCCTAGGCCAAGGAGGCAGGGAAGGAGATGGGCTTTCTTAGCCTACCAGGGCAGCAGGACTGCAGTGGGCTGTCTGATCCTTCGGGGGACAATATTGCTCAGACTAAACAGTGGGTTCACCAAGCAGCCTCCACTGCTCCCCACCAGGGCTCAGCTCGGTTAATATGGCTTTTACAGACGTGCCTGAGCATCTCCCTGCCCCATGTCACCCTGCTGTGAGTCTTCTCCCGGCTAGGCTGTGCTAGTGGATGGAGCCAGGCTGCTAGAGAGCCTCACCCCATCCCCAGTGTCTAAGGGAGACCGCCAGGCAGCGGGCTCACTGCTGCTTCTGGCCAGGATGGAGATGGAGACTGGCCCAGTAGCACACAGGCTGGCTCAGACCCAACCAGCTCATTTCACAGAGGGCTTGTCACTGGGCACAGAGAACAGGAGGTTAAAGAGCAGGCTGTTCCCTTGAACCCGGAGCCAGGCGAGGGAAGGCGGATCACTGCTGCAGTCTAGGACTGAGAATCTCCTAGCACCAGCAAGGGCTGGGGGCAGGAGATGGCCATGGGGAGCGTGGAATGAGACCCGCTCCAGACCTCTCCTCCCAGCTGCCAGGAGGCGCTGCAGTCTGACACTATTACACTCCTGCTCCTGCAGCCGTACGCACTGCTCCTGCCTTTGCAAGCTGGGGTAGAGTCGGCTCGGGGGTTAGGTCTTATCCCGGGCAAGAGAGCAGCCTTCACCTCGTCCAGCTGGGTGAGGAGAGAACAGCTCCTCCCCCCCCCAGTGCCAGGACAGTGGGCGCCTGGCCACCGCCACGCCTCGGGCCTGTTTTAGACACTGACAAGAGGGGAAGTGGATACGGAGACAGGCTCCCCTACAGGCACAAGGAACAAGTGACATGAATGAAACGCTCCCCTCGCCCCCCTCCTGAATTGGAGCCTGACCCCGTCCTATTTCCTTCCCCCGGGCTTCAGGGCATGGCTGCCAAAGCCCGACGTCACTGAGCCTGTCCTGCAGCCGGCAGCACCCTTGGTAAGGCATCCCACGGGAGCTGGGTTTGGCCCCTCTCCACTCCCCCGTTTGGGTAACTGGAGAGGTTCTATGGCAGTGGGCCACCCGCCTCCAACAGGAGGTGTGGCTTGGGGCGCCAGGGCCCAGCATGCAGCACTCCCTCCTGATCCCAATGGCCAAGCAGAGTGATGCCTGCTGGGAGCTGTAGTCCCCAAGGCCCTCGCTGCCACGTTCACTGGAGGGGAGAGTGGCTCTGTTCTATGGTGCAGCTCTTTGGAAAGCCGCCAGCACATCCCCTCAGCTGTTAGAGTCTGGGGGGGCTGCTGGGAACAACCGACACTTTGTCAATGCAGGTTCGCCCTGGCGGCTGCCCCCTGGGCAGGGCAATGGATCAGAGCACAGTAGGTGACCTGAGGCTGCGTGGCGAGAGTCAGCAAACTATGTGACAGCGGTTGGGGCCGGGGGAGTCAAAGGGGAAGAGAGCTCGTGGGCTGCCACCACGGCACCTCAACACCAGACACACCTTCAAAGAGGAACAGAAGATCATGCACTAAATTAAACTGAATGCATCTGTCCTGTCAACTCATCTGGGATAGAAACATCCCAGTGGATGGTCCAAAGCCACATGAACTGAGCGGGGAGGGCTGAGGCGCTAGGCTAGCCTGGGCAGGCAGCCACAGATGTCTGTGTGCTGCAGTGTGCACACCTTTCAGGGGCTGCTCTTCCGGTAACGTCACCGTTAAGACAGCAAAGCTCAGGGTGTGTTACAGGGCCGGGCCCAGGTGGAGAGGCACAGTCTGGCAGGTGAGCTGCCAGAGTTACAGATGGGGGTGGGGGAGCTGGACATGAATAACCAAAACTAAATCACAGGGTGCATAAAGCTTGGACATGTCGCCTCAGGGAAAACCTCCCCAGCTACCCCTGCGTCTCAGCCTGCGCAGACACCTGCTCCAACCCCTCAACGCAGGCTACACTGAAAACACAGTCAGCACCGTCCTTCGTCACTATACAAGAGGAGATTAATGACGTGAACGTCGTCCCCAGTGCTCCAGAGAGCCAGACTAGTGTCCAGAAATCATGGCCAAGGCCCAGTTCTTGATGGCTAGCGTTGTGTTTTGCAGGTATATCCAGGAGGAATAGGTAAAGCTTGTCAGATGGTTTCTCATGCAGTCCCAGGACACTTCTCCACTAGAAGAGTAAGGAGAACAGGTTATAGGCTCACAGCATACAGACAGCTGCTAAGCAGCTCTTATACCCACGCAAGCCACTAAAGGAGACAACCGAAATCTACTGCAGGGAAAGTCCACTCCCAAGTTCGTGCACAGACACCCATGCACAAAGTCAACAGGACTTCTCCGGCATTCCCTTGATCCCACCAGGCAAACACCAACACCTCTGCTTGCTAGTCTGTGCCTGACCACTCACCGAGGGCAGTAAGAAAATAAACAGCTCAGATCCTGGGGGATGAGCTCCAGCACAAAGCCCTAAAGAATCAAACATACAGAATCACCTGCCTTGCTCCGGACAGCTGCACGTTCCGGGGCATTTCACATCACACACAAGTTCATGTACCCGAGGCTGGGCACTCCCAGCCCCCAGCAGCAGAGTCCATGACAAAAGCGTAGGGGCTGGGCAGTATTTTAGCCAGAGGGGAAAAACCCAGGGGATTTTGGAGGAAGGCCAGACAGGCTTAGGGCCAAGGCACTGGACTGGGAGATCTTGGGTCAAGCCTCAGTTGAGTCACTGACTCCACATGTGACCTCAGGCGTGTGCCTTAATCCAAGTCTCGGCCCCGCCTCTGGAAATGGTGATCACTAACTGTACATTCTTTGGGGCAGGGACTGTCTCTTACTGTCTGGAAGTGCCTGGAGCCTGCCATCACAGGGGGGCTCCAGGCACTTCTGCAATACCCACTAATCACTCCCAGGGCTCTCGTTCGAACACTCCCCTTCTACAGAACTCGAACGTGGACCCAGGGAATCACTCATGAACTGCTCCTCTTCTGTCTAAGCAAGGGCAGCCGGGCCTGACCCCGGGACAGCGCAGCCTCCCCTTTCTGCCCCCAAAGCTCACCACCAAGACGAAAGGAACAAGAACAAAAGCCGCTCAAGCGGCCAGCGCTGCTCACTTGCAAGCGTCCACACAGAGCTCCCATCCCCGCTCGAGGGCTGTGCCGATGGATTCCAGCGCTGGCAGCAGGCAGCTCTGCAGGAGGAAGAGTAACAGCTCCTTGATGCATTCAGCAACATGCAGCACGAAGTCCGGGACCCGGGCCTGGAGCTGAGAGCGAAGGGGCAGAGAGAGCAATTTGCTTAGCAGGGGCAATGTGCTCTGAGAATCTATCCGCCTGGCTCGCCTCAGGCCAATTCCACGCTGGCTGCAGCCCGTCAACGCCCGGTCAGGTAGAGCAAACCGTGGGCTGCAAGGGCTCTCTCTGGTCTGGGGAAAGAAACCTCTTCACTAAACCCCACCTTGGTAGATGTAACGGCTGCTACAGGTGTAGCTGCAGTAGGCAGTGCCCCGCCCCCACTGGCACTCACACTGCTATGGGCCCAGCCTCCTGGGGCTAGTTCAGATCCTCACATCACAGCACAACACCCCCCTGAAAGACAGGCGCCTACTCTCAGCACTATCGCCAGGGACAGCTTGTTCAACAGCCTGAACTGCCCCCTCCTGTCACTTGTCTGTGACGAGCGTGACCTGGTGTCATTAACCAGAACAGGCAGTGCTCTGCAGCAGGTTCTACCTCCCGAGCTGGTGAGCAGGCAGCTAATGCAAGTTCTTCCTTACCCACTCAGTGAACCAGGGCAGGTTGTCTTTGACCCAAGAGATCTGAGAGGAACATTTCCCAGAGACGTAAACTGCAGTCTCATTGGTCTTTGTCCAAACCAGTTTCAGGTTTGGTCCCAACACCGTCAGCACTTGGGAATAGTAAACAGGGACGTTCCTCTCCAACCAGCTGGAAGAGAGAGCTAGCATCAGCATCTGAACAGCAAAGGCAATTGGGGGAACGGAACGACAGTGAAACCTGCCGTTGGAGACCAGGCTAGAAGATTGTATTAGGAACCTTGGGGACCATTCGCGAGTGGCTTTCCAAGACAAGGGGATTTCCTAATGGCTGTGGTCTTCAGTGCATTAGTAACCCCACATGCATTCATGCTCATTTGGCCCCTTTGCTTAATTAAAAACTGTCACTGACCTGTATCCTTCCAGGGAGTAACGGGACACTTTATTCCAGGCTTGTTGGGAGACCGACAGGATGCCCGAGGAGCGAAGGATGTGAGCAGAAGAAGCTGAAAAAGAACAAATGACTTTGGGAGAGGAATTTAGACAAGGTTGGCCTGATTTCCGAACCGCAGCGCCCGGCAGCGGGCAGTGCTCAAACACAGCATGGTCTGCAAGCTCTCCCTCCAGGGGCTGCAGTTTGTGCAGCTAGCAGGAAGCAAAGGCTTTCAGGGACAGTTCCGTTACCGTATGGTTAGAGCAGGGCAGGGGCAACTCTGTGGTGGGCAGGAAGTCCTAGGCACACAGGGAACCCAGCGCGGAGAGCAGCCTCAGGGAGAGATAGCTACTGAGAAGGTACAGGTGGTTCTGGGAGAGACGACAGCACCCAATATTTAGCACGGCTTCACAAGGGCCGCGTGGACCCAGCCACACGGGTGAAGGAACGGAGGCTGCTTGCGTTGCTTTATGACCTTGGCTCTGAGCAGGCCTTATTCTCCAAAAGGCTCGCAAAGCTCAGTGGTGCCACAGCCACGTGACTGTGCAGAGGCAATACACTAACATCTTACTGCTCAGGTAAGGAGGTGGTCTGGGAATGTTGCAACCTGGGGAGGTTGTGAAGGCGAGGACTATAACAGCGTTTAAAAGAGAACTAGATACATTCATGGAGGTTAAGTCCATGAATGGCTATTAGGCAGGATGGGTAAGGAATGGTGTCCCTAGCCTCTGTCTGTCAGAGGGTGGAGATGGATGGCAGGAGAGAGGTCACTTGATCATCACCTGTTAGGTTCACTCCCTCTGGGGCACCTGGCATTGGCCACGGTCAGAAGACAGGATACTGGGCTGGATGGACCTTTGGTCTGACCCAGTTCGGCTGTTCTATGTTGCTGAATGTTTGATGAGTAAGGCTGTGATTCTGTCACAGAGGTCACCGAAGTCACGGATTCCGTGACTTCCCGCAACCTCTGTCACTTCCGCAGCTGCTATGGCCAGAGCAGCAGCCCCGGGGAACGCCTGAGCATCGGTCCCTGGGGGTGGTCCTGGAGGCTGTTGGGAGAGCGGTCTCCGGGGGCCTCGGAGCAGTGAGCCCCCACCACTGGAGCAGGGTCTCCCCCCCCAGAGCAGCAGGGCCCAGGAGCAGAGATTTAGTAATGGGTATTTATAGTAAAAATCATGGACAGGTCACGGGCCGTGAATTTTTATTTATTGCCCGTGACCTGTCCATGACTTTTACTAAAAATACCCATGACTAAAATGTAGCCTCACTGATGAGTGAAGGGTGAACAGAGCCATACGCCCCTCGTGGGTGCCTGTGCATCCCGGGTGGCACATGCTCACCCCTGCTGGCTACAGAAGGGATGAAAGCATCCACACAACACAGGTAACAAAGTCCACAGATTCCCAGCAGGGAGCCACAGGGCCCTGGAGGAAACAAGGTAGCACATACTCTGGGATGCAAAGGAAGAACTTGCTGGGGAAATCAGATACTCCAACAAATCATCAAAGCCGACGGACACTTACAAATTCACTCTCTCCTCCGAGGATCTAATCGTGCCCCACTCTTAGCCAGGTTTCAGTGGGGGAAGAGCTTACCTTGAAAAGACCCCTGTGTCCTGATATCATGCACCAGGAAGCCGGCAGCGAACACCAGAACCACAAGCAGCAGTCGAACCCAGGGAAAGCCACGGCCTTTCATCTTATGCAGCAGGTTCTTGGAAACAGAACAAAAAGTAACTGATGCTGCTAAACGCAGCTGGTTCCAAACTGCTTAACCATAGACTCCTACATCGGAAAGTTGTGTCGTTCTGTTCACTTCCCCCTCCCATCTGTTGTGTTCCTTCCAGTCCTCCGGCTGCCCTGCGCAGTGCCTGGACTTCTCAGAGCCCTATGCAGATGGTTCCCCACTCGCTACGCTTGCGCTTAGCCACACAGTCCTCTTCTCAGCATGTGGCCGCCTTGTTTCCAGTCATTTTACACAAGGCGCCAGGCTCCTCTTTGCAGCTGGAAGCAAGGAGAAAGAGCCAGCAGTGCCCTGCAGGCCCCTCTGAGCACCACTCCCATGCTGCTCTCTGAAACCGAGTAACTCCTACAGACGCCAGAAGAGAAAGCAGGAAAACAAACAGCCTGAGGACTCCCGGGGCAGCGTGGGGGAAATCCCTCTCCTATCAATGCCCAACAGGCGCTGGGTACATGGGGTTAGTTCCGAAGCCTCTTCCGGCCTCCCTGCCCCAAAACCGCCCTGCACGGGAAAGCCAGTCACCTTGCAGGTGGCGTGGCAGGCTGCTAGATCCTGGAGGCTGTTTGGTCCTTTCACAGCAAGTTCTTCGTTAGTCACTTTGAACGAACGAACGGTTTCCTGGAGAGATTTTCGCACCTTGAAGGAAGACAGACACTGAGTTCCACAGCACAGAGACGTAACAGAACACCCCGCTTGGGCAGAACCTCTGGGGGCAGCCACACTGCCCTCGCCGATGCAGAGCACCAGCCCACCCAGAGCCTGTTCCCATGCTGACCCCAGTCCAGTTAATCAAGCCTCACTCTATCACACTTCTACCCCCCAGGCAGCCTAAATCCACCCCCCCAAAGGAGTGCCACTGCGTGACTCTGCGTGAGGGGGTCTGCACCACTAGTCGTGTTCAGTCAGCATGGGGCAGTGACCGCAGCTGCTCTAGGATCTGTCCCACCGTCAGCACAAAACAGATTCTCTGCCCAATATGGGCGCTACACTGGCAGCAAAGTTTGGGCAGCCCAACTTGAACAAACCCCATGGATTTCAGCAAGGGGGAGGCCAGTTAGGTCACATGTAGTCCATTCCCCTCCTCTCAGGGGACCGGGGGGAGTGGTCTCACGTCTGTTTTCCAGTCTAGTGTTAAACGTTCTAATTCAACCTAGTTTAAAGTCCAAGAGCTGCGATCCAAACGGCAGACATGGAAGATGGGATGCACTGGAAAGCCCACAACAGGCATTCGCTGTGGCCATGTGTGACGGAGCAGGGAGCGGGGCAGATTTGACTTGGGAAGGTTGCAGGGGGGGCTTGCATTGGGGACGGGAGGCTTCCCTTGAAGGAAGCTACCTGAGCTGTAACCTGAGCCAGGCGGGGGTTGGGAAAAGTAACACCTTCTGCCCGGGAGACTGAACAAAGGAGGGAGGGGCTGCGAGGAGAGGAGTTAGTTCTTCGGAGGGCTAGGCTGGGTGGTGCAACGCAGGGAACCCCAAGCTGGGGTCTAAGCTCCCTGAACCTCCCAGAAGGGCCTAATCGAGGGGTTCGGGTCGTACCTACACGCTCTGCTGGAGACTGTATTCCTGTCATCCAATAAACCTTCTGTTTTACTGGCTGGTTAAGAGTCACAGTCAATCTCAGGAAGAGGGGTGCGGGGCCCTGACTCCCCCTTACCCCGTGACAACTGGTGGCAGCAGCGGGATCTACTGCACCCCGTGGACGGCGCTTCCTGCAGTAAGTGACTGGGGAGAAGTAAAACGAAGGGGGATTGACGGGGACCAGGCGTGCTGAAGAGTCAGAGAGAGACGGTTATCACCCCTGGGAGTGTGTGACCAGCGAGAAGGACTTTTGCAGTAACAGGGTCCCCCGGGGGATCGCAGCGAGTGGTCCCAGGGGCGGAGGAGTCTGCAGCTCGACCCTGGCAGAGAGGTGGTGACCTCGAGAAGGGCTGGCACACTAGGGGTCTCCCTGGAGACGGTGGGGAGCGGTGAGCACACGGGCCTGTGACTGGCCAGCAGGAGGATGTACGCCAAGCGGCTTAAGAGTGACCTGGTGGAGCTGTGCAAGCAGAGGGGGGTGAGCATTGGGAAGCTCACCAAAGAACAGCTCATTGCCCAGCTGGAGAAGCAAGATCGCGCGAATGAACTGATCCCTGGCGCTGAGGGAAGCAGCCTGGCAGATGCAGCGCAGGCCCCAGCGTCTGTCCCAGCTGGGAGTGGTCAGCCGGCTGCTGAGGGCTTCCTGAGACCCCTCCTTCCTATGCCTAGGGGAAGGGTGGGGAGGAGCCCAGCAAATACCGAGGGCGCAGTGACCCCCCCGGCCAGCAGGGGATCCTCCCGGCCACGCTCGCCGGCCAGCAGGGGATCCTCCCGGCCACGCGCAGCATCCGTGGAGCGGAATGAGCTGGAATGGGAGATAGAGCTAAAACTGAGAGAGCTGAAGGATCGTGAACAACAGAGGCAGCATGAAGAGAGACAGAGGCGTCATGAACGGGAGGAGAATGAGAGACAGAGGCGTCATGAACGGGAGGAGAATGAGAGACAGCGTCAGCAGGAGCTGGAGCTGGCGAGGCTGAAGGACCGCGCGACCCCGGCTGCGGTGAGTGAGGGGGGGCCCAGGACTGCACGGAGCTTTGATAAGTGCATCCTGGCCCCACGTAAGGAGGGGGAGGACATGGATGACTTCCTGGATGCCTTTGAGACGGCCTGCGAGCTGCACCAGGTTGCTCCCGCGGACAGACTCCGGGTTCTCACCCCCTTACTGGACCCCAAATCCGTGGCATTGTACCGCCAACTGGACGAGGCGGAGAAAGGGGACTATGAACTCTTCAAAAAGGCCCTGCTACGTGAGTTTGGGCTGACTCCTGAGATGTACCGGGAAAGGTTCCGGAGTCAAGATAAAACCCCTGAGATCTCATATCTGCAACTAGCCGTCCGCATGGAGGGATACGCCAGCAAGTGGGCTGATGGGGCCCAGACGAAGGAGGACCTGGTTAAACTGCTGGTATTGGAGCAACTGTATGAGCGGTGCCCACCCGACCTGAGGCTGTGGTTGGTGGACAAAAAACCAGAGAACCCGCGACATGCAGGCCGGCTGGCCGATGAGTTTGTGAAGAGCCGGGCAGGGGCTGGCAGGGAGGAGTCCCAAAGGAGCAGGCCCGCCGCGATGCAGAGAGAGAGTCACCCGGGTACCTCCCAAAGGGGGAATATGGGGAATCCCCTCCCAAGGGGAATGCCCAGCGTCAGGGACAACCGGCCGGCTCGAGGGGACCCACGGGACATGAGCTGCTATTTCTGCGGCCGAAGAGGCCACATTCGGGCCCAGTGCCCCAAGTTCAAGGACAGACTGAGCAGACCGAATCCACACCGGGTTAACTTGGTAGAGGCCCAGACGGACGAGGGGCCGGCTTCCCAGGCAGGGGGGGCTGGCAGCTTATCAACTGCTCGAGAGAGAGAAGGGCCCCAGGCCAGCTTCTCTGGGGGGCTGGATGCTCCGGACTCAAAGTTCTCCGTTTACAGGGTGGGCGCGGGGCTGCCCCTGCGGAGCGAGTGCCTTGTTCCCCTGGAGGTGGATGGGAAGGAAGTTTATGGATACTGGGACACGGGCGCAGAGGTGACACTGGCCCGGCCCGAGGTGGTGGCCCCAGATCGGGTGGTACCCAACGCCTTCCTGACCCTGACAGGGGTGGGCGGGACCCCATTCAAGGTTCCCGTGGCGAGGGTACACCTGAGATGGGGGGCCAGGGAGGGCCCCAAGGACGTGGGAGTACACCACCATTTGCCCACTGAGGTGTTGATGGGGGGGGACCTAGAGGACTGGCCAAGCAACCCCCAGACCGCCTTAGTCGTGACCCGTAGCCAGAGCCGGCGAGGGGCACTACGCCCTGACCTTGGGAAGGATGTCACATCGGAGGCACAGAACCCTACCCTGGTGGGGAGGGAACACCCAAGGACAAGGCTCGGGGTGGCTGTGGCTCCTGACCCCGCCGACGAGAGGGAGCAGGTTCCCGTCCCTTCCCCAGCTGCCGAGTTCCAGGCCGAGTTGCAGAAGGACCCCTCCCTGCGGAAGCTAAGGGACCTGGCTGACCTCAGTGTGGTACAGACCATGATGAGAGGTTGCAAGGAGAGGTTCCTGTGGGAGAAGGGATTCCTATACCGAGAGTGGGCTCCCCCAGGGGAAGTGGAGTCCTGGGGGGTCAGGAGGCAGCTGGTGGTTCCCCAGAAGTTTCGCCACAAGCTACTGTACCTGGCCCATGACATCCCTCTCGCAGGGCACCAAGGAATCCGGCGCACCAGGCAGAGGCTGCTACAGAACTTTTACTGGCCTGGGGTCTTTACCAACGTCCGACAGTACTGCCGATCCTGTGACCCCTGTCAGAGGGTGGGGAAGGCCCGGGACAAGGGGAAAGCGGCGTTGAGACCTTTGCCCATCATAGAGGAGCCTTTCCAGAAGGTGGCCATGGACATAGTGGGACCTCTCAGCAAGACGACCCGGTCAGGGAAGAAATACATTCTGGTGGTGGTAGATTTCGCCACCCGCTACCCCGAGGCAGTGCCCTTATCGTCCATCGAGGCAGACACTGTGGCAGATGCGCTGCTGACCATTTTCAGCCGAGTGGGGTTCCCCAAGGAAGTCTTGACGGACCAAGGGTCCAACTTCATGTCGGCCCTACTCCGGTGCTTGTGGGAGAAATGTGGGGTCCGGCACAACTGGGCCTCGGCGTATCACCCCCAATCCAACGGGCTGGTGGAGAGGTTCAATGGGACGCTAAAAATGATGCTGAAAACATTTATGAACCAGCACCCGCAGGACTGGGACAAGTACTTACCTCACCTGCTGTTCGCGTACAGGGAGGTACCCCAGGAGTCTACCGGCTTTTCACCTTTCGAACTGTTATATGGAAGGCGGGTAAGGGGGCCCCTAGACCTGATGAGAGCCGAATGGGAGGGGAAGGCCACTTCCGATGGAGAGTCGGTGGTGGAGTATGTCCTGACCTTCCGGGAAAGACTTGCCGAGCTCATGGGCCTGGCCAGGGAGAATCTGGCCCGAGCCCAGAGAAAGCAGAAGGTCTGGTATGACCGCACAGCGCGGGCCCGCGCCTTTGCCACCGGGGATCAGGTGATGGTCCTCATCCCAGTGAGGAAGAACAAACTCCAGGCCGCCTGGGAAGGGCCCTTCAAGGTTGTCAAGCAACTAAACGAGGTAAACTATGTGGTGGAGCTGTCGAACCGGGCACACCACCACCGGGTGTACCATGTGAACATGATGAAGCCATATCACGACAGAGGGAATATGGTGTTGGCTGTGTGTGGACATTGGGAGGGGCAGGGAGATGACCCTTTAGTAGATCTATTCCCTGGGACAAGAGCTGGCTCCCCCCTGGAAGCAATTCCCCTCTCTGATCAGCTGAGCCCGGCCCAGCAAGCTGAGATCGGAGGGGTGCTGCATCGGTACCGACAGCTGTTTTCCAACCAGCCTGGACGCACTAATCTGACTGTCCACCGGGTGCAGACAGGATCGCACCCGCCTATAAAATGCCCCCCCTTCCGGGTCACAGGGAAAACTGCTCAGGACCTGGAAAGAGAGGTCGATGACATGCTGGCTTCGGGGGTGATCCAGCCATCTTCCAGCCCTTGGGCCTCGCCGGTGGTGCTGGTCCCCAAAAAGGACGGGTCGATACGGTTCTGTGTGGACTATCGCAAGCTCAATGCCATCACCGTAGCCGATGCCTACCCCATGCCCAGGCCTGACGAGCTCCTAGACAAGCTGGGAGGCGCTCGGTACCTTACCACCATGGATCTTACAAAGGGCTACTGGCAAGTGCCGCTGGATGCCGATGCCAGGCTGAAATCGGCCTTTATCACCCCTCTGGGGCTCTATGAGTTCCTGACCCTGCCTTTCGGCCTCAAGGGAGCGCCGGCCACCTTCCAGCGCTTGGTGGATCAGCTACTGAGGGGGATGGAGAGTTTTGCTGTGGCGTATATTGACGACATCTGTGTCTTTAGCCAGACCTGGGAGGACCATGTGTCCCAGGTTAGACAAGTGCTGGACCGACTCCAGGAGGCTGGGCTGACCGTAAAACCGGAGAAGTGCAAGGTGGGGATGGCTGAGGTATCCTACCTAGGCCACCGGGTGGGGAGCGGCTGCCTAAAGCCGGAACCAGCCAAAGTGGAGGGGATCAGAGACTGGCCCACCCCGCAAACCAAAAAGCAGGTCCAAGCCTTTATTGGGATGGCGGGGTACTATCGAAGGTTCGTACCCCACTTTAGCTCCATAGCCGCCCCCATCACTGAGCTGTGCAAGAAGGGGAAGCCAGACAAGGTGGTCTGGACCGAGGAGTGCCAGGGGGCTCTCCAGGAGCTGAAGGAGGCTCTGGTCAGTGGCCCAGTTCTAGCAAACCCAGACTTTGACAAGCCCTTTATGGTGTTCACCGATGCCTCAGACACTGGACTGGGGGCGGTGTTAATGCAGGAGGATGAAAAGGGGGAGAGACACCCCATCGTGTACCTGAGCAGGAAGTTGCTACCTCGGGAGCAGAACTACGCGGCCATCGAGAAGGAATGCCTGGCCATGGTGTGGGCCCTCAAGAAACTAGAGCCATATCTCTTTGGGCGACACTTCACCGTGTACACCGACCACTCTCCCCTGACCTGGCTGCACCAGATGAAAGGAGCCAACGCCAAGCTCCTGAGGTGGAGCCTGCTCCTGCAGGATTATGACATGGACGTGGTCCATGTGAAGGGAAGTGCCAACCTGATAGCGGATGCGTTGTCCCGGAGAGGGGGCCCTGAACTTCCCCAGGTCACTGGGCAGAGTGACCCCGCTCAGTTCAGTCTCGAAGGGGGGAGAGATGTGACGGAGCAGGGAGCGGGGCAGATTTGACTTGGGAAGGTTGCAGGGGGGGCTTGCATTGGGGACGGGAGGCTTCCCTTGAAGGAAGCTACCTGAGCTGTAACCTGAGCCAGGCGGGGGTTGGGAAAAGTAACACCTTCTGCCCGGGAGACTGAACAAAGGAGGGAGGGGCTGCGAGGAGAGGGGTTAGTTAGTTCTTCGGAGGGCTAGGCTGGGTGGTGCAACGCAGGGAACCCCGAGCTGGGGTCTAAGCTCCCTGAACCTCCCAGAAGGGCCTAATCGAGGGGTTCGGGTCGTACCTACACGCTCTGCTGGAGACTGTATTCCTGTCATCCAATAAACCTTCTGTTTTACTGGCTGGTTAAGAGTCACAGTCAATCTCAGGAAGAGGGGTGCGGGGCCCTGACTCCCCCTTACCCCGTGACACCATGTAATTAGGAACTCCCTTCTGGCAGGCCTTGGAAAGAACGTGGGACTTGACTAAAGACACGTTGGCCTGGGCTGGGCTCCACACACTGGAGGGCAGCATGGGACAGCGGAGGGAGGGAAAGGAAACCAGACATTGAGACTGGCAGCATCAGCAGCGCAAAGGACACAGTACGAGGCAAGGTCTGAGACGTAGGCAGGGAAGGGCTGGGTTGAGGAGAAGATATGAACCACCTCGGTCTATACTGGTATGTTAGAAGGCTCCCGCCCCACGTGACCAAGCACCTCGCCAGTGACAGGACCCGCAGACACAACAGCCCCCGTGAGGTGGTGAGATCGCATTAGCCCTATTTGGAAAGCGACCTCAAAGTAGGCGTGGCAGGATTCGATTGTTACAGGTAACCGTTGATTTCACTGTACGCAAACTGCCGGGAAAACGTTTCCATCCACAAGTGAAATTTACAGGTAAGCAAAGTAAGAAAAATACGGGCCGAGATCTCAGCGTTTCGTTGAAAGGTATTTACTAGGTATATTTTGACATGCAATGCTGACAATGGGTTTTAATGGTTATTAAGATTTAACTCTTTGAATCTCGACATCACCTGCCATTAAAGAATTATTGTCTGACCCCCAGCATCTCCCACACCAGTTGCTTAAAACAAACATCGCCACAGTCTGTCGAAATGATAAAACAGCAGCGATTCTGCCCAGCTCACTACAAGGCAGAACTGAGACCCAGCAAGATTAAGTAACTGCCCAGGTCACACACGGCGTCGACGGCACAGCTGGGTTTGAACCCCCATCTCCTACGTGCCAGTTCAGTGCCTTCTCCTTCCCTCCAGCACATCCCGCCCCATGGAAAGGGACGGTTTCCCCATTGTCCCTGCCCCCCAGCATATCACCTACTTTTCTGGTGGTGCTGTCCCAAGACTCCAACAGATGGTTCAGGAGCAAGCTGTGGAGCCAAGGGAAACAGGTCTCAGACTCTCTGTGAAAGGGTGGTGCCGCGGGCTAGTGTCTGCGAGCAGGACGACGTCCAGCCACAGAATGCAGTGATAAGGGACGTCTCACCCCTCTCTTCCCACGGGCTGCTTTTGCTCCAGCTGTTCTTCCTCGCAATGTCCCTCCCCAGCTCTCACTTAGAAGATGTCAGGGCTGAGCTGTATGTCCCAGCCAGCCAGGCAGGCAAGAGAATATGTCCTAGTGGGCTCCATGGAGTTTCCATGCCACCCAGATGTGCTTATGGAGGTCCAATACTGCAAAGGGTCACGAGGAAGAGAAGGCCTGGACCACCCTGAAGGCAGCAGTACCTGACTCCGTGCCACTGCACCAGCCTCACAGAGTTCATGCTCCAATGAGGAGCGAAGGGGCACGTTGCTGGGACTCAAAGGAACATTAACACCCGGCCCCACTAACACAGGTGGCCCCTGCCTGTAGATAAGGGAATCTCCCCAAATAACTTCAGGAAGCCCAGCTCTGGCCTTTGCTGAAGCTGTGCAGGACGCAGCCACACAGGGAAAGCACGTTAGCCAGGCTGGCTGTGCACCGAGCCCACAGCTCTGCTCAGACAGCTGCTCTCGGTTTCAGGAATTTTATCAGAAGGGCTCATGTTCCCGACAGTCAGCATCCCGGCTTGGCTAGGGGATTCTGACAATTACCCCAACGCTCCAGCCCAAGACTTGGACACAAGCAGACACACTGGGCTATCAGTTGAACTGCCGCTCTCCAAAATCATTTCTTGTTAAGCTCCTCAGGCTCGTTGTCAGCTCCTCCTGGGCTCGCTGCCATCCCAGGGCGGGTACCTCCCTCTGCCCGCCGCGCCCACCCCGTTAGAACATCAGCTGTGCCCACTGTGTAGCCCACGTCCTCCAGAACAGACGCTGAGCCACGCCCAGGCGAGAGCAAGTGGATCACCTGCCTCCTGCTGACTGCCCAAAGCCCAGCCAAGCGTGTGCACAGCCTACCTGGACTGGGAGAGGTGTTTCGTGTACAGCTGCCGCCAGACGCTGAAGCTCAGGGCGTCCATGCTCAGGCACTCGCTCAGGCAGATCAGGAGCTGCGCAGGAGGAAAGCAGAAAGACGGGATGGCTGCTTGTTACAACCAACGTGTCTCCAGTCCTCCCTCGGAGACGCTCAGTTCAGTCACGCTACGCCCGGCTCTGCAGCTCCGCTTGCCAGGCCAAAAGCTGCGCACCTGCTTGTTGATGGAGTTTGGGACCTACGTGCACGTGACCTGATGAGCAGCCACAGCTCTCACTGGAGCTCACAGCAGCTCTGAAAACCAGGCCCACTCGCCTCCCCGCTAACGAGACGGCGTTTCTGCTCGGGTGGCAGTATTTGGCTTCCCCAGCTGATAGACCCAGCCCTGGGTCAGCGCGCCATCTTGGACCACCCAGCACCACTATGCAGTTCAGGTTATTCCTCAACCCTTTTCTCTAGTCTTGTTCTCCCATCTCTCTAGCTACCTACTTACAACGTACTAATCGCCATGGTATCTAGGCACTGGACCCCTCACACCTGTACTTCCCTCAGAGCACAGAAAATGGGCCTCGGCCCTTTTTTGCTTTGTTGTGATGGATAAAGAAGTCCTGAAAGGTGTTTTGTTAAAAAAATCCCTTTTTCTGCCCCGTCTTTCCTTCGAGAGATCTGCACAAACAACTCAGATCATCCTCACTTCACTGGGGGGCTGCAGTGTGAGCGGAGCTTTCTCAGCCCTTATCTGATGGGCTGAGGGGGATGGGTCTCTGCACCAAGAGCTTTTCTCCCAGCTGCTAGGAATGATCAGATGTTAAAAAACCAGCTTAGAGCACCCAGAGAATTCCCATCTCAATCTGGTTTGCTTTGCTAGGTCTGCTGTCAGTCCTAGCGGTTCTCCAGACAGCCCTACACGTCTCCCCGGAGCGATACAGTGGACAAGACTTGAACGTTTAACAGAAGAGCTAAGCAGAAGGCCAGTGTTTTTAAAAGCCTGTCAGACCTTCTTTATCCACCCTAAGGCAGGAAGAGAGGCACAAGTCCACCCCCGCCCCCCTTGTTAAGGCAGCTCTCTGGATTGGCTGGAACCAGGCTTGAAGAACTCACCCATGGGGGCATCCCGGCCCGAGGCGTGCCGACCTTGCCTCACTTGGCTCCCACCCGCCCCTCCCTGGGGATCCGCACAGAAATCTCCCGCTCAGTCAAGAGCCCCCTCGCATGCCCAGCCCGGCCGTGCCAAGAACAAAGCCGAGCCCGACCACTCTGCCGACTCCCCAAGCGCTCACCTCATTTCTCATGTCGGCAGGACAGTTTGGAGTGGCTCTGGACAGGAAGGAGGGGAAGTAGGTGTGCAGCGTGGTCTCAGGTTTAGCGCCAAACGCCAGCACTTTCAGCCTGGGGTACAACTGGCGTAACTGCTCCTGCAGGCTGAAGGACAGATCACATGAACACCTCTGCCCTGTGTGCTCAGCTTCACTGAGGCACACTGAACACATGGCAAGGCAGGGCGCGCGCTCCTGGGAGCCAGGAGCCGGCTCTCCAGTGGGGCTTCTGGCGAAGCGCGATTGTTCTCTCCTCCCAGGATGCACCGAGCGTTACGATCCCAGCCAGTGCGAATGTGGGAGCTCGTGTCCTGCTCAGGACCATGGGGAGGGGTGGCGAGCAGCCGCAGTTTCAGGAACATAACATTAGGACAGGCTCCCCTTGGCCAGTGTATCTCCTCTTCCAAGCCCCTCGCCCTTCCCCCGTCATTCTCTTGCTTTTCAGTTCCAGCCTCCTCCATCTGCTCAGCCTTCACCGACTCGCCCTTCCTCCCAAGGCTCTCTAGACTCGGGCCCTCACGCACTCCCCCCGCCCCCGAGCCTGAGGAATGGCACTTGTGCATCCAGCTGCTGTGACACGGCTTTCCCTTGGACAGGTGCAATGGGAGCTTCCAGCACGACACACGCGCCCCAGCTCCCTGTCTGAAGAACAATCTGGTCTTCAAACTGACCGTGAACCAGGCCCCCTTTCATTCATTCACAGCGTGTCTACCACACATACAGGCAAGCCTCGTTAGTTACAGAAAAGAACTCCGTTATTGAACCAACAAAAGTCAGGTAAATGAAGATACCAGCAGTCGCTCTCCTGAGCCCACGCCAGGTCCCCAGCTAGCGCCGCCTGCCTGGTAGGACATCTCACATGCTGCGGGCACCTGCCCAGCCAAGCTGCTTTTCTCACTACCCATTTCTCCACTTGCTTGAAATAAAGCCCCAAGGGTTGCAAGTCACCATTCCTGTATCGAGACCATGGGCAAGTCAGCCATACCTGGGTGATAAGGAGTTGTTGGGCATAAAGGCAAAGTCCAAGAGTGGGAAAAAGTCCTTTGGTCCAATCATGCCAAAGCCTTTGGTCAGGTTAGCGTGCGTCCTGCAATGGAAAAACGTCAGGACAGAGGTTACAGGAGTCATGTCACTGCAGGCAGCAGACAGATGGGAACCCCCGGGGGAGCTGGTTCCAAGGACTGTGCATGCTTCTCCCCCCACCACCCTCCCATCACGAGCACCTGAGCTCCAGGATTAGACACGAGATTCAATCCAAGCTGCCTGATTTCAAAATGGGAACATCAAACAAATCAGCCTGTAAAGCATCTCCTTTTGGACCCTCGGCAATGTGAGGCTGCTTTGCTGTCAGCAGAATTTTCCCCGCTTGCTAACGCTCTTCCAAGGGATTGCTTCCGAAACAGCAGCAGCTGGTATGAACATTCACCACATTTCAGGCCTCCAACGCAGGGAAGGTGCCAGTTCACTCTGAGAACACAGCTGCCATGGGAGCGGAGTGCGTGGGTTTCAGAATCACCCCGCGTCTATTTCAGGCCCAGTTTCGCTGTGACACATCACTGGCTGCTGAACAGGTGGAGAGTTGTCTTGTATATTCTGCAGCACTTTGTTCTAAGCAAAGAACCAAGCCCCTTGCCAGCTGCTCTATGGGCCCAACTCTGAAGCAGTATTAAAGGCTGCACCTTACACCACCCCATGCATCTGGAGACTACAGATCTGAGGCCGTGAGCTAAGGATCACTGAGCCGGGAGTAGATTAGCACCCCCAGGAACTCCGTCAGGGTTGCGCTGATGCTGTACTTTTCACTCCCACTCTCCCAGCATGTCGTCTTGTGCAGTACACACTGTCTTTTGTTTCTACGCACTCAGCATTATACCAGACCGGCCTTTGACGAAAGTCTCTCTCTCACACACTCACCCCCACCCCCTTTCTTCTTTACAGGCAACACACAAAGGAAACAATGGGCTTGTGCACTTGTTTGCTTCTTTATAATGAAGGGCTGGAATGGGGAGGCAAGAAAGGTGTTTGTGCTGGTTTCTAACATTAGGAACATAGGCCGTATCTACTCGTCCTGGGAGTCTATGGACAACCAGCTCCCTGGCAGGACAGTGGCAATGGAGATAGCATACAGTGAAACCTGCCAGAAGGGCTGGACTGTTTACTCAGGCTTCCGAAGGCTGAAGAATCTGGAGAAACACCCCCCAAGATCTGGCTCACACATGACAGATGTGACGTTCCCGAGGGAAAAGACAAATGGGGGGAAACCCCTTATTTAAAGTAAAAGCTTTTCAGGAATTCTCTTCTGTTGCTCTATGGTGGCTAAAGAACACGTCCCCTTTATCCTTCACATGGCTTCTCTAGAGCCCGTGCCCTAAAGCAGGGAATGGAGAAAGGACATCTTGGGGACTGCATGTCGTCTGCCCTCCAAACTTCTACGCTACAGGTGAAAACGGCTATTGTGTGGCTGTCTGCACAGCAATGAGCCCACGCTCACAGTCCTCATTTCCACCAGTCTGCGGGAACAAGAGAAACCTGGCTCCTGTCTCTGAAGGAGGGGAAAGGATAATTAAAGAGCTAGAGGCTGTAGGCAGCCAGAGGCATTCGCGAGAGCAGCTCTCCCCCAGCTGCAGTCTAGATTCAGCCTATTCATTGTGGAGCCCATCCCTGAAAAAGTCTGTTCACCCCCTGCATAAAGCAAAGGAGCTTTCCCGTCTCCTGGGCGCACTTCCCCTCTTCTTCTGTGCCCACCATTTAGCCCCCGGCGTTCTCTCGGGAATGGACAGTGCACAGCCTTTGAATAATGACCCCACCATGTTCCACTAATGCGCCGCTGCACGGCCCGGCTAGCTCGGCGATGATCTGATGTCTGTCCCCGTAGTACCGGCACAGCTTCCCCCCTCGGCTACTCCGCAGCCTCTCTTCCCAGGCCCTTCAGCCAGATATGCCCTGCACCTTTTTGGCAAGGATAATTAGATAAACTTGAACCCAATTCATCTTCTGCTGCTGAGATGTCTAGTCCCGGGCTCTTTGTTGCTGGTGCCAGTGTTCAAGGGGTCAGTGATAGTTCCATTGGGCTGTTAATTATAGGACCTACTACACCAAAATGAGGCCATAAACCTGTAATCCTAGTTTATGGATTCATGCAACACTCAGTATTTGTTAGCACAGGAATCTTCACCCAACACCCAGCCCAAGCGCAGCCGGGGGGAGCCTGCTCCATTCTCTCCCCAGGTTTGTCAAACACAAATGAGCACAGTTGCACAACAGAAGTGTCACCCTCCCACACACTGCGGTTGGGGAATTTTCAGTTGTTTTCAAGAGACAGAATGTCGTAACTAGGCACTAGGTAGCAGCAGCGGGACGGACACGCACTCCATCTGCACAAGTCAATGTGTCGGCTGCCAGCACCTCCCACACCCAGTGAGCAGTCCACAACAGACACAGCCCAGTGAGCTCACTGACTCCCTATGAAAACTGGCCAAAGCTGGGTTCTCTCTCGTGTCACTTGCTTTAGATCTGGGTTGCTGCATTAGCAGCTGGCCAGGAACGCGAGGGCTGGACCTTATCGGCATCCAACGACGCAGCTCGCAGCTGTCCCAATCTCTGACCCAGGGCTGCTTGATGCTGAATGACAGTGTTCACTTCTCGCACTCCCTGCTCCTGAAGGAGGAGCAGAACACAGCCATTGATTCTCCAGAGGAGACCATGGGACACTTAGAACCAATCCTGCTCCTCAGCTATCCAGGGCTGCCAGGGTTCTGGCTTCAGGCAGGGAGTAGTCAGCACCGAGTTACAGAAAACAGACATGCTAAAGGCCAAGATAACGAGATACAGTTATTACCGATACTTCGTTTAGACACTGTCACCCCACTGAGGCGGAGGTCATGGGTCAAACCTCACTGCAAGTCTAGGGAGCGTCACGTTTCCAACGCTATGCCAGCGCGACACACCGTCAAATCCCTGGTGAGGGCAGGAGCTCCCATCCCACTGGTCAAACTCGAATATGCACACTCCAGGTTCTTAATGTCAGCATGGCCCAGGAACTGCTGTACACGACAACTGGGGCAGGCTTTATCCTTAACGGAGAGAGACCAATCAAATTCAGCTATAACTCACATCAGCAGCCGGTCCAAGTAGGCAATCGCATACGGGGAGAGGGACTTGATCCCCAGCACTGGAAGCATAATGCCAAGCCACACTGCATGAAAGGAGAAAGCTATTAGAACACCACAGGGAGGACTCTCTGAAGCATTTCCTACCGACTGTCCGGCAACGCGACCAGCGTAAAAAGTAGGTATTTATCAGAGCTACTCACCTGCCTGACGCTATCTGGGTCCAAAAGTGTGACCCAGACAGCTCTTGAAAGAGACAGGCAGGGAGATTAATGTTTTAAAGGGCCAGGTGAGTGAGTGAGTGAGTGAGTGAGTGAGTGAGAGAGAGAGATTAACTGAAGGTATTATGCTCTCTCCACAATTCTGTTTACCCACGTCAAGTATCCCACAACACACTGCAAAGCTGAAGTCAGCGTTGGCATTAGAAAATAGGCAGCCTGTCAAAGGCAGGATACAGGAATGGTGTGTCCTAGCACAGGCTGGGATGGAGCTCTGCACCAGCTGGTTGGGAACGCGGTATCCAAAACAGAGCTAAGAAAAGTACCGAATAACACAACAGTTGAAGGAACTGTTACAGACTGGTGGGCTTGATAATGGCAAAGAGCTTTGTAACGTATACAGATCAGACTACAAATACCACCAGCTAAAATGCGTACCTTCGAAGCTCCCCTGCGTAAGGGGAATATTCTGGGAGAAAAGAATTGCTTTCCAGAAGGAGGATACGTATGCCTCCTTTTTTGTATTGTGCCATTTTGCTTTGACAATCAATGTGATTAAGGCTACATCTACACTGCAGCTCTTGCCAGCATAACTTGTCACTCAGGGGTGTGAATAAACCAACCCCTGAACGACAAGTTACGCTGGCAAAAACGCTCATGTGCACAGCGCTACGTCGGCAGAAGAGCTTCTCCTGCTGACAGCTTCTGCCACTCGCAGAGGTGGGATTTTTATGCCGATAGGAGAGCTCTCTCCCGTAGGCACAGATCGTCACAGCCGCAGCACCGCAGCGCTGTACGTATAGACATGGTCTAAGTTTGGTTCTTTGGTCTCTCGAACATTTTTAAGAATGCACCGTGAGTTTCCAAAGAAGTTAGGTGACCCCGGGCTTTTACTGTTGAAAATGATTTACCCCAGCAATGAAGAAGTCATGAAAGTGAGGTAAGAGAAAGCTAATCCCATTAGAGAGAGGAGCCTCACCAAACATTTACAAGTCTTGCATGAATTATTTGGGGTCCCTCACCCACCGCGTCCCACAGCGGCATGCCTGCAGTGACCTGCCTTTGCTATCTCCGGTATGTGTCCTGTTTTCAAGTAGAGCAAAGCAAGTGCATGAGTGGAGATTAAGTTCATTCCCTGGATCTCCCCAGACTGCATCTTCTGGACTAGGCAGCTCATCCCATTCTTACCTTTCAGTCCTTCAGTGAGGTCTGTGAATCCAGCTTGTCCCAGAGCCCACATGATTGTGAGGCATTTCATTGGCCTGTTCTGATGGGACCGTAACAGCTCTAAGTACTGAAGGGAAAATGAAACACGTTAAATTAATTTAAGAAAACTCCACAGCTTCCCTCACCCCATAACATTCTACCAAGAAAAGGCAGGGAAAGGCTCAGAGCAACATTTTACAAATTTGACCCGTAGCTAAGCCGCTTTGTGCCATGGCTTTGACATAGGAATTTGGGGACAGGAAACAATACGACAAGAGTAGCTGAAACAAATCTGAAACTGAAGTGTTTGCACGAAGAGAGAGAACTATACAAGATTCAAAACAAAAAAAAGTCATAACACGAGACTAAAACAGAGGGTGTATTTTATATTTAGTGTCAGGCATTCCCCCAGGTGCAACTAAACGCAGCAGTATCAAAGCAGATATATTGCTTCAAAAAACAGGAGGGGAACAAATATGTGGTCCAGCAGCAAAAGAGCTACCAAAATTAGGCTGCAAATGCCCTCTGTATAGGGTTAAAGGCCACAAGAGAGACACACGCCGAATAAATCAATGCTACCTGCAAGTGCATTTAAGATCTAAGTGAGCTGCCACTAATCTTATTAGCCCCAGAAGCTGAGACAGGCAGCGGGGGAAAAAGTGAAAACCTCGTGAGAAGCCACTGCTGTCTTTTCAGTGCTGTGCACTCGGTTCTCTCCACATCAGTTACTGGTCCCCACAGACTCTGGGCTTCAACTGCCCACAAATACTCAGACATACTGAAACAGCTCCACATTCTCCCCACACCCAGACTTAGTGCTAGGCCTCGCCCACATACACAGCTGCAGTCCCTGCCCTGACCAGATTACACTTCAAGACAAGCTATAACAAATGGATGCAAAAGACAAGAGGAAAAGACTGGAGAGAGCCAGGGGCCTGCCGTAAGCTCAAGCCGCGACAGACGGGCTAGGAGCACAGCAGGATCCTGCTCAGTCATTTAGAAGGATTTGGGTTTTTTTTAAACAAACAAATGAGAAGCTGCCCCTACCTGCCCCCTCCCCCAGTACAACTGTCCCCAGCCGGATGATTTATTCTAGCTGTGAGCAATGGGAAGGACAGGAGGCAGGCTGAACAAATCACATTAATGAACCCGGACTCAGAGGCTTGGGAAGTGGCCTAGTTCTTCATTTCCTGATTCTCAGTTTCATCAGCTGAACAATACTTATGGCCCCAGAAAGGCAGTGTAGTAAGAGGAGGCCCTGAGACATAAACCCTTGGTATCAGAGGCCCGGTATGAGGCCTGAGGCCTGAACTGAAGTAATGGTCAAGACTTCGCTAACATAGAGCAAAGTTAAGCTGTGAGCCAGAGGCAGGCCCTGCTCACAAAAGTCGGCAAGAAGAACGCTGCTAATTGAACATATACACATATCTAAAGTGTATCAAGTACTAATAGGATAAACACGGGCCAGGATGGCACCAGAACATTCCGGTACAAACACATTCCACAGAGATAATGAGGAAGAGGCTGACCCATCCTAAAGACACAGTCAAAAGGATAATATGATGGATAGACTTGTTTGTTCGAACATGTACCAGGAGAAAGGCAGCACCCCAACACGCAGAGGGGTTGTACCTCAATACGTCAGGAGTGATGTGTAACTTGTTTGTACCTGTGTATAAGAATGCACCCCTGAGTGGACGTCTTTGTCCTGCCTAGGGGGCAGTGGAGAGTCCCGCCACTGACTGAGCCGGTCCATTGTCAGGGGACACTATATACTAGCAGAACCGTAGACATCTGATCCGGGGAGCTAGAGACTGTTTTGTTTGGCAATAAACCTGGCTACCTTATCAGAGTCTGTGGTCATTGGGGGTTCTCTGGGTTTGCTGTGTCAGCGATCTGCAGAGCCGGGGCAGCTCACAGAGGGAACACACACACGCAGCCAACTGTTATCAACATTGAACAGACCAGAGCACCACACCGGTGGCATCTGATGACACTGGTGACCCCAACCGCTGATCTGGTGAGTAAGCGAGCTGCCCGCTGTAGGAATCATGATCTAACATGGCAGAAAACCACGAGCTAGGGAACCCCCTTAATCCCTCCCTGCAAATCCCGACAGAGTTTAAAAAATATAATGGGGAAGAAACATGGAATTAAATTTGTACGGCTAGGGCAGAAACTGTAGCCTTGAAATGTAGAATATTGCAAACTATAACCATGGGTGTTAAAGGGTTAAGACAACATGCCACAAAATTGGTGGGGCAAGTAACAGAAACAAAGAAAGCGTTAAAAGAATCAGCAGATGCTACAAAGCCCTGGACTGCTCTCTCTCCTTGCGGGGCGGCAAGCAGTCCACAAACAACCAGCACAGGAACAGAATCAAACACTGGAAACAGCTGCAAGGAACCTACACAAAATACATGTGCCGTCCCCTGTTATAAATATTGGTGATAAACAGCAGGCTTCCGGTAGCTCCCCTGTGCCTGAAGAATGGGGACAGAAGTGGAAAAAGGTGGCCCTAGTAAAATTAAAAGATGAAACGGGGTCCACTGCATTGCAACCACCACCTTATGATAAAAGCCAGGTTCTGGTAAAACCTAAACTGGGACCTAGACTGGTGCCTGTCAGAACAGGACAAGTAAGTGCACAGAAGGAAAAAGTAGCACACAATACTTTCACTGAATTGGTAAATCAAATGAAGGAAAATATGGAACAGTTCACAGAGCACATTAGGAGACAGGAGCTGTGACACGATCGCAGGGGAGTGAATAAAAAAGAATTTCAAAGTAAAAAACCAAAATTAAGTGGGTTAACACCTAGAATTGATGTATTAACACATGGAGTTGCCCAAAACCAGTTAACTGCAGCAAAAAAGGGCACTCCTGCAATCCATTTGGCATGCACACAAAAGCAACAGACACTGGGGGAACAAATTCAGGTTTTACAAGAGCAGGTAACTACCCCCACTCTCCTCTCAAAGCCAGGATAAAAACCAGGGGTGCAGTTCCCAACTGTGCTGGTTCCCAACTGCTTTGACCCACAGAACCACACTCCGCGCTCGTATCTAAAAATTTAATCTTCTTTCTCAAATATTTTTAATCGGTTAAGTTTTTTCCTTTATATGCTTCCTCAGTTTGCTAAACTCGCTGCCGCCGCCTGTACTTTCAAATACACCTCTATCTCGATATAACGCTGTCCTCAGGAGCCAAAAAATCTTACCGCGTTATGGGTGAAACTGCGTTATATCGAACTTGCTTTGATCCACCGGAGTGCACAGCCCCGCCCCCCCGGAGCACTGCTTTACCGCGTTATAGCCAAATTCGTGTTATATTGGGTCGCGTTATATCGAGGTAGCGGTGTACCTTGATAGAGTTAATCTCTCTTGACTCAGGTCTCGCTACCTTCCTAGGTTGCTCTTCACTCCCCCCTTTCCCCCGCCTCTCCTCACTTCAGCTGTCTGTCTCTGTTTTAAAAGTCAAAAGTTATAGTTTTTACAGAAACCTCCAAAAGATAAAGCAACTGAAAACAGAACAAAACAAGAAAAAAAGAAAACAAGATAAAAACTTTACTTTAAATAAATCCAATAAATTGATTATTTTAACCCTTCAGGAATGCAACAGCTGGAATTATTCCTAACTTTCTTGAAGATATGGTTATCTGATACCAAGGGTTTATGGTTCAGGGCCTCATTGATTACAGGCAGAATAACTGATGCTTCTTAGGTGATGCCTAGTCAACGAATGTGGGAATTTTCTGTAATGTTTTTATGATCCATATGCCAGCTTCGGTAGCCCTGTGCACTTGGTACTGCTATCCACTGAGGCCTGGCCTAACTTTCCTCAACGTAACGACGTCGCTCAGGGGTGTGCAAAATCCACCCCCGAGTGACACAGCTAAGGCAACCTAACCCCGGGGTGGACGCAGTTAAGGCGACCTAACCCTCGGTGTAGATGCGGCTAGGGCAACAGAAGGCTGCTTCCATCAACTGAGCTACTGCTGCTCGGGGAGACAGATACGTCAACGGAATCACCCGTTCTGAGGCTGCTGCAGTATGGCTACAGTGCGGCAGCTGTGCCACTGTCCCGCCCGTAGTGCAGGCATTGCCTAGCTGGAAGCAGACTCTTCGCAAGGACTCGCTCCAATCCACACGTGTGACTGGAGAATCTGGAAGGCTCAATGGAGCAGCAGAGAAGAAAAGACCTAAGCTGGAAACCAAAGAGGGAGTCGGGTGTGGACAGACATCTCTCAAGGGGGTCTGCTGGGACAGAGACCGAGAACAGAGCAATCCTACCCTGCCAGGAGCGGCGGCAAGAGACCACTGGTTTTCCCCAGTATCCTAGTTCTCGCAAGCAGGTGCACGGCACATGAGCCGTGTGAGAAAGAAGCTCGCACAGCCCCAGGACGCAATATGCCTGACTCTGCTGTTAGTGCCATTAGCCCCTCACTTTTCTAAACACACTTACATTCAGAAAAGAGGTCCAGCTCAAACGCCTGTCAGCCTGTTTGTTGCCGATACAGGGCCTCAGCAAGCTCCCCCGGCCGCTGCGCAGCACAGGGACCGGGGCAGACAGCTGCATCCCAAAGGGAAACCGAGCGAGTCACTGTGGAGGCCTGGGGGTTGGATTTTTTAACATTCATTAAAGAAACTGCCTGTTCCACAGTGGCTCACGGAAACCTTCAGAGCCAGGCCAAAGAGCAATTTTATGGCGGGACAAAGGGGGGAAGCTCATAGCATCCAGCTAACTCCAGGTTTTCCAGGGTGTGGCCTTCCAGCACTCAGCCGTGCCATCCAATTCTCACAGGTGGGGCCCCATCCACTCCTGCCTTTTCTTCTTCTTAAAACAAACCATGAGAGGTCACATAAAAGTGAAACTGTGGTTTGGTCTGGGTCACAGGAACACAGGGTTCAAACTACAATGGGCCAGAAAAGCAGCGTCACAGCACAATGGGATAGCACAAGACGGAGCCACAGCCCAGGGCACAACCGTAGTGACCGCGTGGCCCACGTGCCAAAGTCAGTGGCGTTCGTTTGCTTTGAATGAGTGCGATATTAAAAAAGTGGATCTCATCTCATCACTAATTAACACCAATAAGCAAAGCTAACGGGTAAACTTCCTTCTTCACTCTCTCTGGCCCACAGACAAGAGTGCAGTGCCCTCTAACAGGGAAACAGGTTACTAGACAGGAATGAGATTCTTCAAGGGAGTGGCACAATGTGGTACCTGTATTTACTGGGGCTCTACGTGTCTGGGCGGGAGCACTGACATCCACCTGTTTATGGTGGGCTATTTCTACCCTCTGGAAACTTTCCGACCACGTCCCTTTCGGGAAGGCAGCTGTCAGGAATATACTCTATCTCAGTAGCTCTCAACCTTTCCAAACAACCAGGAGTCTGGTTTGTCTTTCGTACCCCCAAGTTTCACCTCACTTTAAAAACTACTTGCTTACAAAATCAGACATGAAAATACAAAAGTGTCACAGCACACTAGTACTGACAAATTACTTACTTTCTCGCTGTTACCATACAATTATAAAACAAATCGATTGGAATATAAATACTGTACTTACATGTCAGTGTATAGTGTATATAGAGCAGTAGAAACAAGTCAGTGTCTGTAAGAAATTTTAGTTTGTACTGACTTCGCTAGTGCTTTTTATGTAGCCCGTTGAAAAACTAGGCAATCTCTAGATGAGTTGATGTACCCCCTGGAAGAGCTCTGCGTACCCCTGGTTGAGACCCACAGCTCTATCTGAATTAGCCATCAGTATGTTCTATGCGTGCCGGTCAGCACAAGGCACGTGGCTCTCTCCACTAAGCTGAGCAGATCCCTTGTGGCTCACGAAGCACGAGATCTTTCTGAAGGACCGGCCGGACCCGCTGGGTAGGGGGGAATCGCTGTTCGGTTTTACAAGCAGGCCAGCCTAGTAGCTGGAGACACATTCCACTCACCTTGCCCAGATTCACTGTTGCCATTTTAGGCTTGTCCAACACCACTGCCTGTATGCAGATCCGGTATCCATGCAGCGACTCCCCTGCAAAACACGCCACACCAGACTCAGACTAAGCGGGAGTCCCAGCAGCTGGAGGTTATGTTGCTTTTAAACACATCTCCCTCCCCCCCCAACAATGTCCAAAAATGGAAGGGTTACCCCCCATCCGCCGCCAAACAGCACACCCAGCTGGGTTCACACAACCCGCTCCCTGTCCAGCAGCACTCGCTCTCTCTCACCCACTAAGCCTTTCATAACAGAGGTGGGGTCCAGCATAATGCTTTGGGGTCCGCTTCCTTCTGAGCCACTCTCCTTGCTTTCCATTCCCATTCTGGGTCCCTCCCTCTGATCTCAGCGGTGCTGTGAGCACACACCTGCCTCTGCTAGACGGGAAGCACAGTCCCACCCTGGGAGATAATCACCCCCACTGTGGTGAACCCCAGCAGCCCCTGCCCCACCCACTCCACAACCGAGTCACCAATAGCGTCTCCAGGCAGAAAAACCTCCTGCCTAGCCCAGGCTTCCAAGGAATGCAGAGGTGGCTGCTGCTGGCTCCCAGACAGATTCTGCCCCGGGGTAACTCAGTGGAGCAGCCTGGGGCTAACCCCACCCCCGTTTAAATGAAAAAGGGAGAAGGGGGAGGGGAGCAGGAAGACAGTGGCCGGTGATGGTTATGAGAAGCAGCTCATTCATTCCTTATTGCTTCACTATGATCACGAGGCGTGCACACTCTGCAGCACTAAACCTGTGGCAGCTCCCTGTGAATTAAAAAGTGAAGGTGGAAGCAGCACAGGAAGCGCCTTCCGATTGTGGGATCAGCACATGACTGGAATGGCTCTGCTAAAATGATCAGCAGTGAAATAGTTAATGTTAGTATTTATGTTATCTTTAGGTTTCAGAGTCAACACTCGTTGAGACAAATGAGGCAATTCACACCTCTCAGAGCTATTGTTTCAGGCAGCCCACAGATTTACAAATCGACAGCATCAGTTCACACGCTGGTCACATGTTCTCGGTTTTCTTATTTAAACAGCTCAGGTTCTGGATCTGTTGGCCGGGGAGGGGGATGGACGGACGGACTGGGACTGCAGCAAACTTTGCAGCCACAAGACATGCAGCCCCCCAGCAATGACGGCGTGCACACTGCAAGCCTCATATCATGATCACTCTAGGCTTGCTTTTGAAAGCTTTGGCGTGTGCCAAAAATACAAGGGAAAAAAGGGGCTGGGAGGAGGGTATTTTCTGGGAGGCGTTCTCAGCTCAGGAATTCCCTCCCTGCCACGGTCCAATAGAGCCCAAATCTAAGCTGCAACTATCAGAAATGCAAATCAATCAGACTAGGTTTCCCCCCAGCAGTCGGCACGCTTTACCATACAAGCTGTTAGGATGGCTGCTAGTGATAAACAGAAATACAGAGAGATTCCTGTAGCTTCAAAACCTTCCTCAGCCCCAGAATGTCTCAAACCTACTAGCTCTAGGCTGGGCCTGTGAATGAGCTTCCTGCACGAGCAGCTCTTGGAACAACAGAACACAGGCAGTGCCTGTAGCCTAGAGATCCACTGAACTGACCGGGCTCTGGTCCAGTTGGCTCTTACCAGGAGTTTTGTCCAGCTCTTGCAACATCGTATAAATACAGTGATCGAAGAAGAGCTCCAGCACGCTGGAGGCTTTCACTAGCAGGGACTTGATGATGCTTCTCAGCTCCTTGTTCACGAGACTGTAGGGGTAATCTGGAGCCAGAAGAACACACAAGTGTGAGGGAATTTCATGGGCCCACATTAACGCATGCTACTATCAACGCTTGCAAGTGGCTTCAAGGAAACATGGCAATCCCAGACCATGTGCAATGCAGGGTCAACAAGCAACTCTTATTCTCAGTTATGCCAGAGTACGTGTGCGGAGTTTAGGAATAAAAAGATTATTTTCTAACTGCTGGTTTCACCGGAGTCACGTGGGATTTGGGGGAAAAAAACCTTGCAGTTCTGCCTCTGTCTTCTAATCTACAGGAACGAGTGCTGCATTCAGAACCTCGGTGGTTTGGCAATGCATAAAGCAGAAGAGACTCCTGCAAATAATCTCTCTTTACAATTGTCCCTTTCAAGACAGATGAACAGAGACCTTTGTATTCAGATTCTTGCTTGCAGGTAGACCGTGAACCACCAATGGAGCAAGTCATGCTGGCCTGTGATTAAATCCCAGGCATCAGCGGTGCTCCAGCAGTGGGTTAGCAAGGACCACAGGGGTTCTTAAACTGCAGGTGGGAATCGGCTGGGGGGTCACAAGTATATGCACAAAACAGAGAGCAACTGCTATAAACTAGATCACTTCAATCTAGCGTTTCAGAAAGTCACACACACCTTTCCATCGCAATGTAGTGCATTTACTTCAAAAAGTCCTGTAAACATATAACGCAGCAACCACTGTTCCTAAACAAAAGATACGTTTGTAGTATCACCACCTTCAGGAAGCTGGACTCTGATCATTGTGGTATTGTGAGCGCAGGTTTGTTGTTTTGAGACTAAAAAGGTGGGACTGAGACAACATTAGAGGCCTTGACTGTTCAGCAGCTGAAGAGCTGCATTAAACCGCAGACCAATCAGAACACTGAGAACAGCAAAAAAAGTAATTTATAATGTAACAGTCAGCCACACAGGCGGGGTGGTGCTGGGGGGGAGCCCTTGCAGGGGCAATAGCCACTCCAAATCTGCCTTAGCCCCCCCACCCAGAGCCAACCTTCCCAGCACACATGTCAAACGTTGCACAGAAGTAAGGGCGGCATGGCATGGCATTGCCACCCTTACTTCTGCAGTCCTGCACTACTGCTGCTGGTGGCAGCGCTGCCTTCAGAGCTGGGCATCCAGCCAGCAGCCACCGCTCTCCAGCCACCTAGCTCCGAAGGCAGCACGCCGCTCCTGGCCGTGGCGTGGCTTTCAGAGCTGGGAGGCTGTGAAAAGTGATTAACAAACATACAAATATCACTTTTCACAGCAGACTTAGCGCCCCATTGCCACCCTTACTTCTGCGCTGCTGCTGGCGGCGGGACTGCCTTCAGAGCTGCCCGGCTCTGTAGCTGCGCCTCTGTCAGCAGCAGCGCAGAAGTTAAGGTAGTAATGGGGCGCGAAGTCTACTGTGAAAAGTGATATCGACAAAGTTTCTTTGTGTCCTCCCCAGTATTAAACAGTAACTATTTAACAAATTAACATTCATCCTTTAACAATCATTCAATAAAAAATGTGTTTTAGTCTTAATTTAAAAGCAGTGAGAAAATGTAAATTCATTTTGAACAGGGTTATAAATTTAGCATTTAAAATAGTGTTAAATATAAAAAGATGTGTCTAATGTATCAGAGGAGTTGCAATCAGAGGCTTGCTGTTTGAAAGGGGTTGCCAATACAAAAAGTTTGAGGATCACGGCCACGCAGGAACTTTGCTGCCCAATTTTAGAACCACAGGTGAGAAAATGTAGGCTCTTGTGGAGCAGGTAGGATTAAGGAAAGTCACTGATTTGCCAGTCCTCTGCCATGTGCGAAGACAGTGACTTTTGAACTGGCATATCTAGCCATGGAATTACAGAAGGATACAAAATGAAGCACATGCCCC
>NW_020664874.1:1894077-1902558 GCF_002925995.2 Terrapene triunguis | reverse complement strand
ATCTAGCCATGGAATTACAGAAGGATACAAAATGAAGCACATGCCCCTGCTTTCTCTGCACAGGCGAGGGTTAGGATTAAGGAAAGTCACTGATTTGCCAGTCCTCTGCCACGTGCGAAGACAGTGACTTTTGAACTGGCGTATCTAGCCATGGAATTACAGAAGGGTACGAAATGAAGCACATGCCCCTGCTTTCTCTGCACAGGCCCAGGGGAGGGTTAGGATTCTGTTCCACCCTCAAGGGACACACAAGCCTGCTGACTGGGGAAAAGCTACTTTTTAAATGAAAAATCTCTCGTTCTGTCTCACGTGCGCACACGCCAAGTACCTGGAACAGATGGCGCCAGCACACGGCTCATAGGCAGAGTGAGCTTTCAAATCCAAACATTAAAATTCAGTGGCTGCTTGGAAACCAGTCTCCAGGTTTCCTCTGGTGGCTGCTGAACTAGCAGTAGCCACTATCAAAAATTTTGTGCAAGCCTAGCATAGATAAGGCCAAAGTCAACATGTTCAGCACTTCGCTCCTTTAGCCCTCGGATGCCTATATTCCAAGGCCAGAAGGGACCATGGGGACCATCCAGTCCAGTGGTCCCCACACCTTTTACGACGTGCCGCTCCTTACCGCTGTCCATGCTCCCCACACACACCCCGGGAGCCTTGCTTGGGAGCCAGGGCTAGCAACACGACTGTTGGCGGAGCCGGTGGTGGGTGGGGGCCAACGGTCGAAGGGGGGCGAGGGAGCCAGGGCTGCTCCCTCCCCCCATGGGGGTTGGCCTGGGCTCCGCCACTCCCCCCAATGTTCCCCTGCACCCCCTTAAACATTCCTCCCCTCCCCCCAGCGGGGTGCACCCCACAGTTTGGGGACCACTGATCTAGTCTGACCTCCTGAGAACTTCAAAAATAATTCCTAGAGCCTATCTTAATTTAAAAATTGTCAGTGATGGAGAATCCACCACAGCCCTGCGTAAGTTGTTCCACTGGTTAATTACTCTCCCTGTTAAACATTTACCTTATTGCCAGTCTGAATTTGTCTAGCTTCAACCTCTATCCATTGGATCTTTCTCTGCTAGACTGAAGAGCCCATTATCAACTATTTGTTCCCCATGTAAATACTTACAGACTGATCAAGTCACCCCTTAACCTTCTCTTTACTAAGCTAAATAGATGGAGCTCCTTGAGTCTATCATTATAAGGCAGGTTTTTTAATCCTTTAATCATATTCATGGCTCTTCTCTGACCCCTCTCCAAATTATCAACATCCTTCTTGAACTGTGGGCACCAAAACTGGACACAGTACACCAGCAGCAGTCACGCTAATGCCAAATACAGAGGTCAAATAACCTCTCTGCTCCTACTGGAGATTTACATTTATGCATCCCAGGATCACATTAGCTCTTTTGGCCCCAGCGTCACACTGGGAGATCATGTTCAGCTGATAGGTAATATGTAAAAATGGCTTGCATTCTTCTTACTAGATGTATACATTTAGCCATATTAAAACACACATTGTTTTGGTAAACTGGGTGCAAGCAGAGACCCAGATAGCTCTGAATCAGGGACCTGTCCCCTTCAATATTTACCACCTCCCCAGTTTTTGGGTCATCTGCAAACTTTATCTGGGATGATTTTATGTTTTCTTCTAGGTCACTGATAAAAAGGTTAAAGAGCGTACAGCCTAGAACTGATCCCAGCAGGATCCCCCACTAGAAACACACCTCATTTACAATTACATTTTGAGACCTATCTGTGAGCCAGTTTTGAATCCATTTAATGTGTGCAGTGTTCATTTTATATCATTCTAGTTTTTTAATCAAAATGTTATGGGGTGCCATCAAATGCCTATAGAGAAGTCTAAGTAGATTATCTCAACACTATTACATCGATCAAATAAACTTGTAATCTCATAAAAAAAAGATGTTAAGTTAGTTTGACAGGGTTGATCTTCATACACCCATGTTGCTTTGCACTAATTAGATTACCCTATTAATAGTCTTGTATTAGCTGCTCCATTATCTTGCTAGGGATCAATGTCAGCCTGACAGGCCTACAGTTACCTGGGTCATCCCGTTTACCCTTTCAAACTGGCACATCAGCAGCCTTTCTTCAATCTTCTGGAACTTCCCCAGGGCTCCAAGACTTATTGAAAACTCAACAGGAATGGCCCAGCTCTTTCCAAACTCTTGGATGCAAGTCATCAAGACCCACTGATTTAAAAGAGTCTAACTTTGGTAGTTGCTGTTTAACATCCTCCAGAGATGCCAGTGGAGCGGGAAGAGTGTTATCGTCACCATATGATGAGACTGTACCACGTGTCTTTTCCCCAAATACAGAATAGAAATATTTATTGAACAGTTTTGTCTCTTCTGCATTATTATTGATAATTCTACCATTTCCATTGAGTAGTGGACCAATACCATTGTCAGGATTCTTTTTGTTCCTAATATATTTAAAAAACTCCTTATTGTCCTGAACTCTGCAGCCATAGATTTCTCCTGGTGTCCCTTGGCTTCCCTGATCAAAAATTTTCTACAATTTTTAACTTCTGATTTATATTCATTACTGTCAACTTACCCTTTCTTCTATTTGTTATATATATATATTTATAGCTGCCTTCCCTTCCCCTCTAAACCAGATCATTTTTTTTATCAGCACGACCTTCTTCCTCGATTGTAGATTGTGCCTTTGGAGGCATCTAGTCAAGTGTCCTTAAATGATTCCCAATTATCATTCACATTTTTCTGATTAAACTCTTCCTCCCAGCTGATCTGGCTCATACTTGTTTTCAGCTTTGTGAAATTGGCCCTATTAAAGCACCAAATATGTATATTACTGGTCTGGACTTTATGCTGGTTGTGCATTATAAATGACCAAGTCATGATCACTTGTACCTAAGCTACCATTAATTTTTAGTTCTGTGATCAGTTCCTCTCTATCTGTTAGGATGAGGTCTAATGCAGAAGAAGTTCTTTCCCTGGGTTGGCTGCAACTTTCTGGGTTAGGAAATTGTCATCTGTTCTGTTGACTACTGGCAGCATGAGACCTCCCACATGTGTCACTCAAACTAAAGTCCCCCGTGATAATGCATCTTTTTTCCTACACATTATAGACAGGTGCATAAGGAAGATGACATCCGGTTCCCTGCTGCGATTTGATGGTCTGTAGCAGACACCAACTAATACCCCATCTTGTGCTCTCACCCGCCAGGACCACGGTCTGTGCCTGTGAGGGACAACAGAACTACAACCCTGATGAGGGCTGGTTTTCTTTAGCATATTGTGTATTAACTCAACCTCAGGTTCAAGATTTTTCCTCGGTGACGTAAATATGCAAGGACAAAAATGGGAACAGGTTTGTAAGGAAGGGATCCATTTGGGTTTAAAATGAGATCCGAATCTTAGAGTTACAGTTAGAAAGTTTCCTTATGGTGATGATTAGATGACTAGCTATTAAGCAGATTGGCTAATTTTAAGCACCATGTCACGCAGACCTGCTCTGAGCAGAGTGGTAAAAATGCCTGAGTTCTGTTTACACCACAGGTTCCACCACCGCAACTCCTTTTCTGAATGCACCCGTGGGTGTTGAGTTATGGGCCCATTTTTGCCTAGCTCAAGGGTGCATCAGAACTGACCAAGCTGTCTGTGTTAGCAGGCTGGCATCAGTGTTTGTAACACAGCATGCAAGAGCAGAGCATCGCTATCAGGATGAGGTTTTACTGCCCTCATGCCACTCAAGCATTTCCCACCAGACAGTTTGTTATTTAAAGAGTCACTGACCAGGAGTATGCTGGCTGAGCGTGGGGTCACTCCGAGGGGTCTGCAGCTTGTAGTTTAGATATCCAGCCAGGTCTTTAACCCACACAGATGGGTTCTCAGGAAACACGGTCTGACTTTTATCCAGCTCCTTCTGAAGTTCTGTCAAATCAAGCTGTAAAAGACACACAAAGAACATGGTATAAAATCTCAGTCTGAGATTCAGAGAACGGCTCTTAAACCTAACTACCCTCGGTATGGAAAAGCGAGATCTGAAATATAAGTTAGTTCAGGAAGATTGTGTAAAAAGACAGCTGAACTAAATTTCCATCTGTACTGGTGCAAAAAGAGCCCTGCATTTCCAAAACAGGACATACAGGCTTCCTAGAGCCACAACCATCACTGCTCCCCGGACTCGCCAATCCTTTGCATCATGACATGAATAACAGCAGCTGTATTGACACACAAGAGCTGGTTTTGTGTTTTTATATAGAAACTATCAAAACCAGTGAAGCCCAGTGCTGAGGGCGAAGAGAAGAATAAAAAATATGCAGGGACCTGACCACGTGTCCAGAACTGAACAGATTTTTACAGCAAGACTGAAGTCAGTAAAGCAAATAAAAATAAAACACTGTTCTAAACTGAACAGACTACGCAGAACTTGCCCCTTCTTGCTCCCCAGGAATATGAAAGTCAGAGCTGGTGACTAAACTAGGTTTTCACCACCGTATGCACCTGTTAGCACTAGCAAACCAACAGCCGAAAGGGAGTCACAGCTGGACCCGACTGTTTCTTGCAGCAACAGAGCTATTTGCTACGTTTCAATGACAAGGCCAATGGGTTCAATTTGTGCATCCCCACCAACTGGCAAGGGGAAAACAGGGGTTACCAAAGGCATAATCTGAAGAGAATGAGAGAGCATGTAGCTGCATTTTCCCTAGCAGTCTGAGAGTCAACCATGCTGAGTTGTACACACTTACCACTATGCACAACCGCGTTTGTATCAGAATCAGTGCACTTTGGGGCGTCGACCTGCACAGAGACCTAGAGGTAGGAAATGACTTGATAGCAAGATCCCTTGCTTGTCTGAACGACCCAAAACCAGCACACTGGGCCAATAACTAGTCTACTTCAAGATACGTTCGTACCATTGTCACCCTCTACCTATTTGGCACATCTTGTTTTAAAATTAGATTGGAAGCTCTTCAAGGCAGGGGTCATCTCTTGCTAGATCTGTGAACACGCCCAAAGCCAGGAGGGCCTGTTTACCTGGAAACATTACTGGATCACTGTGCAACAACTGAACGTCTAGTCCACTGCACCCTCAGGGACCAGCCATGTACGCTTCCTAACTTCTATTCTAAAAGCCAGGTGATTTATCCCCTTCCACACTCATTCGGTTTGGATTGCTCTTTTTAACGCCTAACTTCTATCCTTCTTGTAAAACACAAACACAATTAACACTGACGCACAAGGTGAATTTGGCTTAAATCGGAAATTGAATGTAAATGGTAACGTCCTTCTCCAACAGAAATGTAACAGATACCCCTATGATGAGCATGGAGTAAGAACCTAGATTAAAGAGAAGGAACTGAATACAGGAGCCCAGCAGACAGCTGGTGTCCCAGGTCTGCATTATGCCATGACAAATTTCACTGTAATCCTTGTTTGTTTGGCTTTTCTAAGAGAGTCAGTCTACACTCAGGAACCACGCCAATGGTAGGCAGACAAACACTGTAGCAGGTTTACTTAGAACATGTAAAGCTCACACCAGCTGAACTGCAGCCCATTTCATCAGGAGGCATGATAAACAAGATGTGAGAGAACATTCCCCGCAGTGAAGCCTTCGTAGAGTTCCTCCCAGAGAGCATGAGAAGTGGGCAGAAAAGAAGCCAGTGCTTCCTTTCTAGCCTGCTGGGGTCTGAAGGGACTTTCCTGCCTGCAGGAGCAGAAGGAGCAACACAACTTCAAATGCCTGTCGCAAAGGAGAAAAACAGAACTAATTCTTGCAATCGCGTTTCTGCCAACCAAGTGACAAGATCATTCGCGCCACTCATGCAGCAGACAACAGGATTGGGATTAGTAGTAGTCATTACTGGGATTATAGTAGCACCCAGGAGCCCCAGTCATGGGCCAGACCCCCATTGGCCTAGGCGCTGTACGAACATAGAACAAAAAGAAAGTCCCAGCTGGGGCTTTGGCCAGTCATAGCACCAAGGTGTTTGTGTTTTTTAAAAAGGAAGACAAGTTTCACTTCAAATAATCAACGTGACCTCCAAGAATGGCACTAGACACACCAAGGCAGTAGCCGGGAGTGCCCCCATCTCATCTCATTTGCACTGGAATGATGATACTGGGACAGAGACAGTACACTCCCTATCCTATTTTCCTCATCAAGATTTAAAAATGTTATTAAAGCTAATGTTAAAATTATATAATACACAGCTTAAGAGTGTCTGTACATCCGGGCATAGTGCTTACATTATCCAAAAGTACAAAGGTTGGTTTAAAAGTCATACAATACATATAGTATATTAAAACTCCAAAGGGGCCCTACTGCTTTGCAGAGACGCTTATTCAGACAGTGCAACGGTGAACCGCAAAATACCGGTTTGGCTCAGAGGACTAGGGCATGTCAAAGGCCGCAGCCTCTGAAATCTGAACTCTAGGAAGAGGTAAGATGAGCACTTTCCAGAACTGGTGCAGAAGGGAATGCTGCTCCTCAAGGCACAGGTGTAGTCTGGGCATCACAATCTGCTCCACTAGTCTGGACGAGCAAATGCTTACAGCTCTGAAACCATCACAGTCAGTATCCGAGTCCCCAGGATGGAAGAGCAACAGAGAGAACAGCACAGGAGGCGGGAGGTCAGAAACCTTCACATTCTAGTGTACTCGGTTTTTACATTCTGCTGCTCCCATCCAGTTGAAATTACTAGCTAGCTCTTCCGAGAGCTGTTTTCCCTTTACATCCTCTGACCTTTCTTATTCCTGTGAGATCACAGAACTTCTCTTTAGAGACACGTTTCTCCACTCGTCATTTTCCCTTACATGATGCTTTTAGCCCCCTGCCTTCTTCCTGATCCCTTTTCACCTCACTCCCACATTTCACCACCTTGCTTTTCTTAAGACGAGCTTTACAGATTTCTACAACACGGCACGTGCCCACCCTGGTCTTTCACATGGAGGTGCAAACCCTGGAGATAACAGGTCCCAGCATGCAGTGTTCCAGGATGGTGAACTGCTTGCTGAGAACTGTCAGCGTCACCACCCTATTTTCTCCTATAAATGGAACAAAATCTCAGTCCCAGTGCACCATCTTGCTCCCATACCCAACACATACCCCTCCAAACCTGCCTAAGGGCTCAGTTCTTCCGTGCAACCTGCCACTGTAGCACACATTAGTCAAATGCCTTCCTCACCCCAACCCGAACAGTGGGTAGTAAAAGTAAGCTGGAAAGGGGGGGAAATGAAGAGAACACTTTCCTACGGATCTTCCAGTGCATCTTTCCTCATCAGTGTTTGAATTTTGGAAGCTAAGAACCTCAAGCAAAGGACTAAATTTGTGTGTCAGACAGCACTGAGCAATTAGCTGGCCTTTAATTACACTAATGCATACATCTCTGACAGCTCTATTTTACGCAAATGAAGTGCCGCTCTTCAGCTTCTGAAACATTAACATTGGGGTTGGAGACTACGGGCACCCTATGCTCTGCGGCAGCTCTGGGCCTGGCTTCTTGGGACATCACCAGGATGAGTTAAGATGAGCAGGCCCATCTATAAACTCCCGACTGCTGATGCACTGCTCCTCACGCCCTTCTGCTTCAGTAATCGGAGGTATAAAACTCACAGCTTTCAGTGCATCCTCCAGCGTTCGGGATTTGCCGTGCTTGAGTCCTGCATCGACTGCAGTTGACTTTTTAGCATTTTTCCCCATGTTCTGTTTTTTGTGATGCTGCTCAGGGGCAGGGGCTGGAGGCACTTGCTCTTTGTTCTGCTTCTTCACAGTTTTCTCAAACCCCAGCTCAAAGATGGTGTCTGATGTAGTGATAGGTGCTAGAAATAAGAAAAACAGAGGGAAGTGATCAGTTTGGCTGAGACAGTAAAGGCAGCTCAAGTAGAAGCAGATGTACTGGGATGAAGCCCATCACCTAAAAAAGACCCCATCAAAAAGCAAATCCAGTATTAAGCGAATACAACTTTTACGAGTCAGGGACTACAGCTCCTTAACAACCCACTATCTCCCTTGTACAGAGGCTGGGCACTGCAGTCAGTCTCCTTCCCTCCAGGCTGAGCCCTGGGCAGCAGGATCCGCTGCAAGGCAAGTGACCATTTAATATAAGGAAGCATGCATCTCTCCCACCCACCCACCCACATGGGGGCTGCGGCAGGATTCAGACCCTCACCAGGAGTTGCTGGCATGCCCATCACTGCGGTACCCAGAGGCCAGTCTCACGGACACCCAGGCCCTGTGGAGAGCTGTGCGCTGTGGTGGTGGACCCATGGCAGAACAAATCCTCCCTCAAATCCTATGGGAACAGTTACCCCAGAGCATTCGCCCTCCTGCACCCACGGCCGCCTCCCCAATTCCTGTACAGCGGGGCCAAGCCCGGCTCGCAGGTGGCACCAGCTCTGAGCCCCAGGGCCTGCCTCTGCTCTCACTTACAGGGCGTGGTGCTGAGCCCCCCAATGCAGGCTCTGGCCCAGCTCCCCCGCCCGGGGGTCTGAGCCCCGC
>NW_020664874.1:1821359-1844008 GCF_002925995.2 Terrapene triunguis | reverse complement strand
CTGAGGGGAGGGGGCCGGCCAATGGGCGGACGCGTTGCTCTGACGGGAGGGGGCCGGCCAATGGGCGGGCGCGTTGTTGTTGTCGGGCCGGCCGTTGTTTGGGTCTCGAGCGGGGCCGGGCTCCGGGGAGCGGTGAGGATCGGGTTGCCGGGGCCCGGCAGGTGGAGGTGAGAGACTCCGGCTGCGGCTCCTCTACCGGGGCCTGGTAGCGCGAGCGATCCCAACTGCCCCCCCCCCCCCCGCGCGCAACCCCCCCTCGGCCCCGCCCCCCCGCGCGCAACTGCCCCTCGGCCCCGCCCCCCGCGCGCAACTGCCCCTCGGTCCCGCCCCCCGCGCGCTCGGCGCAACTGCCCGCGATGTGCTGTTGCCGGTCTCCTGCCCCCCCCCGTCATGTCTGTGACAAGGCGACGCGCTCTGTGCCCCCCCGGTGTCCCTGCGGCTCCGGCTCCGGGGCTGCGGGACCCCAGGGCCGGTTCCGGAGGTGTCCGGGCCCAGCGCGGGGCCCTGCCCAGTCTGTGCCCGAGGGAGGGGGGGGCTCCGCGCTTCTCGCCGGGCTGGGGCGCGGCACCGCCGCTCACTCGCCTCCTCGTCCGTTCAGTCCCGCCGGGACGGGAGCGGCGGCCGTGTGGCGAGCGGGTGTGGCTGGAAGCGGGCGCTGGGCTCGGGAGCCGGGGGATCTCCAGCTCTCCCCGCGTCTGGAAACTAGTCAGCAGGTCACCAGCAGGGTGTGCTTTGGGGGCCGGTGTCTCGGGCCCTGCCAGGGCTGGAGAGCTGCTTTGATGGCCCAGGCCATGCTCTGTGCACTGGTCTGCCCCAGCGGCAGAAATCTCTGCCCCCTGCTTGCCATCCGTCTCCTTCCCCAGGGCCGGCTCTGGCTTTTTCGCCACCCCAGGCGAAAAAGCCTCCGGCCGCGCCGCCGCCCCCCTCCAGGTGCCGCCCCAAGCACCAGCTTGGGTGCCTGGTGCCTGGAGCCGGCCCTGTCCTTCCCAAAGAGCCCGTGGGAAGAGTTCTCCCTTTCCCCCCGGTAACCGGTTGCTGCCGTTTGATCGAGGTTACTAGGTACGATTGCGCCCCATAATATTGAAATGCCTTTGAGTCGTGTTGTGTTTCACCCCGTAGGTTGGCCAGCTTGAACAATGATTTGGACTTAGAACCATAAAAAGCAGGAGAGAGGAGGATCCGTGAGCAAAACATCTATATTTGGAAGCCTGTTTCATCCAGCAGGTAACAAATGGGATACCCTGAGCTGACCTCTCACTGCCGGGCCCGTTTCCTTCAGCACAACGGATTGGTGCATAGGGAGGTGAACCATGGAGCTTCAACTTGGATTTCATCCTGAAGTTTTGGAGCTCAATACTGTCTCTTGCAAATGTGTGACTGTGATCTCCTCCTTTGTGGAAATGTGATGGCCCAAAACCTTCCTAGATTCTTCCTCTCCTCACTGTTCCCCCTCTGCCCCCCCCCCCAAAAGAAAACAAAAGTCATTTTTATATAAGATGTCTTCAGCGTATAAAGGCTTTAGACTAAATCCATTCCTTGTGATTTCAGGGGTGGATTGATTCCTTGTGTTCATTTCACAAGTCTGTCAATGGTTTCCTCTCAGATTGCTGTCAGGAGAAAAGAGGGGAGCTCTCTCTCTTCGAGGGTGTCCCTCTCTGTTATAATTAAGCTCTGTGCCTTTCCTAGGCTTGGCAACTTTAACTGTTTTCTTTCTTTCTACCTTCTCTTCACACCTCTCAACGGGTGTTATTGTTATTCTTTGGTTAAGATTTTCAAAAGTGGGTGCCTAAAGTTAAGCTCCTAAATCCATATTTAAGCACCTAAATAAGTGGCCTGAGATTGAAAAGCAACGAGTTCCCCGCAGCTCCTGCTGTTGTGTGTCAGTTTAAGTTTGCCAAATGCTGCGGGATCCTTCAGGCTAAAAGGTGCTGTGGAAGCGTAACGAGTACTTTTACGGTGCTGAATAGTGGGCTCACATGTATAGGACATATAGAAAACCAGTCAGTGCCCCAGATAGCCTCCAGTCTCACTTCAGGCCCCACATGCAGCCTGAGCTGAACAAACAGGAGGCAAGGGAAGGTATGTGGATGGCCACATAGTCTGGCAAGGAGTGGTGTGCTATGCAATTTGTGTAGGGGCATAACTTGCTAGCTCAATTCATGTGTTTGTAGCAAAACTTTGAGGGTCTCAGTGAGGGAGCAGGATGAGGCCCTGGAACCAGGAAGGTTCGGTACAATGATCACAAGTTAGCGGTGGCTAGGGAGGAGCTTCTAATGGTTGGGTTGTTTTCTGCGCTCCTCAGCTCTCAGGGACAGCCCCGCAGCAGCCTTGGTGCAGACAAGAGGATGAAATCGCACTCTCGGTGGGGGACTAAACATGGAGATACGCTGCGGCGGCCTCTTGTTCAGTTCCAAGTTTGACTCAGGGAACCTGGCCCATGTGGAGAAGGTGGAACACCAGGAAGGAGAAGGGGACGTAGCTGGGAACAACAGCAGCAGCACTACTGTGTCTGCGGTGTTTGGCAGCTCCCTGCCCACGGCTGACTATGAATTCAATGTGTGGACCAAGCCTGACTGTGCTGAAACGGAGTATGAAAATGGGAACAGGTAAAGGGGCTTGGGAGGATGGTGGAGCTTCTCCTGATGAGCCTTCCTTTCATTCTCCCTGTGCCAGGAGGCAAGGCCGACATGAGCTAACAGCTGGAGCCATGCCAATCCTGGCAGTTTTTTAGCATGTGGCTCTGTTCCTTGGCCATTCCTTGCCTTCTACCCAAAGTGCATAAAGAGCACAGAGAAACCAAAGAGAGCGCCCGCTCTGGCACTCCGAGAATCCCTCTAGGGCCTCACTGCCTCTTGCATCCGTGCTAAGAGTAAAGCTTCTCGCAGGAGGATGCTTAGCTGGCAATTCTGGGGACGATACCCACGGCAGACTAGTATTCAGGTTCTCCTGTAGCACAGTCGGCTTCTGCAGCGCTAACAGGGAAAGAATCAGTCCCTCGAGTCCCTAGAGATCCAGGTGGCTGAGCTGCTGTGGGTAGCTTTGTAGAAAAGAGACACTTTTACATGCCCACTTCTCTGATTATGCTGCACTCTTACTCCAGGAAGCCTGAGGTTGCTGAGGTGACTTAATGCTGGAGTCCAATTCGGGTTCTGACCTTACTGCCAGTGCTGGTGCCCCAGCACCAGAGTTGTGGTGGGGTAGCAGACAGAGCCTGTCTGTGGGATAGAAGAATGTCAGCTCGATGACTCAGCGGACAGACTGACCTGGTCCTCTTTGTGGCATTTTCAGATCCTGGTTTTATTTCAGTGTGAAGGGAGGAGCGCCAGGCAAGCTGATCAAAATCAACATCGTGAACATGAACAAGCAGAGCAAACTCTATTCCCAAGGCATGTCGCCTTTCGTTAGGACCCTGCCTGTCAGGCCCCGCTGGGAGCGCATCCGGGAGCGGCCCACCTTCGAGGTATCCGTGCAGTGAGCGCGTCGGGGGATGCTGCTGCGTGGAGTTGACGGTGGATTGGTGCGTTGGGGTCAGGTCCTGTCTGCAGCTTTGTGACTCTTTAGCATTCTCTTTGGCTCAATGAGCAGCATGTAAGAGAGGGTTTAACTTCATAAAGGAAAATGTGAACTCCTGGGTCTCTGTAACAGTCTTACCATGGAGTCAGACAGTCCCTGTGGGCACTCCCAGTCTCTTTTGCCACCCAGGCAAGCTGGATTTAGTGCTAAATGATCACTTATACCAAAAATCACAAAATATTCAGGTTGCTCCCAGTCCCAAGAGACTAGTTGCTTATCCCAGATCAACTTGTACCTCAGATCTCACACCAAAGACAACATTGGTAGCCAATCCTATAGTAAACTAACTAAGGATTTATTAACTAGGAAAAAAGAATTACAGTATTTACAGATTAAAGCAGGCAACATATACACACACGAGTTCATTCTATGGCTCCACAAGGTGACAGAGATGTAGTAATCTGTCAGAACTGAATGTCTTTTTAGGGCTAACCCAGGGTGACCCGGGGATCTCTGCTTTTTGTTTCTTAAATTCAGCCCTTGTAAGAGTTCAGATAGCAAAGAGATGAAAAAACTTCTTGTCAGCTATCTCTAGTTCCCTCTTCCAGACCTCAAGCTGATGGGACGCATGTAGCACCTTCATGGTTGTAAGAAAGCCATTACACTGGTCTTTGCATTGTGATGTTCCACAATGGCCCATTTAGTCTCGATAGTTCTTCTGGATGGTGTGGGGGTCACTTTTCCTGCCTAGGTTCACAAGTTCAGAGCAGGCATTTTTACACTTGTAAATCAAAACTTACTTATGACCTTATAGCACAGGATACAGGCTATTACAAGCATTTTATAGAGACTAAACACATTCTTACAAGTTCAGCCCCCATCTCAAACAATATTAACATACAGGTGGGCTGGGCTCTTTTCCAGCTATGAATTTGTCAGTGCTCAGCTGACGCCTACAGCCTTGGCAAGAGCTGGCACCTGGTTTACCAGGGTCACGCCCAGGAAACTCCTCCTGCAAACGGAAGATATTTTTTCTCTAATCCTTCAGTTGTAACGATAGCTGGGAAACAGCCTTCCGAACTGAAATGCGATTGTTAAGATAGTTCCGTATTTAAAAAAAAAAACATGAATTGAAAACTGCCAGATTGAGAGTCCCTGAAGGGTTGGTGGAGGTGAGGGGGGCAGAGACACAACCTGGGCAGCAGCAGGACAGCAGTCACACTGACACATGCACTGCTTCACTAATGGGCCTTGTCCCTGCCCTGACATGCACACCTTTGCAGTGAGTTTGGTCTTTTGGCTCCTTCAGCACTTGGCCTTTGGAGAGGCTGGTCTTTGTTATGTGTACAGTTGTTGCTGGGGATGGACTGAAAACCAGTAACCCTTGGATTGTGACTCTTGGTGACTGTTACTCTGAGCTTGGTTTGTTTTAGCAACCAAGCAAGAGTTGAAAGGCTCTTAATTCCATTGCAGATTTCCTGAGGTGGCCTGTCCCATTTCCATGCCTTTCCTTCCTCCCAAAAAACAACCCCAAATGCTTGGGCATTTAACCTTATCAAAAAATATATTATGGAAGGGGTGGGATGTTGCAGCTGGATAATTAGATGACATCAACATTTGCAGCTGAACAGGTTCAGATGGTGTCCCGGAGTCCCGGTCTCTGTGCTCTGGAACAGCTCTGAATGCAGTCAGACAGGAGTAGTGCTCTCAGGGCACATTCTCATTAGGGCAAACCTCCTCGGCTTCAGTGCCTCCTGAGTCTGACCTCGGAGCGTTGGACTCCCTGCAGTGAGTCCACCTGGATGGGACACCTGGGGAAGCCTTACACACCCCCCAACTCTGCAGCCAGCGTGGAAAACAGAAGGTTTATTAGTTGTTGGGAACATAGCGTAGAACAGAGCTTGTAAGCACAGAAATTAGAAACATTCAGCAAAGTCCATCCTGGGAGGGCACAGTCCTAAGCCCTGAACCCTGGGCTGTCCCCTTTTCAGTCCCCCAACCGCTGACTGACCAGCTTCCAGCAGCCCAGCCTCTGTCATGCCCAGTTGCCCGTCCTCCGGCCTTTGTCTCTTTCCCGGGGCAAACAGGGCACCTGGCCTCCCTCTCTCACTTTGTTCTCCAGCATCTCCAGCTGGCTCTTGCAGAGGATGGGCCCTGGCTCTCAATTGCCAGGATACAGAGTGTCGGCCATTGTCTGACCCAGGCAGTCACACCTGCCCTCTAAGGGTCTCTTGTCCCACCACCTAGATGCTTGAGTAACATATGGGGGAAACTGAGGCACACACGCAGTATTCAGACAAAACGTTAAGAACACTCCCACTTTGTCACACATGGGCTAACAGTATTTCAGACTTTGGGTCTCAGCAGATCACCGGAGGGGACAGGAAGGGGTCCCCTGTTCTTTCCTGGACAGTTTTGCACAATTGGCCTGGTGCATTTTGGGACTTTTCACCTTCCTTTGAAGTCTCAAGTCTTGGTCGTTGCTGTTGGGAGGCAGCAAAGTGAGATGGACCAAATGTCTGATCCGGTAAGGCAGAGCCTGTTTTCCTAGGCGGTGGTGTCTGGGCTCCTTAGGGATTCAGAGCAAAGATAGGTGGAAGCTGCTTCAATTGTGGGTTTGACTGCAAACTGCAGCCACTGTTTCGTGGTGATTATAGTACTGGTTATAATGCTAGAGCTGGGGGTGGGGGGGGAAATGGGCATATTTTTAGGTACAATGAGATGCATTGTAGGATGCCAGCCAGTAGCCATATGTGCCATGCTGTGTGCCCCAAGGAGGATGATGGTGCAGGCTCATGGTTCTCTACTCCTGGGAGCCATGCTAGCTGCTCAGCATCTGCTTTGTGTGTGTCTGTCCCAGATGATGGAGACCCAGTTTGTGCTGTCCTTTGTGCACCGCTTCCTGGAGTACCGTGGCACCACCACCTACTTTGCCTTCTGTTACCCCTTCTCATACACGGAGTGCCAGGAGATGTTGGCACAGCTGGACAGCCGCTTCGAGGAGTGTAAATACATGTCACCCAGCAGGTGCGCACCACCCTTGTTACCCTCTCTGCCTGTCTTCCTCCAGCCTTGATATGTTGGCTCTGTTCAAGCGTACCTGTTGCAGTGGTTCTTGCCTGGGTGGGGAGTTGGGGAAATTGTGCCAGCTGCTCTCTTGTTAGCTGCCGTGGGCTTGTGTCTCTTATCTCAGCTCTGGAATGAGCAGCCACAGCCGTTTTATCTGCACCCCTTGGTTCCCAAATGAGTGGTTCTTGGCGAGGGGGCAGGTGAGCAGAGGGTGCCCTTTGGGCTTTATTTCGGGTCTCCTCCGGGAACAGCATTCTCGATCCCAAGGTCAGACCAGCTTCCGTGCGTTCCCTGTGGGTGGGTCCTGAGTGGATCACTAATTTCCATAGCTCTCAGCCGCCTGGGACCCAAGTGTAGGGGACGGGCAGCGGCGGTCTGTAGCATCCCTGGTTTCGCAGCCTCAGTGTTTCATACTGAGGAGCAGAGGTGACGGAGGGTCTGTAATGTGGAGAAGGAGGGAGTGGAACCGCTGCTGCCCCCAACGCTGCCTTTTGAGAGAGGTTCTAGGAGACCTGGCTAAGCAAAGGCTTCATTCCTTTTTAGCTTCCTGGCTGCAGAGCATCATCTCACACAGACCTTTTCCCTCCCCTCGGCAGCCCGATCCCAGGGAAGGTCCGTACCTCCTGGGGCTGATCGTCAGCACCAGGTATTCTGGCTGCATGGCGCTCGCACCAGAGACCCTCCTCTGTTTCTGGGAATTGCTTCTGCTCCCTTTCTCAGAAGCTCATTCTGATCTCTGCAGCACTGTTCTGTGTTGCAGTCTCTCCCACCTCTATTGCTTCCTGGCCCGGAGGCTCTTCCATACTCTGCTGTTATAGACCTAAACCATTTTCCTTAGGCAAGCAGAAAGTAATTCTTTATCTCAAGGCAAATGAAAGGCATTCACTCCTCTCAGTGACCTTGTGAATGTCATTCCTCTGCTGATGGCTTTCCAGGGAGGTTTCAGGGAATCGAAGAAATTAGCAGGATATGAAAAGGCAGTTGATGCTGCCCATGAAACCTGTGGTCTCTGAGCTCAAAGAGCTGCAGTTCCATGACAGCCCCTGGCCTTTCTTCGGCTCTGGTTTGACAGGGCGTGCAGGAGCCAGAGCAGAGACCTCTCACTTGGAGCTTTAGAAAGAGAGAGGAAACTGAACTATGAATCCAGCCAGTTGCTCCATGTTTACATATCTAGCCTGAGAGTTACACAAATTCATCCCATGCTGCTGAAGTCCAGGGCGTTGCCCTAGGGATGAATTTGGCCTCCTAATACCAGTGCTCCCTGCTCTGTCAGGCTGGTGAGTGGGAAATCCCTGTGTGATACTTGGTTGTGCTTCCTGCTGCTTCACTCTCCCTCCCGGGGGTCGCGGGGGTCTCCTTGAGAATTTGGAGCCGCCTTTTCCTTTTGGCTGAGCAAGTTTCCTCTCTCCTGATCCCAGACCAGACTCCTCTGCTGCTTTTGAAGAGTCAATGTCCTCTTGAAAGCTCAGGTCCTTCCACAGGTCTTGGGGTGGTGCCCATGGCAGGACACCTGACTAGAAGAGCCAACAGCAAGCTGTCTGCTCCTGTCCCACTGGAGGGAACCAGTCGCAGCCTGCCCCGGGTGCTTTCTGGGAATGGAGAGCGTTCCCTGAAGAGCCAGTGATGGGCAGGGTTGTAGAATTCAGACATTCTGCGTATTTTCCTTGGATTCCTGCCTTAATCTATGTTGGGAATCTCTTGAATGGAAGTGCCGAGGGGCTTGGGGGAGAACTGTGTTTGTCGACCTTCTCTGCCTGTGCTCATGTCATCTCTCCAGCCTCTGAAGCTGGCATCCAGCCCTCCCGAGAGAGCCTGTCTGCAACTTTCAACTTGCTTCTCTTGGAGCGCTGCTTGCAAAGGGCCCTTTCAGGCAGTGTCAGCCAGCGCCCCCAGGGCAGAATGCTCCTGTGTCTTATGCTGATCCTTTGGCCTGGAGTCCTTGAAGAACCTTGGGTTGAATTTGAGCCCTCTGATTGGGCCCTTTTGCCATTAAGGATTTGTTTTCTTTCATATGTGATCTGTTAGCCTTAGCAACACCTGATCTGTCAGGCTGTTCACGGCATCGTCATGGTGACTGCCTTCGTCTCTTTCCTGTCCTCACCCCCCTTCTGTTTTGAAGCAAGTGGGCTGGGTATCAGATGCCTGATGCCCCCCAGCCTGAAGGATCCTGGGGACATTAGACCACCACTCACCTACATCCCCCCGTCTTGTTATACAATGGATAGTGGCGAACCAGTAGTGGGGCAGAACACCACTTTTAAGCTTAGCTGCCAGCTCTCCCGCCACATCCCTTGTGTTCTATAGCCTGGGATTCTTCATGTCATGGCTCTGTTTCAGATTGAGTCCTGCTGGACGCCGGCAGCCAGAGCTGGCCCTAGACATGTACACTGCTTGTATGCATGGCTTCCTGCCTTCTGCATGTGTTCTGGACTGATGGCTCCCTCCCCAGGGCTCTGCAGTGCCCAACCTGATTTCCCTCTCCACACCTCCCTTTGAATTCAGTAGCTCAGTCTGTTTTGAATCCATGCTTCCAGCTGTGTCCCCCACACCCACCTAGATCATATAGACATCCGAAAGAGGGGCACCAGAGGATTGGCCCGCGGCAGCTTGATCCAGCTGCTCCCCTTCCTTTTGACTTGGTCTTTGGTCTCTCGGTGCATCCCTGTATTGGGGCAACAGCTGAGCAGAGACTTCACCTGACTTTTCCACTCCCATGCTCTCAGGCAGGAGCAGAAGTTACAGCCTCCCCAGCAGAGGCCTCAAAATGAGCACGACCAACAGAGGAGCACTAGGGCTGGGCCATTCATAGGGGCTGGCTAGGTGATGGGAGGGTCTCTGGGCTGCTGTCACCAGAGCGCAGAGGGAAGAATCCTTCAGGTCAGCTGGTGCCTAGATGCTCCTTGGGGGAGGAGAGGGCCAGGGAGGACAGGAGTACTGCTGAGATCAAAAAGCCTGGGGAAAGAATAAGTCTGTATGCTGTGAAATGGAATTGGGGGTGGGGAAGGACAGGGGGACGATAGACCAGAAGAGGAAGAGAGTGTCGGGGAGATGGAAGGATAAACCAGAGACACAAACTGGCAGTTAAAGAAGTGTTAAATGTTTTAGAGCAATTAGCGAGAGGGAAGGGGCTGAGGGAGAGATTACAGCCAGGTGCACGGAAAGAGCCTGAAGCCAGGGAGATGTCGTAACATTGTCAGTGATGGAGAATCTACCACGACCCTTGGAAAAATATTCCAGTGGTTAATTACTCTCCCTGTTAATAATTTATACCTTATTTCCAGTCTGAGTTTGTCTAGACTTAATCTCCAGCCCTTGGATCATGTTAGACCTTTCTCTGATAGATTGCAGAGCCCCCATTATCAAAGAAGTTTCCCCCCTGTAGGTACTTACAGACTGTGATCAAGTCACCCCTTCACCTTCTCTTTGTTAGACTCAAGAAACTAAGGCTAGATATACACTACAGCGGGGGGTCGACCTAAGATACGCAACTTCAGCTACGTGAATAGCGTAGCTGAAGTGGCGTATTTTAGGTCGACTTACCTGGCTGTGAGGACGGCGGCAAGTCGATCGCTGCCGCGCCGCCGTCGACTCTGCTACCACCTCTTGCCGCGGTGGATTTCCGGAGTCGACGGCAGAGCCATCAGGGATCGATTTTATTGCGTCTTCACTAGACGCGATAAGTCGATCCCCGATAGACCGATTACTACCCGCCGATCCGGCGGGTAGTGAAGACGTGCCCTCAGTCTATTGAATCTATGGCTATAAGGCAGGTTTTCTAATTATAGAATCATTCTTGTGGCTCTTCTCTGCACACGCCACAATTCAAGAAGAATGTTGTTAAATTGGAGACACCAGAATTGGACACAGGATTCCAGCAGAGGTTGCACCAGAGCCAAGTACTGAGGTCAAATAACCTCTCTACTCCTACTCAAATCCCCTCAGGATGGCATTTGCTCTTTTAGCAACAGCTTTGCACTGAGAGCTCGTCTTGAGCTGGTTCTCCATCACAGCCCCCAGAATCCTGCCAGGATAGTCCCCCAGCCTGTAAGAATGGCTGCCGGTTTTGTTCCTAGATGTACACATTGACATTTGGCTGTATTAAAATGCATACTGTTTGCTTGCGCACGGCTTACCAAGTGATCCAGATTGCTCTGATTCAGTGACCTGTCCTCTTCGCTATTTACCATTTCCCCCAATTTTTGTGTCATCGGCAAACTTTATCAATGATGATTTTGGTTTTTTCCAGGTCATTGATAAAAATGTTAAATAGCTTAGGGCCAAGAACGGATCCCTCTGGGAACCCATTGGAAACGCCCACTCGATGACGATTCTCTGCTTACAGATAACCTGGCACACAGTAAATGGATTAAAAGCTGGCTAATTGTATGTCATTCTAGTTTTTAATTAAAATGTCAGGTGGTACCAAGTCAGATGCCTTAGAGATGTCTATTAGGTGAACACTATTCCCTTTATCAACCAAACTTGTAATCTCATCAAAGAAAGAGATCAGGTTATTTGGAAAGGATCTGTTTTTCCTAAACCCATTAATTATATTATCCTCCTTTAATTCTTTATTAATGAGCCCCATACCATGATATTGCCCGGGATTGCTGTGAGATGACAGGCCTATAGTTACCAGGGTCATCCCGTTCTCACAAGTTTACTGCTCAGCTCCGCTCACAGCTCTCACTGTCAGCTGAAATGTAACAGGTTCAGCTGCATTCGTGATCTTCCCTCGGCTTTCCCCATTCTCTTGTAACTGCATCCTTTACTCTATCAGGGAAAGAGTTTAAGGTAAGAAGAGCCCATTGGATATTCCATCTGACCTGCTGTGTATCGCAGGCTGTTAAACATCACCAGTTACCCCTGTAATGAGCCCAACAGCTTGTGTTTGGCTCAGGCATTTCCCAGAAAACCATCAAGAGACTTCCCTCAGCAGCTTGTTCCCAGGGTTAATCACCCACAGGGCTTGTCTACACTTACCAGGGGTTGATGCACAGCGATCAATGCATCGGCCGTCAATTTAGTGGGTCTAGTGAAGACCCTCTAAATCGACCGCAGATCGCTCTCCCGTCGACTCCTGTACTCCACCTGAACGAGAAGTGCAAGGGGAGTCGACGGGAGACATCGCGTAGTGTGGACCCCGCGGTATGTAAAGCTAAGTACGTCGACTTCAGCTACATGAATAACGTAGCTGAAGTTGTTTTAACTAGATCGGTTTCCCCCCCCCCCCCCGTAGTGTAGACAAGGCTTCAGTGTTTAAAAAATGTTTTACTTCTCATTTGAATTTGTCTTCCAGCTGGTGGCTTGTGTTTATGCCTTTTCCTGCTAAATTCAAGAGCCCTTTGGGACATAGTATTTTCTCCCCAGGCAGGTACTGACACACTGTACTCAAGGCACCTCTGTCATCGTTTTGATCATGTTAGCAGCTGGAGCTCGTCCGGTCTCTCACTGGACGGCATTTCCTCTGGCTCTTGAATCATTTTTGTGGCTCTTTTCTGCACTCTCTTTTTTCAACATTTTTTAAAATGTGGACTCCAGAGCTGGACGCCATGTTCCAGTGTCGGTCTCCCCAGTGCCATATAAGGAGGGACAATCACCTCCTTGCTCCTACTCACCACCACCCTCTGTCCTGTGGGCATCACCTGTGATTCCTCTGGCTCTGGACCTGCACGTCCAGGCCAGGGCTGCTTGTTGCTTTCTGTACAGCGGTCCAAGGTGCAGCCTTTCACCACCTTCCCTATTGCCTCATACAGGTGTCAGGGAGCCACGGGGTCTGTGCCGCACCCCAGCTTTGGAATGGTCTCTGGGAGGAACCCCTACAGTATGCCAGACCCCCCAGGGGTCCCACTCTTCCTCCAGGGTAAGCCACAAGGCTTCCCCCTCCCTCCCCCAAAACTGGGCCTCTGAGCCTGCAGACCCCCTGCTTCACGTTGTGAGCCTGGTTTAGGAAGTTCCACTGAGCCAGACCCTGGGGGAGACGTGTCCTCTCCTCACGGATCAGTGCCCCTCGCCCAGTGTCTGCAGGGACACTCACCCAGCGCTGTGAAACCAGGCGGGTTTATTGGTCACCTGGCACACGGCCCAGCCCGGCCCAGCCTGGTCAGCCAGCGTCCAGCCCAGCTGCAGTGACTCCCGTGGTTCAAGCTCTGTCTCCAGCCCCCACCTCTTATCCTCACACCTCCCCAGTCCATTGTTCTCGAGCTGGGAACATGGCTCAGCCTCCTTGCTGAGAGATGGGGAAATCCATCTGCCTCTGGAGCCAGGGTTGCCAGAGGTAAATGTCCTGGGGACTGGATCTGCCGTTGTCTTCTCGGATTCTCCGTGGATAGGGGTCTACCTCAGCCAGTCCTTTACCAGTGTCCCATCCCAGCTCAGACCACTGGGCGCCATTCACACTTACGTCTCCCAGCCTCCCTGAGAGCAAACAGTCCCTTTCCCCTCACTGGGTAACACTGCTACTTATAGGGGAAACTGAGGCACACACCGGCTTCATACAAATATTTCAAAAATGTCCACTTCGTCCCCATAGGCCATTCCTCGTCTGCCCTGTTTGGTTATTGCTGCCTCTTCTTCTCTGGCCTCCTGGGTGCCTCTTGGGTCTGTCCAGAATGCTGTTGCTGAGAGCTCATTTTCCTGGCCATCACTCTGGCCGTGTCAGCCCCTCGGGATCCCTGCACTGCGTCCTCTGTACCCTGTGCAAGCTGCTTGTCGCTCCTTGCACAACTCTGCTCCTTCCTTGGCCTGCTCTTGTCTCACTAGGGCACCCCTCCTCCTGCAAGCAGCACCAGCCTTTATTACCCATCCAGCTGCCCCTCCCACAGGCAGTGCCCTCCTTGAACTGATCTGTAAAGAGGCAACCGGGTCCTTCCTTAACACCCTCCCCAAGATCATAGAATCTTAGAATATCAGGGTTGGAAGGGACCTCAGGAGGTATCTAGTCCAACCCCCTGCTCAAAGCAGGACCAGTCCCCAACTAAATCATCCCAGCCAGGGCTTTGTCAAACCTGACCTTAAAAACCTAAAAAAATGCACCTGTGGCGATCTGTAGGCTGAACTGGTAGGGAGCTGGCAGGGACCAGTGAGTCCAGTGCCTCCTGTTGACACAACCCACCACTCTCAAACCTGCAAAACGTGCCCATGGCCCCATCATCCTGAGCACCTGCCTCCCTCACCCACTCCCTCCACCTGCGAGTTACACGAGCTGGGGTGTCTGCTCTGCCGTGGGGCGAGGGCAGTGTCTCCGTACATGTTTGTGCATCACCCACGATGGTCCTGAGTGGCCTGTGGGCGCTGCTGCAGTGGAAATAATAAAGAAGTGGTACATAGGGCTGGGCTCCAGATTCCAGGCAAGACTCAGAACTAGACGAGAGCAGGGTGGCTTAGGGCTTCCTGCACTTAGACTGGATAGCCAAGCCAGGCTGGAGGCCTCACCCAGGGGCCCCAGAACTGTTCTGGGGGATGGGAGGAGAGCAGGCACTGAGGGAAGCCAGGAGAAGGTAACTTCCTCCCAAAGGGAATGCAGAATGGAGCCTGGGAAGGCTGTTGGCAGGACACCCGCTGCTTGGATTGGTGGCCACCTTCCAAACTCAGGTGGGACTCTGCTAGTCCTCCTTGATGGGGCCTGTCCCCTGGCTGGGAAGGTGGGTACCCCTCCCTAGTGCTGAGGCCTGGGATTCCCTTTTCCAGGAGTGCTCAGCTGGTATGTGGGGGGAGCTGCCCTTCCTTCCTCGACTGTCACAACTGCTCTTCAGGGCCTTTCTGCATCTCCCCCCCGCAGCACCCTCGACTCCATCTATTACCATCGAGAGCTGCTGTGCCACTCCCTGGACAATCTGCGGGTGGACTTGCTCACCGTCACCTCGTGCCATGGCATGAGGGAGGAGCGCGAGCCCAGGCTGGACAACGTATTCCCTGACGAAGCCACTCCTCGTCCGCATTGCTTTGCAGGGAAGAGGGTGAGTCGCTGGCTGCCTCTGGGTGGGGATGGGGACTGGACTGCCTGGGAGCCCTGGGACGGACATCCTGCCAGCAGACTGGCTGTCCTGCTTGCTGGCATGTCTGCCCCCTGGCAGTTCCTTGAGTCCAAGCACGGAGGATGCAGGGAACAGCCTTGTCCTCATGGTGGGAAACATCCCTTAGAGGAAGACGTATTAACGGGGATAACCTATATCCCAGTAAAGAGGAGAAGATAGAAGTTAATAAAGTACAGGCAGGATCTGAAGAGAAACCATTCAATGAAAGAGAGCCCCATTCAATGACATCAAATGAATGCAGACAACTAAATAGTGACAAATGTAAGTGCTGGTATACAAATGCTAGAAGTCTAAATACTAAGATGGGTGACCTCGAGTGCCGGATATTCGATGCTGATAGGCATCTCAGAAATGTGGTGGAACGCTAATCAATGGGACACAGTAATACCAGGGTACAAAATATACAGGAATGACAACTGGTTGCGCTGGTTGGGGAGTGGCACTATATGGGAAAGAAAGCGTAGTCACATATAGTGAAAATTTTAAATTAAACAAACTGAACCATAGAATCTCCATGGATAGAAATTCCAAGCTTGAATAACAAGAATATAGTAGTAGGGATGTATTACCGACCACCTGACCAGGATGGCGATAGTGATTGTGAAAGGCTCAGGGAGACTAGAGAGGCTATAAAATTAGAAAACTCAGTAATAATTGGGGATTTCAGCTATCCCCATACTGATTCACCTCAGGATGGGATGCAGAGATAACATTTCTAGACACCATTAATAGCTGCTTCATGGTGCAGCTAGTCTGGGAACCCACAAGGGAAGAGGAAATTCTTGATTTAGTCTTAAGTGGCTGACAGGGTCTGGTCCAAGAGGTGAATATAGCTGAATCGCTCGGTAATAGTGACCATAACGGTATTAAATGTAATATCTTTTGGCGGGGTAATACCAAGAAACCCATCACAGTCACTTTTAACTTCGAAAAGAGGAACTACACAGAAAGGAGGACATTAGTTAAACGGAAATTAAAAGGAATAGTCGCAAGAGTGAAATGCCTGCAAGCTGCATGGAAATGCTTTAAAAACGCCATAAGAAAGTACACACTTAATTTGAGCCCCCAAATAAAAAAAACAGAGGACCAAAAAACAGTGAGGTGGCAAAATTTGCAGATGATACAAAACTCAGGATGGTTAAGTCCCAGGCAGACTGCGAAGAGCTACAAAAGGATCTCACAAAACTGGGTGACTGGGCAACAAAATGGCAGATGAAGTTCAGTGTTGATAAATGCAAAGAAACTCACATTGGAAAACAGAATCTCAACTCAACATATAAAATAATGGGGTCTAAATTAGCTGTTACCACTCAAGAAAGAGATCGTGGAGTCACTGTGGATAGTTCTCTGAAAACATCCACTCAATGTGCAGCGGCAGTCAAAAAAGTGAACAGGATGTTGAGAATCATTAGGAAAGGGATAGATAATGAGACAGAAAATATCATATTGCCTATATATAAATCCATGGTACACCCACAGCTTGAATACTGCGTGCAGATATGGTCACCCCATCTGAAAAAAAAGATATATAGGAATTGGAAACGGTACAGAAAAGGGCAACAAAAATTATTAGGGGTATGGAACAGCTTCCATATGAAGAGAGAGTAATAGGACTGGGACTTTTCAGCTTGGAAAAAAGATGAGTAAGGGGGGATATAATAGAGGTCTGTAAAATCATGCCTGGTGTGGAGAAAGTAACACAAGAACTAGGGGTCACCAAATGAAATTAATAGGCAGCAGGTTTAAAACAAAAAAGTATTTTTCACACAACATGCAGTCAGTCTGTGGAACTCTTTGCCAAAGGATGTTGTGAAGGCCAAGACTATAACAGGGTTCAAAAAAGAACTAGGTATATTCATGGAGGATAGGTCCATCAATGGCAATTAGCCAGGCTGGACAGGGATGGTGTCCCTAGCCTCTGTTTGCCAGGAGCTGGGAACCGGTGACAGGGGCTGGATCACTTGATGATTCCCTGTTCTGTTCATTCCCTCTGGGGCACCTGGCACTGGGTGCTGTTGGGCTAGATCAGGGGTTCTCAAACTGGGAGTCGGGCCCCCTCAGGGGGTCGTGAGGTTATTGCCTGGGGGGTCGTGAGCTGTCAATCTCCACTCCAAACCCTGCTTTGCTTCCAGCATTTATAATGGTGTTAAATATATAAAAAGTGTTTTTAATTTATAATGGGGGGTTACCAGTAAAAAAAAGTTTGAGAGCCACTGGGCTAGATGGACCTTTGGTCTGACCCAACATGACTGTTCTTATGGTCTTATAGGTTAAAATAGCACTATGTCTAAACAACAGAGTAGGAGAGGCGGTTACAGACAAAAAGGCATCCTTTAAGAATTGGAAGTCAGATCCTACTGAGAAAATAGAAAGGAGCATAAACTCTGACGAGTCAAGTGTAAAAGAATAATCAGGTAGGCCAAAAAAGAATCTGAAGAGCAACTAGCAAAAGACACAAAAAGTAAGAGCAAAACCAGCCAGTCAGTGGGGCCAGTGGACGATCATAGAATCATAGCAGATTAGGGTTGGAAGAGACCTCAGGAGGTATCTAGTCCAACCCCCTGCTCAAAGCAGACCAATTCCCAACTAAATCATCCCAGCCAGGGCTTTGTCAAGCCGGGCCTTAAAAACCTCTAAGGAAGGAGATTCCACCAGCTCCCTAGGTAACCCAGGAGCACTCAAGGAAGACAAGGCCATTGCAGAGAAGCTAAACGAATTCTTTGCATTGGCCTTCACTGCAGAGGGAGATTGCCCCACCTGAGCCATTTTCTTTTTAGGTGACAAATCTGAGGAACTGTCCCAGACTGAGGTGGTGGAGGAGGAGGTTTTGGATTTAGATAGTGGCAGGATGATATTTTCTATCCCTTTCCTAGCAGTTCCTAACATTCTGTTAGCTTTTCTGACTGCTGCCGCCCATTGAAACGGAACCTGCTTGGAGTGTTCAGATGCGGTGAGCTTGGGCTCGCACCCGGCACCGGTGGGCCAGATTCTTGGGGTGGGATGTGGGGTGGAGCCCTGGGAAATGTGCAGTCCCTGGGCTGACAGTGGCTGGAGCTCCAGAGCGGCTGGGTGTGTCGTGCAAGGTTGGGAAGGGAACAGTCGGTAGCTCTGAATGTCTCTCCCCTAGGTCTTCTTCCTGAGCAGCAGAGTTCACCCAGGGGAAACGCCCTCCAGCTTCGTCTTCAATGGCTTCCTGGAGTTCATCCTGCGGGAGGACGATCCCCGAGCCCAGATGCTGAGGCGCATGTTTGTCTTCAAGCTCATCCCCATGCTGAACCCGGATGGCGTGGTGCGAGGCCATTACCGGTGAGAGCTGTGCTGACTGCGGATGCTGCCCCCGCCCCTGCTGGGCTGGGTTTCTCTCTTGCATACCTCCCTGGAGGCAGAGGCTAGGCTCGCGTGCTGGCAGGAGCGCTGGGGGGCTGGCGGTAATGAACAGAGCTAGACGCCAGCTCCGGGGCAGCTGGGAACCAGCCTGGGTTGAGCTGTTGACAGGTTCTGTTTGCATCAGAACCTCCCAGTGAGGCAGGAGCTGAGTTTGGCAGAGTTTAGAGCCCATGACGCTCGGGTCAGGGCCAGCTCTAGTTTGGAGCCCGCTACATATCTCCAGAGGGACACAAACACGTTTAAAGTCCATGATCCCACCCAGGTGTTTGGTAGCCTCAGTCACTTGCCAAACCATGTGCAGAGCTTAGAGCGAAGGGGCAAGAATCACTGGCCCGGAGCAGAGCTCCAGGTTTTCCTGCCTGAGTGGCTGACCTCCCCAGCGCCTGCCGCGCACGGTGTCAGGAGCAGACGTGCTGCTTGTGAGCAGGGCTCCAGTTGGCAGCAGACACTGCTGATTGACCCCAAGGTCCAGCCTGCACAGAGCCTGTTGGTGGGAGGGCTGCAGCTCGCCGCCTCGTTGGCCTTGCGAGAGAGCAGGGCTGTGTCTGACGCACACCTGGCCGCTCCCTTCGAGCTGTGACTTAGTTGGTAGCCGGGCTCTGAGCTGTGGTGTGTCACAACAGCAGCTCCTGCTGGCCACTGAAGGAGCTGCAGCACCACTATCTGTGAGCACAACCAGCCATTCAGGAAGGGGAGACGCTCCAGAGTCTGGTAGCAATGGGTTGTCTCTTGGCCAGGGGCCCCCTCGAGCTGGTACAAGTGAGTGGGGATGGGCGAATAGGGCAGGGTGTCTGTAGCTGAGCTTTAGACCCCGCAGCATGGTCTGAACCCCTGGAGATACGAGCTTCTCCTTGCAGTGACTTAAGCTGAAGGAGTGAGTGCTGCGGGGGGAGAAGGGGAGCCTCTGGGAGGGCCAGAAGGCCTTCTCCTTCAGTAACTCCCCCGATCTCCCTGAAGAGGCAGTGCTGCCCCCTTTGAGTTGCCTCTGTGCCTTGTGAAGGTCTGATGATGGCTCCTTCAGCCTCAGTGGAGCCTCCAGCAGCTTGCTGCATGCTCTGTCCAGCCCTGGGGGTGGAGGGTAGCATTTGCTGGCCCACCGCAGGGTGGGGGAGGAGATCCATGGGAAGGACTCTGGGCCCAGCCCCTGCTTCGGCAGCATGCCCTGAGGCCTGCAGTGCCCGGCAGAGAGCATCCAGCTGGGGACAGGTAGGTGTCATGTTTCCCCTTTCCCTTCTGCAGAACCGATGCCCGGGGGGTGAACCTGAACCGCCAGTATCTGAGCCCTGATGCAGAGCTGCACCCTGCTGTGTTCGGAGCCAAAGCCGTGCTCCTTTACCATCACATCCACAGCCGTGGCCCATCCGGCGCTCCCGACTGGAGGGCACATGCCTCCCCGCTCACCTCCACCTCGCTAAGCACAAAATCTTCCCACCATTCCATCTACAACTGCACCCTGGCCCCGGAGGCTCCTCTGTCGGAGCTGGAGAAAGCCAACAACCTCCGCAACCACCCCAGCACCTATCTCACGCTTTCTCAGGACCCCCAGCCGCTGGAAGCACCTGCTGTCGAGCTGGGGAACAAGGACCAAGCTGTGTGGATCCTGCCTTCGGAGCCCACCGGGGAGCACTGTGAGAGGAAAGCCGAGACCCCCCTGGAAGCCGTCCTGCCCCAGGAGAGCGGGCTGGCGTACTACGTGGATCTGCACGGGCACGCCTCCAAGCGCGGCTGCTTCATGTATGGCAACAGCTTCAGCGAGGAGAACGCCCAGGTGAGGGCAGGGGCGGCGGCCGCTCAGCAGTGGGGGGATTCTGTCACCCTGGCGCCTGCTGCCTCCCCCAGGGCTGGGAAAAGGGGGAGTCCTGCTTTTTAAACCCAGACATAAATTGAGTTCAGCATGGGGTGAGGCCGGAGGGGGAGAATTCAGGATGGGGGTTGGCACAAGGCTGGCATAAATGCGTGGGGATTCGGGGGGCGTGCGCAGGCTGGGGGGAAGCAGGAGAGGTGCATCTGGCTGGAGTGGGGGGCTGGGCTGGCTGACGGGGAGGAGAAATGTGCAGTACAACTCAGGGCCTGAGAGCCTGGTACTGAGCTGCAGTGACACTGGAGTTCGTGGTGCTCCAGTCAGCTGTGTCTCTTAGCAGTACTTGGCTTGCCTCGGGAGCCAGCGGTGTGCCCGCACCATGTGGGCACTGCCCGACCTCTGTCTGCCTCTCTCAACCCGTAGGTGGAAAATATGCTGTTCCCGAAACTCATCTCCTTGAACTCAGCTCACTTTGACTTCATGGGCTGCAACTTCTCGGAGAAGAACATGTACGCCAGAGACAAGCGGGACGGGCAGTCGAAGGAGGGCAGTGGACGAGTGGCTATCTACAAGGCCTCGGGCATCATTCACAGGTGTGCGGGCCCCTCGCGGGAGCTCTCCCCAGCCCTTCAGGCTGCTCGCGTAGTGTCAGCACCACCTGGTTTAGAGCAGCTGCTCCCCCACATCACCACGCAGCGGGACACTGGGCTGAACCAGTGCTGTGGCTGTAGAGGAAATGCTCCGTGGCTCCATGGCCAGCATATGGGGCCAGCCTGGGGTCTGCACAGGCTCTGCCAGAAAGGCGTAAGCTCCGTTTGATGCCCGGCATAGGCAAGAGCAAGGATTGGTGCCCTGCCATGCCCACCTCTCTTGCCTGCCTGTGCCTGGCCCTGCAGCGGCTCCATGTGGGCTGGCCAGCAGTGGGGCCCAGCCCAGAGGCTCAGTGTTAGTAGGAACCAGCCAGGACCTGGAATCCCAGCACTAGGGTTCCACCATATGGCTTCAGTGGCCATAGCTGAGATCTGGCTACTTGCTGTGATAAGCTCAGTCACCCCTGCTGTGAGTCCAGGTGGGAGCGGGTGCTGCTGTGGGTGCCCTGCCCCCACACGGGGGGCTGGCTGAGCCTCCCCTCTCGCTGGGGGTTGCTGGCATTGAAGTTTGCCTGTCTGTTTAGTTTGGCTCTGCAGGCCCTGGGCGTTCGGAGCTGTTTGCATGCAGGTGCCGCTAGCCCTGCTGCTTTCAGGGGAGGGCTCGGGAGTCCTGAAAAAAGGCTCTGGCTTTTCCTGCTACAACTAGAGTGCAGTGATGGGGCGTGCAGTGAGTTCCCTCTCCTGGCTCCTTGCGCCCCGCTTCCTGGGGGGAGTGCTCAGCAGAGCTGGGATGCTTGGAAACCAGTCCTGGTCTCGGCTTGGCTCCTCCCACCTGGAGCCACCTCCATTCTTTAGAGGAGGCTGTCTGGCTGCAGGAGGAAGGAGAGCAGCTGGTCGGCACCAGGAAGCCGTGTGGACAGGACATAGGACATCTGCTCTGTCACTACCCAGCTGTGACCTTGGACAGGTCCCATTGCCTCCCTGAGCGTCTCTGTCTTGTGTAGGTTTCAGAGCGGAGCCGTGTTAGTCTGTATCAGCAAAAACAACGAGGAGTCCTTGTGGCACCTCAGAGACTAACACATTTATTTAGGCATAAGCTTTCGTGGGCTAGAACCCACTTCATCAGCTGCATGGAGTGGAAAATACAGTAAGCTGGATATATATACAGCACATGAAAAGATGGGAGTTTCCTTACCAAGTTGGGGTCAGTCTAACGAGACAATTCAATTAACAGTAGAATATGAAGGGAGGAAAAATCACGTTTGTAGTGGGAATGAGAGTGGCCCATTTCAGACAGTTGACAAGAAGGTGTGAGTAACCGCAGGGGGAAGTTAGTTTGTGTAATGACCCATCCACTCCCAGTCTTTATTCAGGCCTAATTTGATGGTCTGTCTTGTGTAATTAGTCCAGAGGGGCTATGTGTGTGCAGCTGCCAGCGCAGCGGGGGTCTCGGAGCGTGTGTAATAGAACCAATAACAAGGGACTGCAGCTGTGCGTCTGGGCCCTGCCTTAGAGAGACGGCCCCAGCACGGGCCGTGCTGATGCAGTGGGAGGTGGCCCCCCCGCCAAGGATTGCTGTGCTCAGGGAAGGGGTTTGTAGCAAGACGTGCTGGGAAAGGGCTGCTCACCTCTGCAATGAGAATGGTGGTCCTGGCTGTCCTGCTGTCAGGACAGTGGTCCTGTTTCAGTGAGGGCTGCCGGTGAGAGGTGCCCCTCGGAGATGCTGAGAGGGGTGTCGTGTCGTTTGCTCTGGGTGCATGTCTCTGGAGCCTGGGAATAGTAATGGGGACAGTGCTGGTCCTCGTGGTGTGGATGAAGTGACATGGGCTTCCCTTGTGTTTCCTAGCTACACACTGGAGTGCAACTATAACACCGGGCGCTCAGTGAACAGCATCCCCATGGCCTGCCACGACAATGGGCGGGCGAGCCCTCCACCCCCTCCAACCTTCCCCACCAAGTACACCGTGGAGCTGTTTGAGCAGGTAACGCGACTGGCTTGGTCACTCACGGTGCCTCACGGAGCCATATGAGGGGGAACCTGGCGGGCTTGATCGCACGCAGTGCCTTGCGGAGCCATATGAGCAGGGAAACCGGCAGGTGCAATCACTCTCAATGCCTTGTGGAGCTGTATGAGCGGGGAACCGGGCAGGCTCCGTCACTCGCGGTTCCTCGCGGAGCCGGACGAGCAGGGAACCCGGCAGGCTCCGTCACTCGCGGTTCCTCGCGGAGCCGGACGAGCGGGGAACCCGGCAG
>NW_020664874.1:1813906-1821349 GCF_002925995.2 Terrapene triunguis | reverse complement strand
GTCACTCGCGGTTCCTCGCGGAGCCGGACGAGCGGGGAACCCGGCAGGCTCGGTGCTGAGCACTGAGCAGCAAGTGTGTGAGCCGTAAAACTCCTCCCAGGCTTGGGAGCAGCCCTATGGAATCAGCCGTTGGGGGCCCATCTGGGCCGGTGTTTCTGCACCTTTCACCTTGCTGGTTCCTTATTTGGAGTCAGATTTTTGCAATTTCCTGACGTTTGCTGTAAAGTATTTGTAAAAGGGATCGGTGCTGACAGTGCAAACCCCGTAAATGGGTGGGGGATGCCAGGGAGCTGCCAGAGTGCTTGACCTGGAAGGGTTGGGAAGCGGCCTGTCCTTGCTGCTGGGCGCATTCTTGGCTCCCTTTGGGATGGCTGAGACTAGATCAGCAGTACTGTGACTGTGGGCCAGAAGCCCCCTGGGTTGTCTGCCCTGCCTGCATGCTGCCCACGCAGAACGCGGGCCCCCGGGACCGGGGATTGGGACTCCATGACTCTCCCATTTGCTGCGTCGTGCCGTTGCCCGGCTGGGCTCTTCCCCACTGAGTGCCTCTTGCCGCCGCAGGTTGGGCGGGCGCTGGCCATCGCGGCGCTGGACATGGCAGAATGTAACCCCTGGTCCCGGCTCATCATGTCTGAGCACAGCAGCCTCAGCAACCTGCGAGCCTGGATGCTGAAGCACGTGCGCAACCTGAAGGGCATGGCTGCATTCTCCCGCAAGAAAGGCTCCAAGTAAGGCCCTGCCTGCATCTCCCCAGGCAGAGCGGGGAGGGGCCCCTGGGATAGGGCTAGCGGTTCTGCTGAGTGCGTCAGCACAGCTCCCCAGGCAGAGCGGGGAGGGGACCCTGGGACAGGGCTAGCGGTTCTGCTGAGTGCGTCAGCACAGCTCCCCAGGGCCCGTGAAAGGCAGGGAGTAGGGCCGCATGGCTGGGGCTTGTGCCAATTCCAGCGTTGTGTCCATGGGGCAGACCCCGCCAGCAGGCTAGAGACTGCTCAGGACTGGGTACCCCTCGGAGTTAGTGCTGACATGGCGGAGAGAGGTGGGATGACTCTAAGCAGTGTGCAGAGGGGCTGTGCTACTGGAGGGCCCATCTTTCAGACCCGAGCAGCTTACTCCCAGGGCCCTTGTCAGGAGTGGGGCCCTTCCCTCAGCATCCGAGCCAAGCTCCGGGGGGAGTGAGACCATTCATTCCCTGCACCTTTCTTTGCTGCCTTCCCAATCCCAGCAGCACTACACTTCCGGAGCCCACCCCTGTCAAACCCTGGGCTGGGGCGTAGCACACTGTTCCAGAGGGAGAGCGGCTTCCTGCCAGTCAAGCGACCCGCCCCGCCCCACCCCACCCACTGGCAGATCTGTGAGATCACGGGGTGCCCTGCCCAGCTCAGAGCACTAGAAATGTGCACAGTGTTTTAGAAACAGGAAAGAAGATGAGTCCACTGCTCCTCGGGGAGCAGATGTGCCAGGAGCCCCCAGATGTGCACAGCACCAATTGCATGGGTACTTTGAGCTCTGCACTGCAGTAAGCTCGGGGCTTCAGAGGAGCCAGTGCTTGCTGTCCCTCCCGAAAACCCCTTTTTTAAAGCCCTCTGGAAGGGGAGCTGGTGTTTGCCGAGAAGTACGCACAGGCCGTTTGGAGAAGAGGCCTGAAATCGGGATGCCAGGAGAGAATGGCGTTTCAGCTTGGCCCTTCTCATGCTGCCAGTCGTGGGAGAGCAGATTGAGCGTGTCCTGCGCCAAGCTAGCGCAGCCGAGAGGGGTGGGTGAGGGCTTGGGAGCCAAACTCTCACTGCCGTTTTCCCTGTCCCTTCCAGCGGGCTGCCCGCCGGGAGCTCCGAGAATGCCCTCTCCCGGGCCAGGAGCTACAACCATGGCACCAGTGGGAGCCAGCAGAACTCGCCCCAGATCAAAGCCTCACCCAGCTTCACCTTCAGCTGTAACAGGGCTGGTGGCCCCGCAGGCGGGAGTCAGAGCCCTCAGAAAGGCAGCCCGAGGGTCCTGGCACCGGTGAGAGGTAAGCTGGGCAGGGTGCCCCTCCTAGCTTTCATTCAGTACCTGTGGAGCTGCTGTGTCAGGCGGCGCCCCTGAAGGAAAGCCCTGCGCCAGCCTGTGCTTTGCTTGAACTTAATAAAAGTGGTTTGCCGTGGAGCAGTAGCTGCTTGTGAGGTGCTGCCTCCTGTGTCTTGAGCAACGCTCGGGGTGGCCAAGTGCAGTACGGAGCCTTGAGACTCCAGAGTCCAGCTGCAGTGCTCCCCGCATTGCACACTGAGCCCTGCAGCTTCCCCCACCTTCAATCAGCTCCCAGCCGGGAGCGTGGGCTGCCCTCTGGCCCCTGCAGCGGGTGGCTGGACACAGCTTGGTCAGCGGCTGCTCCTGAAGACGTAGGGATCGGTGGCTGCTGCAGTGGTGGGCTAGCTACCCAGCTAAATGGAGCCTTTCTGTGGCAGTTATTGTATTGTCCAAATCCCACAGCCTGGTAAATCCGAGAGCAGGACCCTAAGCCACGCAAAGAGGCCACGTTTTAACTGGATGCTGTGATGGGAAGTCAGCTTCTAGAGAAGCTGGCAGGGGGAGTTCCAGCTCCGTTCCCCAGCCATTGCTGCTCTCCCAAGCATTCCCATGCCCGAGGGGCGCTCGGGCCGTCATACAAGTGCCTTCTTTGTTCCCAGGCTAAGGGCCGAGAAGCACTAGGAGTTGCAGTGTTTCCAGTGGTGTAGGGTGGATGACAGAGCCATGATATGTAACCAGGGGGTGAGCCCAAGCGATAGCCCACGCAGGTGCTCAGACTGGTTTACTGACCCCAAAACTAACAAGGCCCTTCCACAGACCTGCCTGGCTTGGGTGATTCTGGCCACTGGCCACCTAGAACCTTTCTGGACCACATCTTGGTCCTATGGTGCCCAGTCCAGCTATGGTGCCCTGACATGGAAAGCTACCCCTCCTAGCCAAAGCCCTAGCTGTGCACAGCACTCACTTCTCTGGCTTTGTCTCCCCTGCTGCATACACTTCAGATGGGTTTAGAGCCACTGGCAGGCTGCTTGCCTGGCCACGGACTGGAGACCACTAGGAAACCCGAGGGGGGGTGCAGCTGCTGGCTGGCCGAGGGCATTCAGGACATGATCAGCCGGTATGCTGTAATTCCCCAGCCAGCTCCACTAGGTGCGCCTGCTGCTCTGCGCTGGTCCCAGTGGCTAGCAGCCAAGTGCAGGGCTTGGATCGGAATCTCTGCCCTGACGCATGTCCCAAAGCCCAGGGTGTCTAAGCTTGCCATGTCCTGCTGGGGCTGCAGTGTTCTCAGGGGCCAGGCGTTGTCCATGGGACTCCACGGCTCGGGTAAGGGCTCATGGTACCAGATGCTGTTCTCCCGGAAGAGATTGCTGAATTCCCGACTGGCTTTGCTTCCTGCGCACTGCCTTCGTTTCACATGTAGCTTCGCCCTGTGCATCTGCTTTCCAGCTTTGGCAGCCTCCATGGGAACCCCATGGGGAACAAATAAAAGGCTTGTCTCTCCATGGGCATGTTGTAATGTCTGTTTCTTCAGCTTTGCTTGTTTTGTCTGCCTCTGTCGGCAAAGCAACCCGCTGGCCTGAGGCTGCATGGCTCGAGTGAAACCAGGTCCTGTGCGGGCTGGGAACTGTCCTGGGACATCCCCGAGGCCAGATGAGTGAGAGACTGGGGTTCTGGGGGAGTGAAGCTTAGGTAATACCCCAAGAATCCGTTCCCTGCTTATGCTTTGTGCACATCCTGGGCCTCGGAGTAGTGCGGGGTGGCCGGATTGCTGCCTGAGTGGTTCGCTATGGCTGTGGCTGCACTGGCAGTTCATGGGAAGCCCTCCCAACTTTACCAGTGATTGCAGGGTTGGGAATGGAAGTGCAGACAGGGCTTGGTGCAGGTGTAGTCCCCCCAGGAGCGGGGACGCCAGAGGCCTTCCCACACTAGCACTCCACAGTGCTAGAGCAATAGTGGGCGATTGCCCAGAGCTTGCTGTGGACGGAAGTGGGGCCAGGAGACTCATGACTTGCTAGTCTTTGCTCTAGAACTAGGGCCTGAAAGTACTACAAGTCCCAGCCTGCATCAGTGGGGATGAGTGGGGCACCAGGCTCCTTTGCAATGTAGGTCCTGTCTTTCTTACTCACCTTTCAAGCAAACCAACAGTCCTCACACTTCCGTAGTGTCCAGCCCCTCCTGGCATCTGGAAGCAGGGTCAGTTTTGTGGTGGGCTGGTGAGAAGGGAAACACTCCAGGAGAAACTGGGAAAGGAGGATGCTCCTGCTGGCTCGGTAACAATCACCCCTCCCCTATGCTGTCATGCTCCTGGGGCTCTGTGACCCTAGGCTCCCCTTGCTGTGCCCTGGAGAGCATTTTACATAGAACCGACAGCAAACCCTGTCTGAAGGCTGGCTGCACTGAGCATACTGCTCTGAGCCCGGGAACCAGGCGTCCTGTGCTGGCTTGCGGCTCTCCGCCTGCGTGTATTGGCCTCTCGGGGAGTAACGTTCTGCTTTTGTGTTTGCCTGGCAGAGCCGTGCTTTCCCTGCCTCCCGAGCTTTCAGAGCTGTCTGCATTGAGTGAGGCGGGCAGGGGAGGGGCCGGAGCAAGTGGAGCGCAGGAGTTGGCCCGAGGCTCGGTCCTCGAGCGCAGAGGAGCAGAGTACTCCGACTTGATAAGATGCATTCCTCCCTCCCAGTGATTCCCGGCCATGGATGCTAACAGAGGGCGGGTTAGCCCCGGGTACAGACTGGGGAGCGGTGTCCAGCGTGCTGGCTGCTATGGTGCCTCAGGGTGTGGTGTTAGACAAGCCAGGGCTGGCGACACCAGTGCCCACCTCTGCTGCTCCGCTGGCACTGAGCCAGAGGGACTTGCCCCTATCAAGGCTGCCAGAGCCAAGAAGGGACTTGCTCTGGGGACTTGGGCTAGTGGTTAGTAGGAAGAGCCTGTGCCGTGCTGTGAGCACACAGCAATCCCTCCCCTCCCTAGCCCTGGGAGCGCTGGGCATGCTGGCAACAGGGCAGCTCTGGTAACAGCCAGGTGAGGCCGAGCTAACCCAAGCAAGGGCTGTGTCCCCTTCTCCCTGACTTGGGGCAGGCTGGCTCCTGGACAGGTCCAGGGTCCTCATCGGCACATAGCTCGGCTTGAGTGCTGGGGTCACTCCCCTGTGCATGTGTGGGGTTGGTGGTGGCACCAGTGAATCCCGCACCAGTCAGGAGTGTCCACCGCTCCCTCGCCTGCTCTCTCAGCCTGTGTGAAATTGGGGGGTGAGGGGTGTTAATTTTTAAACAATGTCCCAGAAGCCCCATCACCCTCATGAGCAGCACCCCCCACAGGCAGGGTCTGCGCTGCTCCTGCTGCTAGACGTGACGTTGGCAGGGCGGCATTGAGACACCTGGGACATGGACGCTTGCCTTGCTGCTACCCAGGCACTTGGGGCCAGGAGTCCAGCCCCAGGTTCTGTCTAGCACCTTTCCAGCTCCTATGCCATGCAGTGCCATGCTGCGCCACGCCGCCACCATCTCTTGCTCTGCTGTGGTCTTCCTTCCTTTCACATCTGCGATGTCCTATTGGTCTCCTCCCACAGGTGTCCCCACAGCCTATCACCTGCCGCCCTTGGCCTGGAACACCTTCTAATGCCTGGTCTACACTAGGACTTTAATTCGGATTTAGCAGCGTTAATCCGAATTAACCCTTCACCCGTCCACACTACAGAGCCAGTTAATTCGAATTAAAGGGCCCTTTAAATCGATTTCTGTACTCCACCTCGACGAACGGAGTAGAGCCTAAATCGATTTTGTTAATTCGAATTAGGGTTAGTGTGGACGCACACCACCGAATTACTGTGTTTAAGTTAATGGGGTAGTGTGGCCGCACACCACCGAATTAATGTGGTTTAAAACCGAATTAAGGTGCTTAGTGTGGCCGCGCACAATCGAATTTATACAACCTGTTTCCCAAATTCGAATTATCTAAATTCGGATTAATCCTGTAGTGTAGACATACCCTAAGGGGAACTGCTCCAAGGAGCCCACCCCCCCCCGCAGCAGGCGTGTGTGCGCTTACAATCAAAGCCAGCGCCATCTCAGAGGCCACCGAGTGGAACCACCTGATCCTGGCTGGACCCCTGGCCTTTCTCCACACGCCCCGTTTGGAGGCTCTTGGCCGCAGGATCCTGTGTTCTACAGAGCACCTAGCACAATGAGAAATGACGAAACAAGTCACTGAGCTCAGAGGGCTTTCCCAGCGCCAGCCCTGCGTGTGGGCGCCAGTGCTTGGCAAACCCAGAAGCGATGGGTTCATTCTGCTCACTGAGCTGCATCCGTGGCAGCAAGAGTTGGTTTATACACCACCCCAGAGCTGGCTGGGTGCTGCGTGGACGCGCACATGCCGTCCCTGCCCCGAAGGGCTGGTAACTTCACTGGGCAGCATACCAAGCCCAAGGACGGGGGATTGGGCACAAGAGCCCCTGGTTTCCAATGCGAGTCTCCTTCCTTGGCTGCTTTGCCCGTGTATCTGTATTTACACCGTGCAACGACTGTTCTTCCAGTAACGTCCCTAGGGGTGCTCCACATCGGGTGCGCCCCCGGGCGCCTTCGACCAGAGACGTTTGGCAGCAGTGCCCTTTGGTCCACACCTGCACCCTCGCTATCCTCAGGCCTCGGACTCAGGGTGGATGGGGCAGTGACGGAGGAACCACCCTCAGCTCCTTCTCAGCCAGCACCTCAGCCTGAGAGACAGCAGCTTGAGGGGCCCACTTTGTAGCTAGTTTTCCCTTCGGGAACAGCTTCTCGTTTAGCGTTTCTTGTTTCTGGTTGTAATTAGTGCTTTTAACTTTTGCTAGTTAGAGTAGTTTTTAGTAACGTTTGTTGGGGGGGGACTTGTCCCCCCTCACCCCATCGGGGCCTTTCCCGCCTTTGAAGGAGTCTGTCTCCTCATGGCTAAATGCCCTGGATTTAAACGTTGCCTCAGATGGTGGGATTCACTCTCTGTATCTGCTGCTTAGGACACACTTGTGTCCTAGCTAAGTGAGATTTTTTTTGAGGATTTAAGAGTAGGATTAGAAAAAACAGGAAGATTAAGTTTAGTCTTCTCATGATGGAGCACTGCCTTCTGCCTGCCTCACACCTGGGCCCTGATCTCCTCCCTTCCCACCCCCATACAGTGGTCTTGCAACGAGGACAGCGCCTGTCGACCTCTGCAGCCCACTCACCCACCAGACCTTTGAGGGGGTTAGCACCAGGACTTCCAGGAAGAGGAACTCCAGATCCCGTCACAGAGAACTCGGTGCCAAGAAGCCTGTGTCACCACAGAGACCTGCGTTTCCAGAGACCTCACATCCCAAAAAGGGTACCACTGAGGTTCCAAATTCTCCAGGTACAGAAATTTCAGGTACTTTTAAGTCCCACAGTACCCAGCATTACTTGGTATTGCCCAGGCATGATCGTGGTGCAAGGGATT
>NW_020664874.1:1801954-1808906 GCF_002925995.2 Terrapene triunguis | reverse complement strand
TGCGCTATTGGAAAAGACACGCTCCACTGCGAGATCTCGGGAATTACTGCCTCGTTATAGAAGGAAAGCACCTCTGCCTGTCTTCAGGTGTCACAGGAAATACTTTCCTTCCTCTTTGGCTTATAATCAAAAGAGACAGACACACTATCAGCAGCACCACCACCGCCGCCAAAGGTCCTCCACCACAGAAGAGGAAGAAATCCTACAAGCCTCAGATGAGGACAAAACTCCTCGGCCGTATCCTCTCTGCCTCATGTCAGGCCGCAGTTTGACATGAAGATTGAGAGCTTCACTTTCAGACCATCCTACCCCCATGACTGGAGACTTGTCCCATTTCTGCACTGCATGGACAACTGTCGCCTCCAACGGATGGGTAAAGACAAGTGATACTATCCAGTTCAAATCCCTTCCTCCATGCAAATCCCCCCTCCCCACCCTTTTCAGGGCCCCTTCCCAGGAGAGGTTATTGAGGCCATAAATACAAGCTCTGTTGCAAGCAGGAGCTATAGAAGAAGTATGATTAACTTCCAGAAACAAAGGGCTGTACTCCCGACACTTTCTAATCCCAAAAGAGAATGGAGGGCTCAGAACAGTTCTTGGTCTCAGAGCTTTAAACAGACACATTAGGAAGAGTCAGTTCCGGATGCTAACCCTGGTTGTGATTATTCCTTCCCTGTTTGGTTTGCCGCTCTCGATCTCAAAGATGCATATTTCCTTAAGACTCTCCCATTGCAAATACCTACCTTTTACCCTTGGTCCAGAGCACCACGCCCAGAGTTCATACCCAGCATCTGGCTCCAGCAGCAGTATATCTGAGCCAACAAGGGATTTGTGGAGCTGGTCCAGACACATTCAGGGGCTGACAGCATCATCTCTCAGGCCCATTGGACCTGCTTCCCCATATGCTTACGGCACAACCCCATTTGGGGCCACAACCCACAGTTTGGGAGCCTATGTCCTACAACATAAGAATGTCCACACTGGGTCAGACCAGTGGTCCACCTATCCCAGTATTCTGTCTTCTGACAACGGCCAGTGCCAGGCGCTTCACAGGGAATGAACAGAACAGAGCAATTATCTAGTGATCCAACCCATCATCCATTCCCAGCTTCTAACCATCAGAGGTTTAGGGTCACCTAAAGCGTGGGGTTGCATCCCTACCCATCTTGGCTAATAGCCATTGGTGGGCCTATTCTCAATGAATTTATCTAGTTCTTTTTTGAACCCAGTTATACTTTTGGCCTTCACAACATTCTCTAGGAATGAGTTCCACAGGTTGACTGTGCGTTGTGTGAAGGAATTCTTCTTTTTGTTTGTTTTAAACCTGCTGCCTATTCATTTCATTGGGTGACCCCTAGTTCTTGTGTTATGAGGAGTAAATAATACTTCCTTGTCTACTTTCTCCACACCTCGGTCATATCCCCCCTTAGTCGTCTCGTCTCCAAATTAAATCATTACAAACAAACAAGTAAAAGATGCGCTTCTAAGAATAAAATCTAATTTAACAAACTATAGTCTTTTGCCCCAAGTCAGGTTTTCACCTAGATTCAGTTTATAGAGACTTTGAACCTCCACTTTTTACAGCTGCACCGCTCGGGTCTCTTCTGTCTGCCCAGGAGTGGATGCCAAAATGACTTTCTGTCATTGCTTATATCTTCCAAAGACTCAGGAAGGTTTCCTGGAGCTGCAGCTTCCATTCCCCATTAAAGTGTTAAGTGTCCATCCCCCATTCTGGTTTGCCTGATGGCTTTGTCTACCTTGCATGTAAATGTACCTTCATTGTCTCTGCCTGGCGACCAGGCTGGTCAGACAAGGAGCTGCGTATCCCTTTGGCTTAGGCGGGCTGGGGTTCCTGGCCTGCTTGCCAGATGCATTTTAAGAACTGAATTCTAGCATCTATTTCTAATTTTTTTACACACCCCAGACATAAACACACACGATGATTTTTGGGACCAGAGTGTCACCAGTTTGTGTATGCCTTACATCACGCCTTTCGGATACCGATGGACGTAGTGAGGGTGCCAGGCCTGACAAGCTGCTGCCACAGGAGTGAACTGCCAGTGGGACTCTGTGGTAACACCCCGCCACCCTCACGCACACACCGTTTTCTGTAACGAAAAGGTATCTTTCAACCCCATCCCCAGACTTGGATGTCAATCAGGGCCTCATTCACCGGCACTTCACACCTTAGATGGCAGGAGAGCGTTAGCTTTTTATTTGGACAAGACTAAACCCTGCCGGGTGTCTTCCAGGCAGACAGAATTAGAAGGGCCCCCATTTCTCCTCAGAGACTCTCCAAGCGCAAGGTTGGATCCTCTCGACAGCGCGCAGTGTGGGCAACGCCTGAAGTGGAGCATGCCGCGGGACGCGGTTTGAAAAGGCGAGGTTACTTACACCGCCCAGGCCTGGTGTTCTGGAAGATTTGTCCCTACGGGTGCTCCGCCACCCACCCTCCTTCCCGTCTGCTTCATCTCATCTCGGTGGGACGTTGTGGTTACGAAGGAACTGAGAGGGTGGTTCGTCTGACACTGCCCCGTCCCCCAGGCTGGTGTCTATGCGCACCGGCCGTGCAGCACCCAGAGGGTCAGACATCTCAAAGAGCTTGTTTCCACCGGCCCGGCTCTGGCAGAGTGGGGCAGGGCAGCAGAGAGGCACTGGCTAGCCTAGCCCGAGCCAGGGGGCGGGCGGGCGAGGGCCATGGCTGACGAGAGCGGGCACAGACACGCCAAGCAGCGTTTGTAGGAACCTGGCATGTTTTTAACTTTCACAAAGTTTCCAGTTTCTGGTTGGGGGGGGGGGGGGGGGGGGGGAGGGGGACTTTTGACCAAAATGGAAGTTTTTCATAGAAGGTTTTTGCTTTGCTCAAACAGCCCTTTTTTTGTTTCCACCTGCTGGCTGAGACCGTGGTAGGAACTGCTGGGCAGGGTTGTTCTGCACAAGGCAGCTGTGTTTCCCGGCCTGGCTGACTCCCTTCCAGCTGGGCTTTCAGCCGCAGCTTGCTGTGCACGCCCAGTCCCCGCTCCTGCCTGGTCCCCGCGCAGCGCCGGCTCCGGGCTGGGTGGTGCACGAGCAGAAAGGGGGCCAGCTCTTCACCTCGGAGGAGCATGGATAGCTTGTACGGGGGGGTGAAAGGACACAGCTCTCAGCAAACCCCTTTCCACGCCTGCCTCCATGGAAAAGGGTCCCCGTCCAAACGGCCAGCTTGCATGTTCACTAGGCAGCTGCCTGCTGCTGCGTCTCCAGGGGCTGTAGGAACTGAGCGACAGAGAGGCCTGTAAGTCACGTCGCTGAGCAGCTCCACGCACTTGAATTCAGGGCCGGCTCCTTGGGGGAGGACCAGGGGCTTCCTTGATCTACCCGTAAGACGCTGTGCCCAGCTCTGCTGCTGCAGAAATAACACCAGCCGTCTCCCCTCCAGCGTGCTACCCACGCAGGGGCTTCCTGCCAGGCCAGCTGTTCCCCCGTTACACCCCTCCTGCTGTGTGCTGAGCCCTGTGGAGCCGAGTGGGGCTGCTGCCAGCTCCATTTCATTCCCAGTGGGCCCCTCTCCCTCCCCCCCAGCTGTGGCACTGGAATGGGGCAGCAGAAACGTGCCCAAAAGCACCAAGTGGGGTTGGGGCCCTTTTGTATGACCTGCCCAAAGAGCTCACCAGCGCGAGAGGCAGCGACTGCAGGTCGGGGCCAGGGTGTGCCCTGCCAGCAAGTGAGCCAGTCACTGCTGGCCCCTGTGCTCGCGGCAGCCTGAGGGTCACAGGAGATGGCAAATGGCGGCCTGATGCCATGGCGTTTGGGAAGAGTTTAACCACAATACCTTGGCCTGGTTCCTAACTTGATCATTAAACTGTCACCCTAAAATTCCCTCGCCGCTTGTTGTTCACTTCCTGTCCTAAATTGCTGTGGGGGGTTGCCATGTGCTGCTTAGCAGCTGCTGTGTTCCTCCCCAGAGGTGGCTGTGGCGTGTTGTGGAAGGGTGGGCCTGTGTGCTCAGTGCTGTGCTCTCCCCTGAGGCCTCGCGGGCTGGAAGACACATCAGCCCCCCGGCAGCTGCAGGGTGTGGAGAGAGCTGGAGGGGGGCTTGTCGTGCCAGTTCTCTGCCATGCCTTGAGCTGACTGAATGGCCCAGCCTGGGGCTCCAGTCAGGCTCCGAGCTAGACGTGTCTAGGCGTGCCTGCAGCTCTGGCTCCAGCGGGAGCTGGGGCTGCCGATCCGGCCCCTCCCGTTTCAGAGCCTGGCTCCAGCACCCAGGTGTGGCGGCCTGGCCGTGCTTTGAGTGCCTCGGGGGAGTGGTGCCCTGGGCAGGGCACGGGGAATTGCTGCCCTTGCCAGGGCCATCTGGAGTCAGGTGACAGCCGGACCTGGCTGCAGATTGTCCTGTCCCTGGGGGTCCCCAGGGGGCCACTTGCGCCTTCTGCTCTTGGATGTGCTGAGCCCCAGCCCCCAGTTTGGAGGGGCTGGTGTCAGGCAGTGCCTCTGCGCTTGGCAGGCTCCTCCGCCTGGCAGGGGGCATGGGGTCCTGTGGGGCACTGGGGGAGGGGAGGGGAGGGGGTGAGCAACACCGCCAGCCCCTTCCTGAACTTCCTTTTCAAACTCCCTCCTCCCCAGAGCCCCGCGTGCAGGACAAGCGGCGCCAGCAGCACCTGCCTCTGCTGCGAGCAGCGACCAGCAGCGACCAGCCGCCAGCGCCTCTCCCTCCCTGTGCCAGGCGTCTGTCCCAGCCTCCGCCGCCCGCCGGCCTGCGCCCCTGCTCCCTGCCAGCCTCCCTCAGCCTGTCAGGTTTGTGTCTGCTCCACCCCCGGCCTCTCCACGCTCAGCCCGTCCCTCCAGGCCAGGGCCCAGGCCTTAGGCGAGAGGCTCTCCCTGCCCGGGGAGGGCCAAGCTAGCCTAGCAGCAGTGCTGGCAGAGGGAGGCCTGGACACGGAGCTCGCACAGCGAGCGTTGCATCCTGCTGTGTGGGGCCGGTCCCCGGGCTCTGCTGGGAGGCCAGTCCTGGTGCCCCAGGGGTCCTTCCTGTTCCACGTGCCCCCCCGTGCATGCCAGTGTGTCTGCGCCCAGACAGTTCTTGCCAGCCCAGGCCTGTCTCCAGGCAGGTCGCTTGGTTACTGTGCCTCTGTCCTAGTGACCAGCAGCGGGCGGCTCCCATTGTGCTCCAGTGCTGGACTGTGGCTGTCCCCAGGCCCTGTGGTGCAGGCTCCTCCCGGCTCCCTCAGGTAGCTGGATATGCCACCTACGCTAACAGGGCCAGGCCCTCCCAGAACCAGCCAGGCGAGGCAGCACAGGACTCAAGGCGATGGCCTGCGTGGCAGGAGAGGCGGGGCCCTGACTGAAATAGCCTCGTTGTAACCCCACTCCAGTGGCCTGGGGCGCAGCGTGTTCTGAGCCTGTGCTACCCCCAGAGAGCAGAGCAGCCTGTGACCCTCCCCACGTCCTGCGGGCCAGGGCAGGGGCAGTGTAGGCAGACGCTGCTCTGGGGCCGAGGCATGGGGGGGAAGCGGGGATGCTCTGACGCTGCAGGCAGGGACGTGCCCAAGGAGGCGCCAGACCTGGCTTTGCCGCCACAGGGCGTGGAGGGAGCTGGGACCCTGGAGCTCCTGCATCTGAGCCCAGCTGGGCCCTGGCTGCCTGTTCTTCCCTCGCAGTCTGCCTTGCCCGGCCTCCTGGGGCCATGGGAGGGTCAGTGTGGCTGCCCTGGGGCACGGTTGTACTCTGCTGTGGGGGTGATACGCCGCTGCCGGGCCTGGGCCAGGCTTCCTCGCATTCCTGTATTAGCCGCACTGGTGGGAGGAATAAAGATTTTCCAAAGCTGGCGTCTCTGGACTCTCCTTTCACAGGTCCCCATGCAGCTCCACACCAGGGCCGCTCCCGGGGTGCTCTAAGCACGTGGGCATCTGGGCAGCCCTGCTGCTGGCCCCTCGCGGCTCCTCTTCTCCGTGCACACTGGCCCAGCACCGCCGGGAACCAGCATGCTACAGGAGGGGCTCCCAGGGCTGCCGATCAGACAGGGACGGTGCTGTCTTCGGCCGAGCTGCCGCCCTGCTGGCACTCGCCCTCAGCCTGGAGGTGGGCTTGGGGCCTTTGGCTCCTGGGGGAAGCTGCTCACCCCATTTTTGGTGGGCAGTGGGGTGAGGTGAGTGATAAGGTAACGAGTCAGCCCCTGCCTGCCCAGGGGCCTTCCAGCCAGCAACGGTCGAACAGTGAACTCTCCCAGCACCCCAGCGTGGCTCTGTGCTGCCAGTAGGGAAACGGAGGCACTCAGCCGGGGTGACTCCCTGGTGGGTGAGACAGGGCAGAGGCAGGGATCGAGCCCAGCTCCCCAGCAGTGCTCTAGCCATTAGCCTTTGCAGCGCTCTGGCCCTGGCAGGGAGGGGCGGGGCCCCGAGCAGCACACCCGGCTCGGAACCAGGCTCTCCTGCGGCCCGTCCCAGGGAAGGGCCCGTGCGCTCTGTGCTCATGGCTCCGTGATGTGAGCAGCCCAGCTGGTGAACCAGGACTTGGAACTGCTCCATGACTGGGCGTGCGCACCGGACTGTCCCAGCGACTACATCCTGGAGTGCAGCCGGTCGGGTGCGCCCTGGGGCCGCTCGGCAGTAGCGTAGCTAGGGGGGGAGCAGGGGAAGCGGCCGCTCCTCCACTGAGCACATATCCAAAAGTGGCGCCTTAGGTGCCGACTCGTGGGTGCTCCAAAAGTTGGTGGGTGGGTGCAGAGCACCCACCGGCAGCTCCCCGCCCCGACCCCAGCTCACCTCCGCTCCGTCTCCTCCCCTGAAGGCGCCGCCCCGCTCTGCTTCTCCACATACACACCCCGCTTCCCGCGAATCAGCTGTTCGCGCGGGAAGCCTGGGGCAGAGAAGCAAGCGGCGGTGTGCTCAGGCCCAGGGAGGTGGAGCAGAGGTGAGCCCCAAGCAGGAGCGGGGAGCTGCCGGTGGGTGCTCTGCACCCACCCACCAACTTTTGG
>NW_020664874.1:1794260-1801854 GCF_002925995.2 Terrapene triunguis | reverse complement strand
GCCAAGGGGGGGGCAGCACGGCACAGCCGGAGGAGCAAGGGGGTGGGGCGCAGCATGGCTGCAGTGCGGCCGGAGGAGCCAAGGGCGGGGTGCGGCCGCAGGAGCGAGGGGGGACACGCGCAGCATGGCCGCAGTGTGGCTGGAGGAGCCATGGGGGGGGCCACGGCGCAGCCGGAGGAGCCAAGGGAGGGGGCGCGTGGCCAGAGGAGCCAGCCAAGGGCCTGGATTCTGCAAGCTTTCCGCCTCCCTTTCAACTCCCAAGAACTGGTCACCCATCACACACTGTCACAGCAGAGCTCAGCATAGCCTGCTTTCCCTGCGCACATGTACCACCGCTGCCCTCTGCCCGCACGGTACCATGGAGGTACAGCCAGCGACACCCACAAGCACTGCTCCTGCAGCGTGCCCTTCCGGTGCCGGGACTGACGGCGTTCAGCTCTCTTTCGTTTGTCACCTAGGGACCTCGCCCACAGGCACTAAGGCCGGGGCTCTGGTGATCACCAGCCGTGGACTTCAGGCAGCAGAGCACGGCCGGGAAGAGCCGAAGACCCCCTATGGCATGGCGCTGGTGCAGGTAATGCTCGGAGCTGGGAAGAACGTGGAAACCAACCTGGCTGCTACCCCCTGAAGCCTCTAAGCCAGCCCCTCCCTGCCCCTTGTGGTCACATGCCTGCTCTCTGGGATCCCCCCACCAGCCCCCTTTGAGGTGGATCTCCTGCCATGGGAGTTGGGAGCCAGGCCCCTCACGGCCCCATTCTCTAGGGTGGGCAACGGGCCCATTAGCTCACCAGGTCTCAGCCCGTCTGTCCCCGGCCAGGGCTGTCCAAACCCCTTCCCTGTGCTGAGCCAGGAACTCGCCCGCCGGAGCCTCTGGCAGCTGCAGGCGGAGACCAGGAGAGTCCGGGGCCCCTGCAGCGCCCGGGAATTGATGGGGTGGGGGGGGCTGCACAGACTACAGCTCTGATGATGGGCCAGGGATCTGCACAAGGGGAGATGGTGGGCAGCCTGGGAGAGGTCGGGCCCCCGTGGGGCAGCCTGGGAGAGGTCAGGCACCCGCCTATAGCAGAGAGGGGTGCATGGGGCAGCGTTTCCAAAGGGAAATGGTTTGGAATTGACATTTTCCTCTGTAACCCTGCTCTTCTCCCCCCTTCCAGCCAGCCCCCACGCTGGCTGTCCTGCTGCCGGGCCGGGCCGGGCCGGCGAGGAAGGGGCTGGCCTCTGGCTGGCAGTCACGTGAGTTGCTGGGTGGCTCTGCTGGCCCCATGCTCCCCTGGGAGAGGCTGAGGGTGCCCACCCCCAGGGCTCGGGGTTCCAGCTCCACCCAGCAACTAGATTCCTCCCTGGGCTGACTACAGCTCCCACTGGGTCCCTGGATTCCCATCAGACCCTACGGGCTCCACTCTGCACTCGCTGTCCGTGCTGTGTGCACAGGGGAGGCTTGGTTGGGTGGGGGCCCCAGTCTTGGAGCTGCCCTGGAAGCCAAGGGATGGGGGGTGGCCCCCTCATGCTGCAGGTGGCCAGAGCCCCAGGGGATGGGCAGGGAGCCCAGCGTGGTGCTTGGCTGCTGTCACCCCATCTCCAAGCTGGCTGGGCTGGGCTGGGCTGGGCTGGGCTTGGGCTGGATCTTGCCGCCCCCCCGCCCCCAGCCCTCTCCAATCGTCTCCTGTCTTTCTGCTTAGAACCTTCCGAAGAGGCTGAGCTCCAGGAAAGTCCTAGAACCACCCAGGTACCGTGTCCCCCGCGCTGGGGGAGGGCACTGGAGGGCCATGCCCCAGGGGAGGGGGGCTCCGGGCAGCTCCCTGACCACAACGCCCCACAGCCTCCCGGAGCCCCAGTCCCACCAAGCACTGGCCAGGCAGGGTGTTCCCAGCTCTGGCTCCCTGGTGTCTCACTCTGCCCCTCGGGGCACGTGGGAGCCCATCAGACTACATGAGGCTGGGCAGGGGTGGTGTCCCTAGTCTCTGTTTGCCAGGAGCTGGGAGTGGGCGACAGGGGCTGGATCACTGGACGATTCCCTGTTCTGTTCATTCCCTCTGGGGTCCCTGGCATTGGCCACTGTCGGCAGACAGGACACTGGGCTAGATGGACCCTTGGTCTGACCCAGCCTGGCCGATCTTGTGTCCTGTCCTGAGGGATGAGCATGGGGGGGCTTTGGGAAATGCTGTGCTGGGGATCCAGCCAGGCCCATGGCTGGGCCCTGCCATTGCAGGTACTTCCTATGGTGTGAGAGAAAGCGCTGGAGCCCCTGGGCTGCACGGACCTCCCATCCCCAGGGCCCAGCACCTGCCCTGCCTCGGACCCTGCAGCGCGATGTGGGCAGGCCCATGGTGTGCCCCTCCCCCAGCTGGCTTTGTGCCCCGGGGGATGCAGCTACTCCTGTAACACACCCTGGGCTTGGCCCTCTGCCCCCTCCTGCCATTGTGGATGCGGGAGCCAGGCTAGGGCGTGCGGCTGGAGGAGGGGACCCAGCCCCACTGACTGCCGGGGGCTGCCTCTGGTTAGAGCCGCTGAGTTCAGACCCTGGCTGCCTGGGGAGCCCTTCCTTGGCTAACATGCCCCTGCTGGCCACCTGCTCCGGCAGTCACTGCCCTGCGGCCTCAGCCCAAGGGGCTGGAGGGGTGGGACTAGCTGCAGCCAGGAGCAGTGAGCACTGCTGTCCCCGTGCTGCCGGGCAGGGCCTGGCCAGCAGCTGGTACCAGCCTCAGGAGCTGGGAACCTGCCTGCAGTGCTCCAGTGCATCTGCCCCCGGCCCTGTTGCTTTCTGTGGGGCCCAGGGGGAGCAGCTGCAGAATCCGGTATGTGGCTCCCAGGGGCTGCCTGGGGGACACGGCCCTTTCCCAGCCTGCTGAGCGTGCCCCCTGGGGAGGGACTGAATGGCCCGGGCAGACTCAGACCCCTCCCCCCAACACACAGCCGGCTGGGCCTGCTCCAAGGGGACGCAGCCGAGCGCTGTGCTACCCAGAGGGAGGGGACGTGGCTCTAGTGGGTGGGGTTCGGATCAGGTCCATTGGACCCTCCTTGGCAAGATGCCAGCAGTGTTTAAATGGCGGCTGCCCCAACCACTGTCCATTTTGGGGCCCCCGAGGAGCCCCACAAGCCAGCTCCTGTCACGGCGTGCGCCTTTGCTTTCGTCCTGCGGCCAGGCCCAGCTCTGGGGGTCGCAGTGGGGTTGGAGTGAGCCTGGACTGAGCCCCTCACCGGAGTATCTCTGCTCCCCGCGCTGGGAGGGCAGAGTAGAGCAGCTTTGCTGGCACCCTCTGCCCCAGCCAGGCCAGGCGCGAGGGGCACAGAACCGCGGAGAGATGGGACGTGACAGCTCCTGCTGTAAGCACTGCCTCTGGTTCTCTGCAGCCTGGGGCCGCTGCGACCCAGCAGGATCCCCGTCCGTAAGAAGGCAGCAGCATGCGCCCCGAGTTTGCTGGGGCTCGGCAGCGAGAGCACCTCAGCCCTCAAGGTCTGGAAATACACCCACGCTGGAGCCCTGGCCCAAAGGTCTCTGCCAGGTAGGGCGCTGCGGGCACCCGGGCTGGTTAGGGCAGAGGGCAGGTTCATCCATGTGCCCTGCCACAGGTGGGGCCCCCAGACTAGCTGCCAGGCGTCAGACCCCAGCAGTCTCTGCTGGGCCGTGCTGCCTCTGGGGCTAGAAGCCAGGTGGCTGCACTCTTCAGTGCAGGCCGTCAGCTGGGCCCCCTTCCAGCACCGTACCTGGGGGTAGGGGCCATTGTGTGGCAATTGCTTGATGCCACTCACAGGCCTGGGCAGCGAAGCAGGAGCAGCTCAGGCAGCACCTCCTCCTGAGCCAGCGCCACCCCCCTGGGGGCATTCAGCCTGCCTGGGAGCCCAGCCCCTGTGCCCAGCCCCACTGAGGCTACGGGTCACTCAGGCCCTGGACCAGCCGACAGGTGGCACCTTCCCCACTCCCTGGCTGGCACTGGGAGGTGGGGCGGGCGGGGCTGCTGACACTCCGGCTCTGTTCCTCTGCAGCATTCCCAGAGGACACTGCATCACTCAGCATGGGGATGCAGACAACAGAGCCGCTCTTCATCTGCGACGACCCCGAGGGCCTGCTCAGCGAGGTACCGGGCCCCACGGATGTTGGGAGGGGGCTGGGGAACCCACCCCAAGCAGGGCCCGTGTCTCCAACGCTGCCCCCCTGCTCCCGGGGCAGGCAGCCCTGGCACCAGAGCTGCAGCGTGGCCCTGTCCTCGCCGGCTTGGGGAGAGCACTCTGGTGGGTGGCCATGCTCTGAGCTGTGCTGGCTTCTCAGGCTGGCACCGCTCTGGGCGAGCACATGGCCTGCCACAGAGCCCCTCTGCCAGCCCCCTGAGCCTGTTCTTCTCTGTTGCAGCATCTGCCCAGCCGGGCCCCAGACTCGCCCCCGCTCAGCTCCTACCACAAGATCCTGTCCTTCTGCACTGAAGCCTGAGAGCAACCACCGTCTCCAGCCGGGTGCAGCCCCTGCCCCCGTGCTGCCCTGCTGCAGGGGCCGTCGGGCTGAGCCGAGCAGCGTCCCCACCCTGCCCAGGGCTGGGTGCAGCCCCTGCCCCCGCGCTGCCCTGCTGCAGGGGGCGTCGGGCTGAGCCGAGCAGCGTCCCCACCCTGCCCAGGGCTTGCTCCAGCCTCCCCTTGCAAACCAAAGCTGTGTTATGGAGGGAGAGTCTCCACCCAGCCCTGCTCGCCCTGCAGGGTCCGTGCCCAGCACCTCCCTGCCTGGCCTCTAGCTGAGCATTGCTGGAGCAGCCTGAGCAGAGGGGGGCACTGCTGGTCTCCCCAGCTAGTCCCAGAGCCCTGTGCAGGTCCCCGCTAACCTCCAGTCATGGCCACGTGGAGGGCACTGCGTGCAGCCAGCTGGCTGATTTGGATCACAAGCTTGGGGGTGCCAACAACAGCCATAGTGCCAGGGGCTGGAGATGGGGGTGATGCAGACACCATCACTCTGCGTGTCTCCCTGGGCAGTGGGGAGAGTTGGGCAGGGCTAGGCACTGGGTCAGGCTGCTGGACTAGCCCCTATGCTGGGGTGCAGGAGAATCAACCCGAGGCAAAGGGCTTTCTAGCAGGGGGCCAGCTGGTGCCAGGGAGGCACAGCCCTTCTCCCCTTCCACTAAGCCAAAGCTGCCATGGTGTGTCTCAGAACCCGGCCCGTGGGCAGCTCCCTGCTGCCACAGTGAGGCCCTGGGGGGCCGTGGCCTGCTGGGATGGTGTCTCCCCACAGTAGCTGTCCTGCTTCAGGGATTGGCCCCTGCCCCCACCCAGCAGGGCTGTGGAGGCCACTTGAGGGAGTGTCCTCGGGCAGAGTACAGTGCCAGCAGAACCTCAGTGGGCTCCAGGGTCCCAGGCCGGGTATCTCCAGTCAGGGCTCTCCCCGGCACACCCCACGGGAACAGCTTGTAACGTGGGCAGGCTCTTGCAAAAGCTGCTTCATGAGCAGAACCAAGTCAGGCCCCGGAGCTGCAGGTCAGTTCCCATCCCCGTGAGCCTGGGCCCCAGGTTAGCAGCTTTGGCCAGCCCCTCCCTGTTAAGGGTCAGGGCTGGAGCAGCCCTGCAGCCAGCCACCAAGGCAGAGCCATTCTCCTGCTGCTGCAGTCGTTCGCTGCCTCCCACTCAGCCGAGCCGCTATAGAGTTGTTCTTGGATTTGAAGCTATTTTTATGAGATAGGGTTTGTCTTGTAACGTGTTTCTATTAAAGTTTGTTTGGAAGAAATGTCCCCTGAGCTCTGTAGTCTGGGGCAGGCCTCTAACCTGGGCCAGGAGCCTGCCCCGCCCAGAGCAGCAGCGAGAGGGCTGCTGGTACAGGAAGGCAGGAGCTGGCAGGCTGCTCAGCAGCGACTGGGGAGGCCTAAAGACAAGGCTGGACTGATGGAGGAAGGGCAAGAGAGCCAAGGGCCAGCTTTGCCCCCTTGGAGGAGAAGGGGTTAATGCAGCCTGCATGCTGTGCCCACAATACAACCATCAGCACCGCCCGGCTGGTAGGAGCCACCACTTCCCTCAGAGCCTCTGCCGGGGCAGGCAGCGTCCTGGCTGCCAGCGGGCCAAGCTCTGCCCAGCTGGAGAGCAGGATGGGAGCCCAGACTGTCAGGGACCCTTCCCCGCAGGGAGTCTGCGGGGGCTTGTACAGCACAGCGGGGCCCTGGGCTGTGGATAACAGTAGTTTTCAGCTGGCAAAGGCTGCAGGAAGCTCTGTGCGAGCCCCCCCTCGCCCATGGGACCAGGCAGGAATCGCATACAGCTCTGAGGCTTAACACCCGCTCAGCCCCAGCCCGCAGAGAGTGGCAGCAGTGAGCGAGAGACTGCGGGGGACTGAACCTGAGCTGCCAGTGCAGCCCTGGGGGCCATGAACAGGGGCATCTTGAGTAGGAAGCGAGAGGTTCTTTTCCTTGTGTATTTCCTCGGCTGGGACCCTGGGTCTGGTTCTGATGGTCACAATGCAAGAAGGATGCTGGTAAATTGGTGAGGGGGCAGAGAAGAGCCATGAGACTGATTAACGGGTTAGAAACAGGCCTTACAGTGACAGATCGAGCTCCCCGAGTCGAATTAGCCCCCTAAAGAGATTGAAGGGCTCCCAGGCTGTAAGTACCTCTGCTAGTCTGAGGAGCCAGTTCTCAGAGGAAGGGCTAACACCAGGCAGTGGCTGGAAGTTGAAGCTAGGCAGCTTCAGACTGGAAATCAGGTGTTAATTATTAACAGGGAGGGTAATTATCCACTGGAAGAATCCCCTGAGGGCTGTGGGAGATGCTCCATCTACCAGCTCTGCTCTGGATAATTATTGGGGGGCCGTGCTAGGCAGGGGTCAGAGCAGATGATCACTGTGGTCCCTTCTGGCCTGGGGATCTACCTGGCACAAGTCACCGGGAGACCTTCCTCAAACACCTGCCTCTTCCCCGGGGCCGGGAACATGGGGAGCTGGGGGTGGGGCCAATGGCTTCCCTGTCCCACCCCTTGTTGTGATTGGAGCAGGAGTCTAACCTGGGCCCCCAGCTGAAGGGCTCCTCCTCTCCTAGCAGCCTGCTCTCCACCCCACAGGTAGGGCTTTGCTGGCATCGGAGTGACACCAAGGCGCCCGCACACGGGAGGTTCCAGCCATTTATTTGTGTCCAGTGGGTTTGTCTGCACAAAGCTACGGCGGGGTGCGCTGTGGAGCCACGCTGCGGGGCCTGGCGCGGCTGTCAGCTCTGCTTCTGGCCATGGCAGGCCGTGCTCAGGGCTCTGTCAGGGCAAACAAGGACAAACAGCTCAGAGGACAAGGGCGAGTTGGGAGGGGAGCCGGCGCTAATGCCAAGGGGACCAGTCCCCACCTGCAGCCTCCCCCGCCCCCTTACGCGGCTCGACCGCTGCATCTGAACGGCCCCCGGGCAGGCCCTGCAGCTCACAGGCCAGAACGTGCTGCCAGGGAAACCAGCTACAGCCAGACCCACTGGCCAGCTAGGGGAAGGGGCATCTTGCTCACTTCTGTACATGAGCCAGCCCACCCAGAGACCACGATGCTCACGGGGAGACTTCACCAGCCACGCGGTGTCTGTGCCACGAGGGACTGAGACCCCACCCCAGCTCCGAGCGCCCAGCCAGCGCCCAGCGGTGTCTGTGCCAATGGGGGCCA